>NW_028318904.1:247500-595000 GCF_062004578.1 Staurois parvus | reverse complement strand
TCGCCAGCGCCTGGTGATTGCTGAGCATCTCCAATGGGGAGGAGAACTGTATGTAAACAATCCAGTTCTCCTCCCTGTCAGCTCGTGCACACTGCTTTGGATGGCTGTGCACAGTGCTTACAGTGAAGCACACGAAAACAGAGCTTACTGTGAAACAGCACACAGTTAACCCTTTGATCGCCCCACATGTTAACCCTTCCTGCCCAGTGCCATTAGTACAGTGTCAGTGCTTTTTTTTTTAGCACTGGTCACTGTGTTGGTGTCACTGGGGATGTCAGTGACACCAAGTCAGTCCCCCCCCCCAGTGTCAGAATGTCCGCCGCAGTCCCGCTGTAAGTCGCTGATCGCCGCAATTACTAGTAAAAAAATTTTAAAAATCCTATTATCTATACCGCCATAACTTTCACGTAAACCAATTCATTTACACGTATTGGGTTTTTTTTTTTTCTAGCAAAGACACGAAGCAGAATACATTTTGGCCGAAATTTATGACGAAATTTGATTTTTTTTTTTTTTTTACATTTTTTTACTGGACATGTTTAATAGCAAAAAGTCTTTTTTTGTTAATATCGCAAATAATTAAAAATTGCACAGGGGATCAAATACCACCAAAAGAAAGCTCAATTTGTGGGGAAAAAAAGGACATAAATTTCATTTGGGTGCAGCGTTGCATGACCGCGCAATTGTCAGTTAAAGTAACGCAGTGCTGTAACGCAAAAAATGGCCTAGTCAGGAAGGGGGGAGGGGGGGTGTAAATCCTCTGGAGGACGAGGGGTTAATTTAGTGTAGCCAGCCTCTGAGCTGTGTTTGTGTTTTGTTTTTTTTTTGGTTTTCTCCTAAGAGCAAGGACTTTGTTGCGTCTTCCTGTTTCTTGAGATTGTTCTTCAGTAAATAGAGAATATACAGTCTATGGGGTTATGAAGATTTATCCCACCTTGGTCCATCCCTGACCAGTTCATGCCAGTGATTTGGGCTCGGAAGAGAATAAACATTTGGGGAAAACGTCTACATTGGTGTATTTCTACACTTTGCTTAGAGAGGAGGTCGTGTCGGAGGGTTCTTTGCTTCCCAGACCTGCTATCTGGGGAGGAGGGGGGTCCTTACCTCCCAGACCTATTGTCTGGAAAGGATGTAAATCAGGGAGGTCCACTTCAAGCGTCTTAGACCCCATCTCTAAGGGGGGAAGCTAAAGCTAAGAATGAATTCTGCTTAATATATTTCTGGTCTCAACTTAAAGGTCCACTTCTTCCAACTGCTGGTCTCAAATCAAAGGTCCACTAGTACCAATTGCTGGTCTCGGCTCAAAGGTCCACTGCTACAAATTGATGGTCTCAGCTCAAAAGTGCACATCTGCCAATTTCTGGTCTTAGCTAAAATGTCCTTTTCTATTACTTGCTGGTCTCAGCTCAAAGATTCCCTTCTCCTCACTGCTTGCCTCAGCTCAAAGATACAACCACTAATTTCTGATCTTAATTCAAAGGTCCACTTCTATCAATTACTGACCACAGCTCAAAGGTCCACTTCTACTAGATGTTAGTCTCAGCTCAAAGGTCCACTTCTATCAATTACTGACCACAGCTCAAAGGTCCACTTCTACTAGATGTTGGTCTCAGCTCAAAGGTCCACTTCTATCAATTACTGACCTCAGCTCAAAGGTCCACTTCTACTAGATGTTGGTCTCAGCTCAAAGGTCCACTTCTATCAATTACTGACCACAGCTCAAAGGTCCACTTCTACTAGATGTTGGTCTCAGCTCAAAGGTCCACTTCTATCAATTACTGACCTCAGCTCAAAGGTCCACTTCTACTAGATGCTGGTCTCAGCTCAAAAGGTCCACTTCTACTAAATGCTGGGGTCGGCTCAAAAGGTCCACTTCTACTAAATGCTGGTGTCAGCTCAAAAGGTCCACTTCTACTAAATGCTGGTGTCAGCTCAAAAGGTCCACTTCTACTAAATGCTGGTCTCAGCTCAAAAGGTCCACTTCTACTAAATGCTGGTCTCAGCTCAAAAGGTCCACTTCTACTAAATGCTGGTCTCAGCTCAAAAGGTCCACTTCTACTAAATGCTGGTCTCAGTTCAAAAGGTCCACTTCTACTAAATGCTGGTCTAAGCTCCAAAAGGTCCACTTCTACTAAATGCTGGTCTCAGCTCAAAGATTCTCTTCTACTCATTGCCTGCCTCAGCTCAAAGGTCCACATCTACTAATTTCTGATCTTAATTCAAAGGTCCACTTCTATCAATTACTGACCTCAGCTCAAAGGTCCACTCCTACTAGATGCTGGTCTCAGCTCAAAGGTCCACTTCTACTAAATGCTGGTCTCAGGTCAAAAGGTCCACTTCTACTAAATGCTGGTCTCAGGTCAAAAGGTCCACTTCTACTAAATGCTGGTGTCAGCTCAAAAGGTCCACTTCTACTAAATGCTGGTGTCAGCTCAAAAGGTCCACTTCTACTAAATGCTGGTCTCAGCTCAAAAGGTCCACTTCTACTAAATGCTGGTCTCAGCTCAAAAGGTCCACTTCTACTAAATGCTGGTCTCAGCTCAAAAAGGCCAACTTCTACTAAATGCTGGTCTCAGTTCAAAAGGTCCACTTCTATTAAATGCTGGTCTCAGCTCCTAAAGGTCCACTTCTACTAAATGCTGGTCTCAGCTCAAAGATTCTCTTCTACTCATTGCCTGCCTCAGCTCAAAGGTCCACATCTACTAATTTCTGATCTTAATTCAAAGGTCCACTTCTATCAATTACTGACCTCAGCTCAAAGGTCCACTCCTACTAGATGCTGGTCTCAGCTCGAAAGGTCCACTTCTACTAAATGCTGGTCTCAGCTCAAAAGGTCCACTTCTATTAAATGCTGGTCTCAGGTCAAAAGGTCCACTTCTACTAAATGCTGGTCTCAGCTCAAAAGGTCCACTTCTACTAAATGCTGGTCTCATCTCAAAAGGTCAACTTCTACTAAATGCTGGTCTCAGCTCAAAAGGTCCACTTCTATTAAATGCTGGTGTCAGCTCAAAAGCTCAATTTCTACTAAATGCTGGTCTCAGCTCAAAAGGTCCACTTCTACTAAATGCTGGTCTCAGCTCAAAAGGTCCACTTCTACTAAATGCTGGTCTCAGCTCATATGTTCTTTTCTACTTATTGTTGGTCTCATCTCACAGATCCACTACTACCAATTGCTGGTCTCAGCTCAAAGACCTATGACAACCAATTGCCAGTCACAGCTGAAATTTCCACTTCTACTAAATGCTGGTCTCAGCTCAGATGTTCACTACTACCAATTGCTGGTCTCAGCTCAAATGTCAACTTCTACTAAATGCTGATCTCAGATCAAAGGTTCCCTTCTAATAATTGCTGATCTCAGCTCAAAAGGTCCACTACTACCAATTTCTGGTCTCGTCTCAAAGGTCTTCTACTGCCAATTGCTCATTTGAGCTCAAAGGTCCACTTCTACTAAATGCTGGTCTCAGCTCAAAAGGTCCACAACTACCAACTGCTGACCTGAGCTCAAAGGTCCACAACTACCAATTTCTGATCTTAACTCAAAGGTCCACTTCTACCAATTACTGGTCTCAGCTCAAAGATTCCCTTCTACTAATTGCTGGTCTCAGCTCAAAGATCCACTACTACCAACTGCTGGTCTCAGTTCAAAGGTCCACTACTACCAATTGCTGGTCTCAGCTCAAAGATCCTCTACTACCAAGTGCTGGTCTCAGCTCAAAGGTCAACTACTACTAAATGCTGACCTCAGTTTAAAGGTCCTCTTCTATTAATTGCTGGTCTCAGATCAAGAGTCAACTACAGAAGATACTTGAAGGTAGCTGTCCATCTGGTCTACCAAATATCTGCATTAGCCAATGGAAGAGGTTAAAGATACTACAAGACACTATTGAATGGTAGCAATTAGTTGCTGCTCTTTTTTGTTATTCTGTCTCCCCAACCCAAATGAGCCAATAAAATAACAACAAAAAAAGATTAACGGTGGCAATCTGTCTGTCAGTCCGTATTGTTGGGTCATTGAGTGTTTGGGTGCAGCTACAGAACAAAGCAGTGGCATAGCATGGGTTTCCAGTGCCCAAGACACCCTCTTGGGTAGGGATGAGCTCAGGATTGTTCAGACACAAGTCCAGACCTGCCCAAGCTAACCCGTCTGACAGCTCCCAAAGTGGCAGTGGAGACAAAATCCCCTGCCCTTCAGCGTCACATATATAAAGGGCGTGTTTCTGTGTGGGGAATGCCTCTGTTGCCTATCATTGGCTTTCAGCTATGAAAGCTTCTCAGCGCTCCCTAAGAATATTTCACCATGGGCAGCTGCCCCTGTGGCCCTGCCCTTCTATTCCACTGGGACAAATCACCAGTTGAAATGCTAGCAGCTCCCTTGAGGGTCCTCGCTATACACTAAAGCCACATGTCTTGTGGCTCTCCCATCTTGTGGATTAGATAGGACTGGAACGTTGGTCACCTCCTCTGTCCACTTTGCCTTTCCTCTTGTCAGCAAGCTCCCAGTATTAGAATGCAGCCCTGTGCTCACAGTGTGGATCTCCCATCCCCCGACGTGAGCTCTGTTGTGTTGTAGATCACAGGGAGCAGATACAAAGGCAGGTTCTGGTACTACTACTAGCTGTTCTAAAATACACATTATAAAATGTACGTACCTTCAAAAATATCTGTTACTTTGTTTTTCCATTCTTGTGTTCCGGTTTTATCTATCAGATAACACAGAGAGCCAGTGTTAGAATAACGCCCCCTGCAATGTAGTCCTGCCTGATTGGATCACCGCTCTGCCCCTCCCCCTGCCTGAATTCTGCTGTAAGGGCATTACAGCCCTTAAAATTATCTACATTTTAGGCCTGAAGATTACTTAAACCCCCCCCAAAACATTTTACTTTTTCTGGAAGCAGAGACCCTGGAGAATAAAATAACAGAATAATTGTTAACCCAATCAATATTTTCATTAAAAAAAATACACACATTTGATTTTAGCGCACACAGACACAACACAATACCCATGTTTTTTTTTTGTAAAATATAAAAGATGAGGTTGCATTAGGTAAGTACACCGATCATGCATAACTTTATGACCACGGACAGGTAAAGTGAACAACATTGACTATCCTGTTACAATGGCATCTGAATATCTGGGGTATATAAGGCAGCAAGTGAACATGTTTTCCCTGAAGTTGATGTGTTGAAAGCAGAAGAAAAAAAAATGTCCATCGCAGTAGCCGCAGACCAGTCAAGGTACCCAGGCTGACCCATGTCCACAGCTAAAAGTGCCTACAATGAGCACGTTGTTCTAAACATCAGAACTGGACCAGGGAGCAACTTAACCACCAAATTCTCTAGATCTCAATCCAATGGAACATCTGTGGGATGTGCTGGAAAAACAAGTCTGATCCATGGAGGCCCCACCACCCAACTTACAGAACTTAAAGGATTATGAGCATCAGAACTGGAGCACGGAGCAATGGAACTAGGTGGCCTGGTCTGATGAATTCAGGAATAGTT
Source organism: Staurois parvus (assembly GCF_062004578.1). Classification (NCBI taxonomy): domain Eukaryota; kingdom Metazoa; phylum Chordata; class Amphibia; order Anura; family Ranidae; genus Staurois; species Staurois parvus. The sequence goes on along the minus strand of NW_028318904.1, from coordinate 589,498 downwards.
TAGGAGACACAAGGAGTTTTAAGTATTGATTTGGCCTGCAAAGTCTCCAGATCTTAATCAAATTGAGCAACTGCGGGATGTGCTGGAAAAACAAGTCCAATCCATGGGAGCCCCACCTCTTCACTTACAGGATTTAAAGGTTCTGACCTGGGCCAAAGAGCAATGGAAGAAGGTGGTATGGTCGGATGAATTCAGGAATAGTTTAAGAGACACAACAAGGAGTTTTAAGTGTTGATTTGGCCTCCAGATTCTCCAGATCTCAATCAAATTGAGCAACTGCGGGATGTGCTGGAAAAACAAGTCCAATCCATGGAAGCTCCACCTCTTAACTTACAGGATTTAAAGGTTCTGACCTGGGCCAAAGAGCAATGGAAGAAGGTGGCCTGGTCTGACAAATTCAGGAATAGTTTAAGAAACACAAGGAGTTTTAAGTGTTGATTTGGCCTCCAGATTCTCCAGAGCTCAATCAAATTGAGCATCTGCGGATTGTGCTTGATAAACAAGTCCAGTCCATGGAGGCCCCACCACTCAACTTACAGGATTTAAAGGTTCTGACCTGAGCCAAAGAGCAATGGCAGAAGGTGGTCTGGTCTGATTAATTCAGGAATGGTTTAGGAGACACAACTAGTTTGAGCTGTTGACTTGGCCTCCAAATTTTCAAGATCTCAATCCAATCGAGTGTCTGTGGGATGTGCTGGAAAAGCAAGTCTGATCCATGGTGGCCACAACTTACAGGATGTTAAGAATCATGAGCATCAGAACTGGGGCATGGAACAATGGAAGAAGGTGGCCTGGTCTTGTGAATCACATTTTCGTTTCCATTATGTTGATGGCCGGGTGGGTGTGTGTCACTTACCTGGGGAAGAGATGGCACCAGGATGTGGTATGGGAAGAAGACAAGCCAGCAGAGTCAGTGTGATGCTTTGGGAAATGTTCTGCTGGGAAATGTTGGCTCCTGCTATTCATGTGGATGTTACTTTGACACGTACCACCTACCTAAACATTGTTGGAGACCAAGTACACCCTTCATGAAAACTGCCTGATGGCAGTGGCCTCTTTCAGCTGAATAATGCACCCTGTCACTGCAATAATGGATTGAAGAACACGACGAGTGTGAGGTATTGACTTGGCTTCAAAATTCTCCAGATCTCAGTCTAATCGAACATCTGTGGGATGTGCTGGAAAAACAAGTCTGATCCATGGAGGTCCCACCTACCAACTTACAGGACTGAAAGGTTCTGCGTCTGACGGCTTGGTGCCAGATATCACAGCATACCTTCAGAGGTCTAGTGGAGTCCATGCCTCGACGGGCCAGGGCTGTTTTGGTGGCAAAAGGTGGATCTACTCAATATTAGGTGGGCGGTCATAAAGTTATGGCTAATCATTGTAAAAACCATATACACTCACCGGCCTCTTTATTAGGTCCTCCTGATCAATTGCTTGGTAACACAAATTGCTAATCAGCCAATCACATGCCAGCAACTCAATGCATTTAGGCATCTAGACGTGCTGAAGACAACTTGCTGAATTTCAAACCGAGCATCAGAATGGGGAAGAAAGGGGATTTAAGAGACTTTGAACTTGGCATTGTTGTTGCTGCCAGACGGGCTGGTCTGAATATTTCAGAAACTGCTGATCTACTGGGATTTTCCTGCACAACCATCTCTAGGGTTTACAGAGAATGGTCCAAAAAAGAGAAAATATCCAGTGGGAGGCAGTTGTGTGGAGGAAAATGTCTTGTTGATGAGAATGGGCAGACTGGTTGCTGCGACATTCAGATGGTAGATGAAAAAGTATTTCTTATGGCTTCAAGCTATGGATGGAAGGAAGGATCATCCCACTGGCAAGTAAGAAGAGGGGAGCAAGAGTCCAATAGATTCCAGTGTCAGCCAATACAAGTGCAGGGATGGACACTGCTCAACTGACACTAGGGGGTTTATTTACTAAGGCTGGAGAGTCCAAAATCAGACTCCCTTCTGCATAGAAACCAATCAGCTTCCAGGTTTCATTGCCAAAGCTTCATTGAACAAGCTGAGGTTAGAAGCTGATTGGTTTCTATGCAGAAGGGAGTCTGATTTTGGACTCTCCAGCTTTAGTAAATAAACCCCAAGGAGTCCAGTATTGAGGCATGGCCTCAGCTGCCATTCTAGCCACGCCCCTCTGATTTATTTCACCCCGCCCACCGGGGCTTGGTCTCAGGGGCCATGAAAAAGGAATCAGGTGTGTGTATGTGATAATGAGGTGATTTGAAAACTGAAGGAAGACAAGAGAAACTTAATAGTAATGCTGAAATACAAGAGAAAAAAAAGAATAATAGAATCAAAGGAAAAAAAAAAGAAATAGGGAAAAAAAAATCAGTCTCTAAAATTAAACTTTTTTATTAAAAAAAGAGTAAAAATAAAAAAAGACAACTATATGTAATGTGTATGTGTGAAAAATAAAAACTGTTATAACAAAAACATTTTTTTTGAGCTCTTTAGTCCTCATCAGGGACATCATGCAGGACAATGGATAGAAGGGGGGGGGGAGAAGGAAGAGAGTGGGAAGGGGGAAAAATTTAGATGGTAGGGTCAGAATTTGGGGTAAACAACATGAAAACATGGATCCATCCTGCCTTGTATCCATGGTTCAGGCTGGTGGTGGTGTCATGGTGTGGTGGATCCATCCTGCCTTGTATGAATGGTTCAGGCTGGTGGTGGTGGTGGTGTCAAGGGGTGATGGATCCATCCTGCCTTTTATCAACGGTTCAGGCTGGTGGTGGTGTCATGGTGTGGGGGATCTATCGTGCCTTGTATAAATGGTTCAGGCTGGTGGTGGTGGTGGTGTCATGGTGTGGGGGATCCATCCTGCCTTGTATCAATGGTTCAGGCTGGTGGTTGTGTCATGGTGTGGTGGATCCATGCTGCCTTGTATCAACGGTTCAGGCTGGTGGTGGGGGTGTCATGGTGTGATGGATCCATCCTGCCTTGTATCAACGGTTCAGGCTGGTGGTGGTGGTGTCATGGTGTGATGGATCCATCCTGCCTTGTATCAATGGTTCAGGCTGGTGGTTGTGTCATGGTGTGGTGGATCCATCCTGCCTTGTATCAACGGTTCAGGCTGGTGGTGGGGGTGTCATGGTGTGATGGATCCATCCTGCCTTGTATCAACGGTTCAGGCTGGTGGTGGTGTCATGGTGTGATGGATCCATCCTGCCTTGTATCAACGGTTCAGGCTGGTGGTGGTGTCATGGTGTGGTGGATCCATCCTGCCTTGTATCAATGGTTCAGGCTGGTGATGTCACGGTGTGGTGGATCCATCCTACTTTGTAACAATGGTTCAGGCTGGTGGTGGTGTTGTTATGGTGTGAGGGATCCATTCCGCCTTGTATCAACAGCTCAGGCTGGTGGTGTCATGTGGGGGAGATTTTCTTGGCACTAGCAAGGTGGACCTAATAAAGTGGCCGATGAGTGTTTGTCAAAATTAAGTGTGCCTTCAAAGTGACAGTACCCAAAACTGTCCATAGAGGACGCTTTAATAAATTTTACAGGTTATGGATTTGGAGTTTAATGTCAATGAGGGCTCCAGAGTTATGGATGTCACTCTGACATGTGCGGCAATACCCAATAAGTGGGCTGTGACACCCAATATTCCTCCACAGGCTGTAGTCTCATACAGACCGCCCTAGGTAATGCCCACATGTGACACTGGGCCTCCATGATTGCAAGAACTGAATTCCAATGAATGAAAGGGGTGGGGCCAGGGACAGTCAGGCTGGGGAGGAGAAGGCTAGATGATGCCGGACATCCTCCAGCCAGGAAATGAGGCGGAGCTCTATCTGACTTGCTGCAGCTTCTAATGCACATGGTGAGAAGCTCACAGTCTGCAGTGAATTCAGAGTGAGCCATTTCAGTACAGGAGAGGAGCCGCTACATCTGTTCAAGAATGAAGGGGAGGAGCCGCTATACCTGTGCAGGACTGAAAGGGAGGGGACATCTGTGCAAGACTGAAGGGGAGGAGCCGCTACACTTGTGCAGGACTGAAGGCAAGGAGCCGGTACAACTGTGCAGGACTGAAGGGAGGAGCTGGTACACCTGTGCAAGACTGAAGGGGAGGAGCCAGTACACCTGTGCAAGAGTGAAGGGGAGGAGCCGGTACACCTCTGCAGGACTGAAGGGGAGGAGCCGGTACCCCTCTGCAGGACTGAAGGGGAGGAGCCGGTACACCTGTGCAAGACTGAAGGGGAGGAGCCGGTACACCTGAGCAAGACTAAACGGGAGGAGCCGGTACACCTGTGCAAGACTGAAGGGGAGGAGCCGGTACACCTGAGCAAGACTAAACGGGAGGAGCTGTAACACCTGTGCAAGACTGAAGGGGAGGGGCCGGTACACCTGTGCAAGACTACACGGGAGGAGTCGGTACAACTGTGCAGGAATGAAAGGAGGAGCCGGTACACCTGTGCAAAATTGAAGGGAGGAGCTGGTACACCTGTGCAGGACTGAAGGGGAGGAGCCAGTACACCTGTACAAGACTAAAGGGGAGGAGCCGGTACACCTGTGCAAAATTGAAAAAATGTGTAAATGCATTCCAAACTTGTAGATTTGTATTTATAAAGGCATACAGTATATTTGAGATCTATTTTAAAAAATATTTTTAATATATTTTGTAATTAAAATGTATTTCAACATGAAGTATGTATGTCTATATATATATATATATATATGTGTGTATATACTGTACATGTATATTTATATATACTGAATACGCCCAACATTGTAACATTTCAAATACATGTCAATATATTTGGGAAGAATATTTTTAAAATATATTTCATATATACAGTCATGGCCGAAATTGTTGGCACCCTTGATATTTTTCCTGAAAATCAAGTATTTCACACAAAAAAGGTATTGCATTAACACATGTTTTGCTATACACATGTTTATTCCCTTTGTATGTATTGGAACAAATATAAAACAGAGGCAGAAAAGCAAATATGACATAATGTCACACAAAACCCCAAAAATGGGCTGGACAAAAGTATTGGCACCCTTAACTTAATATTTGGTTGCACACCCTTTGGAAAACATAACTGAAATCAGTCGCTTCCTATAACCATCAATAAGCTTCTGACACCTCTCACCCGGAATTTTGGACCACTCTTCCTTTGCAAACAGCTCCAGGTCTCTCTTATTGGAAGGACACCTTTTCCCAACAGCAATTTTAAGATCTCTCCACAGGTGTTCAATGGGATTTAGATCTGGGCTCATTGCTGGCCACTTCAGAACTCTCCAGCGCTTCTTTGCCATCCATTTCTGAGTGCTTTTTGACGTATGTTTGGGGTCATTGTCCTGCTGGAAGACCCAGGATCTTGGACGCAAACCCAGCTTTCTGACACTGGGCCCTACAGTGCGACCCAAAATCCTTTGGTAATCCTCAGATTTCATGATGCCTTGCACACAGTCAAGGCACCCAGTGCCAGAGGCAGCAAAACAACCCCAAAACATCATTGAACCTCCACCATATTTTACCGTAGGTACTGTGTTTTGTTCTTTGTAGGCCTCATTCCGTTTTCGGTAAACAGTAGAATGATGTGCTTTACCGAAAAGCTCTATCTTGGTCTCATCTGTCCACAAGACGTTTTCCCAGAAGGCTTTTGGCTTACTCAAGTACATTTTGGCAAACTGTAGTCTTGCTTTTTTATGTCTCTGTGTCAGCAGTGGGGTCCTCCTGGGTCTCCTGCCATAGCGTTTCATTTCATTTAAATGTCGACGGATAGTTCGCGCTGACACTGATGCTCCCTGAGCCTGCAGGACAGCTTGAATGTCTTTGGAACATGTTTGGGGCTGCTTATCCACCATCCGGACTATTCTGCGTTGCAATCTTTCATCAATTTTCCTCATCCGTCCACGACCAGGGAGATTAGCTACAGTGCCATGGGTTGCAAACTTCTTGATAATGTTGCGCACTGTGGACAAAGGCAAATCTAGTTCTCTGGAGATGGACTTGTAACCTTGAGATTGTTGATATTTTGCCACAATTTTGGTTCTCAGGTCCTCAGACAGTTCTCGTCTCCTCTTTCTGTTGTCCATGCTTAGTGTGGCACAGACAGACACACAATGCAAAGGTTAAGTGAACGTCTCTCCTTTTTATCTGCTTTCAGGTGTGATTTCTATATTGCCCACACCTGTTACTTGCCCCAGGTGAGTTTACAGGAGCATCACATGCTTGTAACATTCTTATTTATCCGCAGTTGTGAAAGGGTGCCAATACTTTTGTCCAGCCCATTTTTGGAGGTTTGTGTGACATTATGTCGAATTTGCTTTCTTTCCTCCCTTTTTTTGTTTTGTCCCAATACACACAAAGGGAATAAACATGTGTATAGCAAAACATGTGTTAATGCAATACGTTTCGTGAGAAATACATGATTTCCTGGAGAAATATCAAGGGTGCCAACAATTTCGGCCATGACTGTATATTTCTTCCATGTGGGTGGGATCGGCAGCAAGGTGAAGACGAATTGTAGAAATTGTATTCAGATGCAGAGTGAAAATAGTTCCAGAATACAAGCTACACTTACGTGTTTCAGTCTACGTTACTCATCGTTTGATGGAAACACGTAAGTGTAGCTTGTATTCTGGAACTATTTTCACTCCGCATCTGAATACAATTTTTTACAATTCGTCGTCACCTTGTGGCCGATCCTCTATGATTTGATTTACTGCTTCGGCGGATGGAAACCGAAGGAGTCGCACGGTGAGATCGGGAGTCCTTTAGGGAAAGCATGCTATGAGGGTTGCAGCACCTATTCTTTGCATGTGTGATGTGGCCTCTAGACATCAAGGCCCACCTGTTGAAAGGCTGCATGTGTGCCCTCAGTGTACCCTCAGCATGCCCCCAGCGTACCCTCAGCATATCCTCAGCGTGCCCTCAGCGTACCCTCAGCATGCCCTCACCGTACCCTCAGCATGCCCCCAGCGTACCCTCAGCACGCCCTCAACGTATCCTCAGAATGCCGTCAGCATGCCCTCAGCGTACCCTCAGCATGCCCCCAGCATACCCTTAGTGTACCCTCAGCGTGCCCTCAGCGTACCCTCAGCATATCCTCAGCGTACCCTCAGTGTACCATCAGCGTGCCCTCAGTGTACCCTCAGTGTACCCTCAGCGTACCATCAGCGTGCCCTTAGCGTACCCTCAGTGTGCCCTCAGCGTGCCCTCAGCGTACCCTCAGCGTACCATCAGCGTGCCCTCAGCGTGCTCCCAATGTACCATCAGTGTGCCCTCAGCGTGACCCCAACGTACCCTCAGCGTGCCCTCATCGTACTCTCAGCATGCCCCCAGCGTACCCTCAGCATACCCTCAGCGTACCCTCAGCATGTCCTCACCGTACTCTCAGCATGCCCCCAGTGTACCCTCAGCATGCCCTCAACGTATGCTCAGAATGCCGTCAGCATGCCCTCAGCGTACCCTCAGCATGCCCCCAGCATACCCTCAGTGTACCCTCAGCGTGCCCTCAGCGTACCCTCAGCATATCCTCAGCATACCCTCAGTGTACCATCAGCGTGCCCTTAGCGTACCCTCAGTGTGCCCTCAGCATGCCCTCAGCGTGCTCCCAATGTACCATCAGTGTGCCCTCAGTGTGACCTCAACGTACCCTCAGCGTGCCCTCAGCGTACCCTCAGCTTGCCCTCACCGTACCCTCAACATGCCCCCAGCGTACCCTCAGCGTAACCCTCATCATGCCCTCAGCGTACCCTTAGCATGCCCTCAGCATACCCTCAGCGTGCACCCAGCGCACCCTCAGCAGGCCCTCAGCGCACCCTCAACGTACCCTCAGAGTGCCCTGAGCATACCCTCAGCGCACTCTCAGCGTGCCCTCAGCATACCCTCAGCATGTCCCCACTGTACCCTCAGCGTACCCTCAGCATACCCTCAGCATGCCCCCAGCATACCCTCAGCGTACCATCAGCATGCCCTTAGCATGCCCTCAGCGTGCCCTCAGCATGCCCTCAGCATGCTCCAAATGTACCATCAGTGTGCCCTCAGCTTGACCCCAACGTACCCTCAGCGTGCCCTCAGCATACCTTCAGCGTGCCCTCAGCGTACCATCAGCGTGCCCTTAGTGTGCCCTCAGCGTACCCTCAGCGTGCCCCCAGCACACCCTCAGCAGGCCCTCAGCGTGCCCCCAGCGTACGCTCAGCGTACCCTCAGCGTGCCCTCAGCGTACCCTCAGCGTACCCCCAGCGTACCCCCAGTATTTTATTATCACATGGATGATGAGAGAGGGGGGTAATCAGAGAAAGTGCAATAGAAGCAGAATTACCATCAGCTTTAAAGAAACGTACCTGGAAGAGCGAAAAGGAGGGCGGATAAGAAGTAGGGATTTTCTACATAACAAGAGGAGAGGTCACATTCCTGGTCCCATGGTGCTGTCTTTGTCATGCAGGTGATGACGTAGAAGTCCCTAAAATTCTTCACAATATTCAGATTTGGGACTATTGGGCAGGAAACTTGTAATCCCGTCCCCAACAGTAAACGAATATCCTTCTTATAATCCTCCGGAGGGATCCAATGATAGTCGTCCTCCCAGCCTGACGTAAAGAATTTGTTTTTACTTATGGAGCAAAACATGAATCCATCGGATAGTCCTGGAAAGGGAGATTTGGGTCACATATCATCAAAGCTAGACATAATGAAAGGCCAGGACAAGGGGGGGGGGGGGGGGGCAGGAGGGGCGGCTGCCCTGAGCGCAATCGTTTCCTGTAGGGATGGGGAAGCCTTCCTTCTGTTACTGGGTAGACAGGAGAAGTGACAGCGGCCATGGTTTTGACTAGCAAGTGACTGCTGGGCGTAGGATCCCCTAAACTTGCACATCATGAATGGGGGGAGGGCAGTTTGGCATCTTTGCCCTGAGCGAGGATAAACTTGTACCCAACAATATCCCATTTACCAATGTTAGGCATGTGATACGCATTAGTACCCGCCCCCAAGGATCTGACAATCTAAGGGCACTATCTCATCTATATACTTGCAGACATATACTGGGGCCAATTAAGACAGAAGCCAATTATAATAAAGTACTGTACATGTCATCCAATCCCATATACTGTATACACGTCATCCAATCCCATATACTGTATACACGTCATCCAATCCCATATACTGTATACACGTCATCCAATCCCATATACTGTATACACGTCATCCAATCCCATATACTGTATACATGTCATCTAATCCCATATACTGTATACACGTCATCCAATCCCATATACTGTATACATGTCATCCAATCCCATATACTGTATACACGTCATCCAATCCCATATACTGTATACATGTCATCTAATCCCATATACTGTATACACGTCATCCAATCCCATATACTGTATACATGTCATCCAATCCCATATACTGTATACATGTCATCCAATCCCATATACTGTATACACGTCATCCAATCCCCATATACTGTATACATGTCATCCAATCCCATATACTGTATACACGTCATCCAATCCCATATACTGTATACACGTCATCCAATCCCCATATACTGTATACATGTCATCCAATCCCATATACTGTATACATGTCATCCAATCCCATATACTGTATACACGTCATCCAATCCCATATACTGTATACATGTCATCCAATCCCATATACTGTATACACGTCATCCAATCCCATATACTGTATACATGTCATCCAATCCCATATACTGTATACACGTCATCCAATCCCATATACTGTATACACGTCATCCAATCCCATATGCTGTATACACGTCATCCAATCCCATATACTGTATACACGTCATCCAATCCCATATACTGTATACACGTCATCCAATCCCATATACTGTATACATGTCATCTAATCCCATATACTGTATACATGTCATCCAATCCCATATACTGTATACATGTCATCCAATCCCATATACTGTATACACGTCATCCAATCCCATATACTGTATACATGTCATCCAATCCCATATACTGTATACACGTCATCCAATCCCATATACTGTATATATGTCATCCAATCCCATATACTGTATACACGTCATCCAATCCCATATACTGTATACACGTCATCCAATCCCATATACTGTATATATGTCATCCAATCCCATATACTGTATACATGTCATCCAATCCCATATACTGTATACACGTCATCCAATCCCATATACTGTATATATGTCATCCAATCCCATATACTGTATACATGTCATCTAATCTCATATACTGTATACATGTCATCCAATCCCATATACTGTATACACGTCATCCAATCCCATATACTGTATATATGTCATCCAATCCCATATACTGTATACATGTCATCCAATCCCATATACTGTATACACGTCATCCAATCCCATATACTGTATACATGTCATCCAATCCCATATACTGTATACACGTCATCCAATCCCATATACTGTATACATGTCATCCAATCCCATATACTGTATACATGTCATCCAATCCCATATACTGTATACACGTCATCCAATCCCATATACTGTATATATGTCATCCAATCCCATATACTGTATACACGTCATCCAATCCCATATACTGTATACACGTCATCCAATCCCATATACTGTATATATGTCATCCAATCCCATATACTGTATACACGTCATCCAATCCCATATACTGTATATATGTCATCCAATCCCATATACTGTATACATGTCATCCAATCCCATATACTGTATACATGTCATCCAATCCCATATACTGTATACACGTCATCCAATCCCATATACTGTATACACGTCATCCAATCCCATATACTGTATATATGTCATCCAATCCCATATACTGTATACACGTCATCCAATCCCATATACTGTATACATGTCATCCAATCCCATATACTGTATATATGTCATCCAATCCCATATACTGTATACACGTCATCCAATCCCATATTCTGTATATATGTCATCCAATCCCATATACTGTATACACGTCATCCAATCCCATATTCTGTATACATGTCATCCAATCCCATATACTGTATACACGTCATCCAATCCCATATACTGTATACACGTCATCCAATCCCATATACTGTATACATGTCATCCAATCCCATATACTGTATACATGTCATCCAATCCCATATACTGTATACATGTCATCCAATCCCATATACTGTATACATGTCATCCAATCCCATATACTGTATACACGTCATCCAATCCCATATACTGTATACACGTCATCCAATCCCATATACTGTATACATGTCATCCAATCCCATATACTGTATATATGTCATCCAATCTCATATACTGTATACACGTCATCCAATCCCATATACTGTATACATGTCATCCAATCCCATATACTGTATACACGTCATCCAATCCCATATACTGTATATATGTCATCCAATCCCATATACTGTATATATGTCATCCAATCCCATATACTGTATATATGTCATCCAATCCCATATACTGTATACACGTCATCCAATCCCATATACTGTATACACGTCATCCAATCCCATATTCTGTATATATGTCATCCAATCCCATATACTGTATACACGTCATCCAATCCCATATACTGTATATATGTCATCCAATCCCATATACTGTATACACGTCATCCAATCCCATATACTGTATACACGTCATCCAATCCCATATTCTGTATATATGTCATCCAATCCCATATACTGTATACATGTCATCCAATCCCATATACTGTATACATGTCATCCAATCCCATATACTGTATACATGTCATCCAATCTCATATACTGTATACATGTCATCCAATCCCATATACTGTATATATGTCATCCAATCCCATATACTGTATACATGTCATCCAATCCCATATACTGTATACATGTCATCCAATCCCATATACTGTATACATGTCATCTAATCCCATATACTGTATACATGTCATCCAATCTCATATACTGTATACATGTCATCCAATCCCATATACTGTATATATGTCATCCAATCCCATATACTGTATACATGTCATCCAATCCCATATACTGTATACACGTCATCCAATCCCCATATACTGTATACACGTCATCCAATCCCATATACTGTATACATGTCATCCAATCCCATATACTGTATACATGTCATCCAATCCCATATACTGTATATATGTCATCCAATCCCATATACTGTATACACGTCATCCAATCCCCATATACTGTATACACGTCATCCAATCCCATATACTGTATACATGTCATCCAATCCCATATACTGTATACACGTCATCCAATCCCATATACTGTATATATGTCATCCAATCCCATATACTGTATACACGTCATCCAATCCCATATACTGTATACACGTCATCCAATCCCATATACTGTATATATGTCATCCAATCCCATATACTGTATACACGTCATCCAATCCCATATACTGTATACATGTCATCCAATCCCATATACTGTATACATGTCATCTAATCCCATATACTGTATACACGTCATCCAATCCCATATACTGTATATATGTCATCCAATCCCATGTACTGTATATATGTCATCCAATCCCATGTACTGTATATATGTCATCCAATCCCATATACTGTATATATCTCGTCCAATCCCATGTGCTGTATCAGGGTATGAAGTCGCCAGAAGACCCTGATGAAGTCACGTGATAACGTGATGAAACGCGTGGGACGTGGTAACGCACTTCCAGCCGTGCTGACACAACTTCCGGCATGGACGCCATCTTGGGACTCCAATAAGGATCCATGTAAAGTACACCCATAGCATGTGGTTATGTACAACGGCATATGTTTGAACTGTAAAATGTGAGTGGGACTTGTAATATTTTAGTAAAATAAAACTTTAATACACTATGGGAGCATCTTCCTTTCCCTCATTGGCCGTGTGAGGAGTGACCATTTCCGGGACAACTTTGAGGAGGCTGCTTGCGGTACCTTTGCACACCAGTGAGAGGGATTGACACTACTTTGGACCTTACATCTGCAGGAGGGGGGGTCCAGATTCCTGATCGGTGTGGTATATTCCTAAAAGGGGTTTTGACCCTGTAGGGTCGCTTCATGGAGGTGAGAGGCCATTTCACATAGTGTGGGACTCCCGTCATCTAGCTCTGTATACACATATACAAAAAGGACTACAGAACACCTCCACCATTTAGGTGGTTTTGGACTTAAACATTTTTTTTTATTTTTTTTATTTATATTTATATATTGATTTATGAGTTATTTTTGAGGTTTTCGAGCCACTTATTGTGTCACGGTTTCACGTGTACGTTATTTCATATCCCAGCATTTGGCGACACTTATCACTTCTTTACCTATAATTTGTTCTCACTTTATTGATTTTGTCACAAGTTCACGTGCTTATCCCCGAAATTGGGGTCACACATCCATTAATCTTTTTTTTATAGGCGGTGTAGCCTATATTCCCCCTTTTTTTTCACTATATAAAGTTCATTTGGTGTCACTCAATCAGTATATTCCATTTTATCCCCAATTGGGATCACTATTATATTCAGTTTTTTTCTTCAGTTATAAAGGTTGGTTCCTGTTGATTTGTATTAACTTTTTGGTATATTTGTGGCTTTTCACTTATTATTCACACATGGGACGATTATTGTCCTTTTTTGCTAGTTTTCTGGACTTACCAGGTTGGCACTTATATAATAGTGGACATTTTCACATCACTTGTCCATTGGTGATATTCAGCACAACAGTGGGGGGATTTCATCATTTACTGATTTATATTTTATTTACGTTTTTCCTTCTTTTCGAACCTATCAGTTTAGACGCATACTTTTTATCATTTTTCCCTTGTGTGTGCATTTAGCACAGAAGTAGGGAGGTCATTTCCATCATCACCTTTGGGTTTATTAAGAATATTGTCTTATGATTTAATTTTTTTCTGATTTTAGTCACATATAAGCACACTTAGATATTGGTTTTATATATATGAACAATCATTATATTCTATTATTCTTTTTTCTGGTATGCTGTATACATAAGCGCAGCACCACATTAATTTTATTGCACTATTGTCCATTTTGGTATGCGGTAGGGTGTTAGCAGCTTCATTCAGAGTTACATCTGAATGCAGCAGGATCTGTCAGGGAGCGAGGAGCCAGGCACACAAGGGGGTGCAATTAAAGGTAGGTTTATTTATACCGAAACAAGGCAAGAGTCTATGAAAGTCAAGAACCAGCGGGAATCGTAGCCAAAGCCGGGGTGAGAAGCCAGGAAGGATGGTCGCCAGAGCCGGGGTCAGAAGCCAGGAAGAATGGTCGCCAGAGCCGGGGTGAGAAGCCAGGAAGAATGGTCGCCAGAGCCGGGGTGAGAAGCCAGGAAGAATGGTCGCCAGAGCCGGGGTGAGAAGCCAGGAAGAATGGTCGCCAGAGCCGGGATCAGGAGCCAGGGAGAATAGTCGCCAGAGCCGGGATCAGGAGCCAGGAAGAATGGTCGCCAGAGCCGGGGTCAGAAGCCAGGAGGAGTCTTTGCCAAAGCCGAGTCAGTATCCAGGAGAGCACTGAGTAACTGAACAGGAGCTTGCTGCTATGCAACAGACAGGACACAAATGCAATGGACAGCTGCAAACAGCAGACTTAAATGTGATAAGCCGCCACCTCCTGGGAGGAGCCGCAGAGGGCTGAAAGCATAAAGGATCCCACAATGCTTTGCAGACACCTAAGATGGATGCCAGCACATGGAGCAGCACAAGCCCTGAGGAAAGGTAGGACCTTGACAGGATCATACAGTATACAAAAAAAGAAAGATAGCGGGAGAAAAATAAAGGAAGTGACGGAGGAGTTATATAGACTAGAACAGGAACATAAAAAGAGACAGGATACAGAGGTACATTCAAAGATCGTACTTAAAAGAGAAGAGCTAAAAGATCTATTGGAACAGAAATCAAGGAAGATTTTTAATAGGGTTTCAAAGGAAACACATCAGTTGGGGAATAAACCAGGAAAATACCTGATGAAAAGACTTAAGGAAAAGAAATCAAAGAACTTTATTGAAAAAATTAAAGATGAAAAAGGAGAACTGTTGCACTCCACCACTGACATCGCTAAAACGTTCCAAAAATATTATATCAGGCTGTATGATGTGAATTCTGAGAACCAGTAAGTTACAGAGGAAGAAAAGAGGAGGAAATGGCAGAAATATTTAAAAGTGGCACACCTGCCAAAAATATCAGAACAATTTGTATCTTTAGAACAAGCGATCTCCCAGGAAGAAATTAATATGGCCCTGAAGAATACAGCAGGAGCGAAGAACCCAGGACCTGATGGATATACGGCGGGGTATTATAAGAAACTTATAAGAATTATTGGTCCCTAAACTTTGTACATATATGAATGCCTTTGGGGATGGAATGGGAATAAGAATCGCTGCAAGCATTCATAACAATTATTCTAAAAGAAGTCAAGAATAGCTCACAATGCGCTAGCTATTTATTATTATTTATTTATTACATCGAGTTTATATAGCGCCAAAGGGTTTGCTCAGCGCTGTACAATAGGGGGGACAATACATGGCACAGTACAACAAAAACAGACAGCGTACGAGGGGTAAGAGGGCCCTACTCTTTCAAGCTTACAATCTAGGAGGGAGGGGGTAGTGGAACAATAGGAAGTGGCTGAGGGGAATGAAGTGGCTGAGGGGGATGAAGTGGTGGGAGGAATGAGGGAGGATGGCCGTTAGGTGAGGGTGGGGTAGGCTTCCCTGAAGAGATGGGTTTTGAGGGAGCGCCTGAATGTGGGGAGGGAAGGCGACAGTCGGATGGATTGGGGCAGTGAGTTCCAGAGGATAGGGGAGGACCTGGAGAAGTCCTGCAGTCGTGCATGGGAGGAGGAGACCAGGGAGCAGGATAGAAGGAGGTCCTGTGAGGAGCGAAGGGTACGGGTAGGGTGGTACTTGGGGATCAGGTTGGTGAGGTAGTCAGGGGCAGTGTTATGAACGGCTTTGTAGGTCAGGATTAGAAGTTTAAATTTGATGCGTTGGGCAATCGGGAGCCAGTGGAGGGAGAGGCAAAGGGGGTGGCAGAGGTGGAGCGGGTGGTGAGGTGGATGAGTCTGGCCGCTGAGTTCAGGATGGTAAGGAGCGGGGAGAGCCTGCACTTGGGTAGGCCAATGAGAAGAGAGTTGCAGTAGTCAAGGCGTGAGATGATGAGGGAGTGTACAAGAAGTTTGGTGGTGTCTGGGGTGAGGAAGGCACGTATCTTGGCAATATTGCGGAGATGGAG
Organism: Staurois parvus; assembly: GCF_062004578.1. Taxonomy (NCBI): domain Eukaryota; kingdom Metazoa; phylum Chordata; class Amphibia; order Anura; family Ranidae; genus Staurois; species Staurois parvus. Next base: position 573,244 of record NW_028318904.1, on the reverse strand, counting down.
CCTGCATGTGTTTGCAAGTGATTTCACATGAGGGAGGAAGGAGAGGTTCGAATCAAGAATGACGCCAAGGACTTTGGCTTGCGGGGCGGGAATGATAGTGGTGTTGGTGGTGGTGATGGATAGGCTGGGGGGGGGTGTGTGGGCAGGGGGAAAGACGAGGAGCTCGGTTTTGGAGAGGTTAAGCTTGAGGAAATGTAGCGACATCCAGTCTGAGATGTCGTTTAGGAGGTGAGTGATGCGGGCGGAGATAGTGGGGGTGAGGAGAGGGGTGGAGAGGTAGATTTGGGTGTCGTCAGCATAGAGGTGATAATTGAAGCCATGGGAGTGTATGAGTGTGCCCAGGGAGGAGGTGTAGATGGAGAAGAGAAGGGGTCCAAGGACAGAGCCTTGGGGGACCCCAACAGAGAGGGGGAGGGAGGGGGAGGTGGTACCATTGTAGGTGACGCTGAAGGAGCGTCGGGTTAGGTAGGATGAGAACCAGGAGAGAGCGGTATCTCTGATGCCAAGGGAGAGTAGTTTATTAAGGAGGAGGGGGTGGTCGACTGTGTCGAAGGCCGCAGAGAGGTCCAGGAGAAGGAGGACAGAGTAGTCGCCCTTGGCTTTGGCGTTTAATAGGTCATTAGTGATTTTGAGGACGGCAGTTTCAGTGGAGTGTAGGGGACGGAAGCCGGACTGTAATGGGTCAAGGAGGTTATTGTCAATAAGGTGGGCGCTTAGGCGATCGTAGACTATGCGCTCAAGGAGCTTGGAGGTGAGTGGCAGCAGGGAGATGGGTCTGAGGTTGTTGGGGTCCGCGGGATCCAGGGAGGGCTTTTTGAGGATGGGGGTGATATGTGCGTGCTTTAGGGGGGAGGGGAATGCGCCAGTAGAGAGGGAGAGATTGAAGATGTGGGTGAGGGAGCGGATGAGGGAAGAGGGGGGTGACCGGAGCAGTTGAGAGGGGATAGGGTCCAGGGGGCAGGTCGTGAGGCGGGCTTCTTAGAGGACCTTGACGGTTTCCTCAGTAGTGACAGGGCTGAGGGAGTGCAGTGCAGGGGGGGTTACGGTGGGCGGGACCTTGGGAGCGTTGGAGGGCAGTGCGGTTGTGAGGGCAGAGGAGGGGGGAGAAGAAGTGGTGACGGGGGTGGGGAGGCTAGGTGGGGAGGTAGATTGCGAGTTGACAATGTCCTTACGGATAGTGTCAATCTTGTTACGGAAATGGGTGGCAATCTCGTGGGCGGTGAGTGAGGTACTGAGTGGAGGAGGGGGGGGGGAGAGCAGGAAGTTGAAGGTGGAGAAGAGTCGGCGAGGGCAGGAGGAGAGAGTGTTGATTAGGTTAACAAAGTAGGCCTGCTTAGCGGCGTGGAGGGAGGAGGTGTAAGTGAGGAAGGCAGATTTGTAGAGGGAGAATGCATGAGGGGACCTGGTTTTGCGCCACAGTCTCTCCAGTGCGCGACTGCGACGTTTGAGGCGTTTAGTGCTGTCATTCTGCCATGGTTGAAGCGGCCTGGGTTTCATGATGCGTGTGGTTAGGGGTGCCAGAGAGTCTAGGGCAGCTGACAGTGAGTGGTTGTACAAGGTGGTGGCTATGTCAGGACATGATAGTGGGAGGATGCTGTCGTGTAGGCGGTCGGCGGCTGAGTGGAGGGGGGCCGGGTTCAGGTTGCGTAGATTGCGGCTGGTGATGGTTTGGCGTTTTTGGGGGGGGGAGTTGGGGGAAGGGGAGATGGAGAACGTGATGAGGTGGTGGTCAGAGAGAGGGAAGGGGGTGTTAGAGAACTGGTTGAGGGTACAGAGGTGGGAGAAGACGAGGTCCAGGGTGTTCCCTCCGATGTGGGTGGAGGATTGCGTGTGCTGTGTGAGCGCGAAGGAGGAGGTTAGGTGGAGGAATTGGGAAGTGGCCGGGTTGTTGTCATTGATGGGGATGTTGAAGTCCCCGAGGATGATGGTCGGTAGCTCAGAGGAGAGGAAGAAGGGGAGCCAGGCGGCGAAGTTGTCCAGGAAGTGGGGTATGGACCCAGGAGGTCTGTAGATCACTGCGATCCTTAGGGGGGTGGGTGAGAAGAGTCGGATGCAGTGCGCCTCAAAGGAGGGGAAGGATAGAGAGGGTGGGTTAGGGAGGACCTGGAAGGTGCTCAGCGGTGAAAGGAGCAGGCCGACACCACCACCTCTGCGATCGCTCAGTCTTGGCGAATGGGTCCAGATGAGACCTCCATGGGTGAGTGCCGCAGGGGAAGTGGAGTCGGTGGCCTGTACCCAGGTTTCGGTGACTGCTAGGAGGTTTAGGGAGCGGGAGATGAAGAGGTCGTGGATGGCGGTAAGTTTGTTGCAAACCGAACGAGCATTCAGGATTGCAACCGAGAGAGGGGGGATAGGTATGGGGAGGAGGGGTACATGTATGAGGTTGAGGGGGTCGCGTCGGCTGGCGTGAGCAGGGGGGGCTCTAGGGGGGGAATGAGGTGGTGAGGGGCCAGGGTTCGGGGAGATGTCCCCAGATGATATAAGAAGGAGGAGGGTGAGGAAGGTGGCATGGGAACGGGAGGTGTAGGAGCGTGTGGGTCTGGAAGTGGTGGCAAGTGGGTCAGCGGGGAAGTGGAGTAGCAGGAGGAGGTGGTGGGTGCCATAATGGGGAGAGAGGAGAAGCGAGGGGGCGATATAGAGCTGCTTAGTGGGGGTGGGCGGGTAGAGGGAGGCAGTTTTAAGGATGGAGGAGAGGAGGACGAGGAGGAGGAGCGCGGGCGGCATGTTGGGGTGAGCGGGGTGCTGGAAAGGTCAGGGGGGTGAAGGGGTGCTGGTCAGGGATGGCAAAGCGAAGTGTCCGATACGCCGTGGGAGGTGAGGGGGTGCAAGACCGGGATGGTGAAGCAGAGAGTCTGAAGCGCTGTGGAGGAGACTCAAGAGTTCTTCTGGGAGGGGAGAGGGAGAGTGGAGGGCAGCAAGGATAGCAGCTGCTTGGTAGCAGTCTGCAGGTGAAGTAGGTTGGTGCCCATGGGTGCGGCGGCATGTCATCAGTGGGTGCGGTGGTTCGTTGAGCGGAGGGGTCGTAGGGCGCGACGTCTGGGGTGCAGTAGGCGCGGCATCTGGTGATGCTGGCGGCTTGGAGACCGGAGAAATTGAGGCCAGGTGTTGAGGGCTTGACGTCGGGAGGCGCTGAGGGTGCTGAAGAGCCCGACGTCGGGAGGAGTGGAAGGGTCGTCGTCAGGAGGTGGTATGGATCGACGTCTGGAGGTGGAGTAGGCTAGGCGTTGGCAGCTGTAGTAGGCTCAGCGTCCATGAACGAAGTGAGCCGGCGCAGGCGGATGTTGAGGGCCAGGCGCTGAGGAATCGGCGTCAAGAGGCGCTGATGGTGCTGAAGGGCCCGGCATCAGGTGGTGTAGGAAGGGACCGGCGTTAGGCGGTGTAGAGGGGCCGTTGGCAGGAGGTGGTGAGGACCAACGTCTGGAAGTGGAGTGGGTTAGTCGCAGTCTGGCTCAGTGTCCGTGGGTGAGGTGAGCAGCGCAGGTGGATGTTGTGGGCCAGCTATGGACCTATATCATTATTAAATACAGACACAAATCTGTTAGCTACTAGGCTAAAAGAGCTGATGCTGGAATGGATACATTTAGACCAAGTGCGTTTTGTCCCAGGTAGGGAAGGGAGGGATAATGGTCTAAGAATGCAGCCCCTTCTACAAAAGGCAAAGAGAGAAAAGTTACTGACAATTTTACTGTTGAGTGATGCCGAATAAGGTTTTGACATGGTAGACTGGGGGTTCATTATAAATACCCTATAGGTCTTAGGAATAGGGATTAAGATGTTAAGGTGGATAAAGGAGCTCTATAATAATCTGTCAGCAGCGGTTAAGGTAAATGGGTCCCTTTCAGGGTTTTTTTAAGATGTATAATGGCACCAGACAGCGATGTCCATTATTATTATTATTAAGGATTTATATAGCGCCAACAGTTTGCGCAGTGCTTTACAATATACGGGAGACAATACAATTACAATACTTTCAGTACAGAAGGAATGTGAGGGCCCGGCTCGTGGAGCTTACAATCTAAAGGAAGGTGGAGGTGATACAAAAGGTGATAGCTGCGGCGGATGATCTGGTGGAAGTGATTCAAGTACAGTTCTTATGTGGAGGTGCGGTAGGCTTCCCCGAAGAAGTGAGTTTTCAAAGATCGCCTAAAGGCAGACAGGGTGGGGGCTGACTGGAAATGCTGTGGTAGGGAGTTCCTGAGAATGGGAGAGGCTCTGGAGAAATCCTGGAGGCGAGAGTGGGAGGAGATGATGAGGGAGCTAGAGAGGAGGATATCATGGGAGGAGCAGAGTGGGCGATTTGGGCAGTATCTGTGGATGAGTCTAGTAAACTTCCCGGGGATGTTAAAATTTGAAACACGAAATCATAAATTATAATTTAATAAATAATCATAAAAAATAATAATACAATAATAAATGTAATTCAATAATATAATCAAACCAAAAACACTGAAATGTGAAACAGAGCGCCAAGTTCGCACATCGTTGAGCTCAGTCGCAGAATCGTTTTCAGTGTCTGATGACGTGTTTCCCCCACGAATCATTATCACTCAATTCTGCAAGTGGTTCTGATTTACTATCGCTGTTCTCTAGCCGGTCTAAAACCGATTTTGACCTAAGGGGATGCTTTTTGGACGCCATGGACGTTTCTCAGTTTTCAGGCAGAAAGAACAGTAAAAATGTAGGCAGGGCGCCGGACAAAGCACTCGGGACAAAATGTATGTGAAATGGATGATACAGGAATGTTATACTATGTGATTTTAGTGTATTTAGTGAATGTCACAATATGTCATTTTCAAATTTCCCGCCGTTCCATCCCCCGTACGTCCCGACGCTCGCAAGGGGGCGAAAGCAGATGACAGATCCCGGCATCCGTCGGAGGACATTGCTGGGGACACTGCAGGAGGGACATCGCAGGAACGCAGGACAAGGTAAGAGAAGAACAGATCCCGGAGCAACGCCGCATGGTAAACCCGAGTGTAGCTCGGGGTTACCGCTTGTGGTACTGAAACTTTACCCCGAGCTACACTCGGGAATACCGCCAGGGAGGTTACACTAACACATGGGGTGATGAACATGAACACAGTTGAAATGAATTATAAATGTTTAACGAGATGGTATCTGACACCGAATGTTGCACATAGACAACGAGCAGAAGTCTCACCGCTATGTTGGAGGAGAAGTGGAGCTAAGGGAACAATGGCGCATATAGGGTGGGATTGTCCAAAAATACAGGGGTCTTGGCAAGATATAATCAAATTTATACAAGAGATATTGGGGACCACTCTACAGAAGGATCCGTGGGTTTGTTTATTTTATAGGTCAGAGATATCAGTGAAGCAGTATAAAAATTGTGTATTATGCCACCTAATTAGCGCGGCTAAGGGACTTATTCCCAAATTCCGGCAGGTCCAACAATGAGGGATTGGATAGACAGGGTTGAATATATAAATAGGATGGAGGAGTTATATAATATAGATGAAGATAAAATAGAATAATTTAGAAAGGACTGGGGTAGATGGTACGCCTTCAAGACATCTGAAAAATAAATGGAAGTAGTGGGAGTCCCAAGTGATCTGAGGTAGGAGAATTGAATGGAACATTTTCTGCCGTAGCAGAAATAGGAAAAGGGAAAAGAAAGGCTGGAGGGAAAGAAAGAATGGCAAGAAGAGAAAGTGTAGGAAGAGATGATCAAGGAGAAGGGATATAGACATGGACTGGAATGATGGAAAGAGATGGGAAGAGTCATATGGACTGGGGCTATTTAAGAGTGGAGATAGGAGATTGGTGCATTTACCCAGAGAAAAGCAGCAGGAGTCAATGCGTTTTCCTAGTTAAGAGTGGAGATAGGAGATTTTCCCAGAGAAAAGACCAATGACCCGAACAACCTCAGACCCATCTCCCTGCTCCCATTCACATCCAATCTCCTCGAGCGCCTAGTCTACACCCGCCTATGCTCTCACCTCAGGGACAACAACCTCCTCGACCCCCTACAGTCCGGCTTCCGTCCCCTACACTCCACCAAAATTGCCTTACTCAAACTCTCCAACGACCTGCTAACCTCCGAAGCTAATGGCCACTACTCAGTCCTCCTACTCCTCGACCTCTCTGCGGCCTTCGACACAGTCGACCACCCCCTCCTCCTCAAAAAACTACACTCCCTCGGCATCAGAGATTCCGCTCTCTCCTGGCTCTCATCCTACCTATCCCAACGCTCTTTCAGCGTTACCTATAATGTTACCACCTCCCCCTCTCTGTTGGGGTCCGTCCTCGGGCCCCTTCTCTTCTCCATCTACACCTCCTCCCTTGGCCAACTCATACACTCTCATGGCTTCAACTACCACCTATTTGCCGAGGACACACAAATCTATCTCTCAACCCCCCACCTCACCCCCTCAGTCTCCGCCCGTATCACACACCTACTGAGCGACATAGACTGGATGTCGCTCCACTTCCTTAAACTGAACCTCTCCAAAATCAAGTTTCTTGTCTTCCCCCCAGCCCGGACCCCACCCCCCACTGACTTCTCCATCACGTCCAACAACACCACCATCAAACCCGCCCCGCAGGCCAGAGTACTTGGTGTCATTCTGGACTCCAACCTATCCTTCCAGCCCCAAGTCCAATCTTTAACAAACTCGTGCAGATTTCACCTCCGCAACATCGCCAAAATCTTCACGTTCCTAACCCCAGAAACCACTAAACAGCTCATCCACTCCCTCATCATATTACGACTCGACTACTGCAACTCCCTCCTCACTGGCCTGCCTCGCCACAGGCTGTCCCCGCTTCAGTCCATCCTGAATACGGCAGCCAGACTCATTCACCTTTCCAACCGCTCCATCTCCGCCACCCCCCTCTGCCAATCCCTCCACTGGCTTCCGATTGCCCAACGGATCAAATTCAAAATCCTAACACTGACGTACAAAGCCGTCCATCATACTGCCCCTTACTACATCACTGACCTAATATCCAAGTACCACCCAACACGCACACTCCGCTCCTCACAAGACCTCCTTCTCTCTAGTTCCCTGGTCTCCTCCTCCCATGCCCACCTCCAGGACTTCTCCAGGGTGTCACCCATCCTCTGGAACTCCCTGCCCCAACCCATCAGACTATCACCTACTCTCCTCTCCTTTAGGCGCACCCTGAAAACCCATCTCTTCAGGGAAGCCTACCCCACCCCCTGCTAACTTGCCGACCTCCTCCACTCCTCCCACCACTCCATCCCCCATAGCTATCTCCTCCTGTGCCACCATCCCCTCCCTCCTAGATTGTAAGCTCGAAAGAGCAGGGCCCTCAATCCCCTCATGTTTTGCATTGTATTGTTATTGTGAGATCATATCCCCCCTTATGTATTATATATGGAGATCATATCCCCCTTATGTATTATACATGGAGATCATATCCCCCCTTATGTATTATACATGGAGATCATATCCCCCCTATGTATTATACATGGAAAACATACCCCCCCCCCTTATGTATTATACATGGAGATCATATCCCCCCTTATGTATTATACATGGAGATCATATCCCCCCTTATGTATTATACATGGAGATCATATCCCCCCTTATGTATTATACATGGAGATCATATCCCCCCTTATGTATTATACATGGAGATCATATCCCCCCTTATGTATTATACATGGAGATCATATCCCCCCTTATGTATTATACATGGAGATCATATCCCCCCTTATGTATTATACATGGAGATCATATCCCCCCCCTTATGTATTATACATGGAGATCATATCCCCCCTTATGTATTATACATGGAGATCATATCCCCCCTTATGTATTATACATGGAGATCATATCCCCCCTTATGTATTACACATGGAGATCATATCCCCCCTTATGTATTACACATGGAGATCATACCCCCCCTTATGTATTATACATGGTGATCATATCCCCCCTTATGTATTATACATGGAGATCATATCCCCCTTATGTATTATACATGGAGATCATATCCCCCCTTATGTATTATACATGGAGATCATATCCCCCCTTATGTATTATACATGGAGATCATATCCCCCCTTATGTATTATACATGGAGATCATATCCCCCTTATGTATTATACATGGAGATCATATCCCCCCCTTATGTATTATACATGGAGATCATATCCCCCCTTATGTATTATACATGGAGATCATATCCCCCCTTATGTATTATACATGGAGATCATATCCCCCCATATGTATTATACATGGAGATCATATCCCCCCTTATGTATTATACATGGAGATCATATTCCCCCATATGTATTATACATGGAGATCATATCCCCCCTTATGTATTATACATGGAGATCATATCCCCCTTATGTATTATACATGGAGATCATATCCCCCCTTATGTATTATACATGGAGATCATATCCCCCCTTATGTATTATACATGGAGATCATATCCCCCTTATGTATTATACATGGAGATCATATCCCCCTTATGTATTATACATGGAGATCATATCCCCCCTTATGTATTGTACATGGAGATCATATCCCCCTTATGTATTATACATGGAGATCATATCCCCCCTTATGTATTACACATGGAGATCATATCTCCCCTTATGTATTATACAAGGTGATCATATCCCCCCTTATGTATTACACATGGTGATCATATCCCCCCCTTATGTATTACACATGGAGATCATATCCCCCCCTTATGTATTATACATGGAGATCATATCCCCCCTTATGTATTACAAATGGAGATCATATCCCCCCTTATGTATTATACATGGAGATCATATCCCCCCTTATGTATTATACATGGAGATCATATCTCCCCTTATGTATTATACATGGAGATCATATCCCCCCTTATGTATTATACATGGAGATCATATCCCCCCTTATGTATTATACATGGAGATCATATCCCCCCCTTATGTATTATACATGGAGATCATATCCCCCTTATGTATTATACATGGAGATCATATCCCCCCTTATGTATTATACATGGAGATCATATCCCCCTTATGTATTATACATGGTGATCATATCCCCCTTATGTATTATACATGGAGATCATATCCCCCCCCCCTTATGTATTATACATGGAGATCATATCCCCCCTTATGTATTATACATGGAGATCATATCCCCCCTTATGTATTATACATGGAGATCATATCCCCCCTTATGTATTATACATGGTGATCATATCCCCCTTATGTATTATACATGGAGATCATATCCCCCTCATGTATTATACATGGAGTTCATATCCCCCTGTAAGGACGTTATTCCCGGCACAGCTTGGTGTCATCTGCAAAGACTGAAATGGGATTTATAATCCCAGACCCCATATTATTTATAAATATATTAAAAATTAAGGGTCCCAACACTGAACCCTGGGGTACCCCACTGACAACCCTAGACCATTCAATGAAGCTGGAATGACAGCCATGAATGCTGCAGATTTAGAAACAAGTCAGCAATGTAAGCTCCCATAATTCTGTGCCAACAGGTTCCCTTTAACTTATAGTGTTGGAGACTTACCCATTGCACACACAATGAGGACCCAGAAATAGCAGTTCATCATATTTGTCCTCAGGGAGGTCCGTCTGGCAGTGAATGGATGGAGGAACACAGCACAGTCTACACCAATACGTGACTGAGAAAGGAGCAAGTGGTCTGCTAGGACATAGGAGGTAGTACAGGAAGGAACATTGCCCAATACTGTTGGCGAGGTGCCAACATCATATCAGAATTGTGTTACACAAACATTTTAACTGAACAGGACAACGTTCACTTTATCTGTCATACAGTAAAAGCCATCAGAAGAGGCAAAGTTTCATAAACTGTTTGGACACCGGTGTACTGCTAATGCTTGGAGAGAGACACAAGGGTCTATAGAATGGTCAATGCCAGGAGAGTGACCTGGAGGTCTATAGGATGGCCAATGCCAGAAGAGTGACTTTGGGTTCTATAGAATGGCCAATGCCAGGAGAGTGACTTGGAGGCCTACAGAATGGCCAATGCCAGGAGAGTGACCTGGCGGTCTATAGAATGGCCAATGCTAAGAGAGTGACCCAAAGGTCTATAGAATGGCCAATGGCAGGAGAATGACTTGGCGGTCGATAAAATGGCCAGTGCTAGGAAAGAGACTCAAAGGTTTATAGAATGGCCAATGCCGGGAATGTGGTCAAGAGGTCTATAGAATGGCCAATGCCACGAGAGTGACTTGGAGGTCTATAGAATGGCCAATGCTAGGAGAGAGACCCAAAGGTCTATAGAATGGCCAATACCATGTGTTACCTATAAGTCTATAAAATGGCCAATGCCAGGAGAGTGACTTGGAGGTCTATAGAATGGCCAATGCTAGGAGAGAGACCCAAAGGTCTATAGAATGGCCAATACCATGTATTACCTATAGGTCTATAGAATGGCCAATGCCAGGAGAGTGACTTGGAGGTCTACAGAATGGCCAATTCTAGGAGAGTGACCCAAAGGTCTATAGAATGGCCAATACCATGAGTTACCTGTAGGTCTATAGAATGGCCAACGGCAGGAGAATGACCTGGCGGTCGATAGAATGGCCAGTGCTTGGAAAGAGACCCAAAGGTCTATAGAATGGCCAATGCAAGGAGATTGAGCTGGAGGTCTGTAAAATATACGTATCTTTCCAGAGGAGATCTGATAGGACTTTATTGATTATGATCTGCACATGTGCATTAGGAATCCAGAGCAGGTGGCCACTTCTAATATATAGGGATCTATTTGTAAAGAAAATTGCATAGCTATTCATCCAATGAATCTGTGTATACGTTTGCTCTGAGTTTGGGGTGAACTGAGATGTGAAGGTGTAGAATTTGGGGCAATCTGGGGTGTAAAGCTGTAGGAATTGGGGTGATTTGTGGGGTGAAGTTGCAGGAATTGGGGTGTTCAGCACTGAGCTGTCCACACCTTAAAATAAGATGTAAACACTAAAGGATTTATTTATAAAACATTCAATGAATGAATGTCAGAAGCATTCACAGAAGCTTGCCAAAATTTCCCTGTATTTTTTCTAATAGATGACTTCCTACATTGTAAGCTCCATCTAGTAGCCAAAATGCGGTATATTTTTCAATGAATTATTTCAGAAAGCTTTACAGCATTTTGGCCAGTAGATGGAGCTGAAAAGATGGGGAATTTATCTATTAGAAAAAATACTGGAAAGTTTCAGCCAGCTTGCATTAATGTTTCTGGCATTCAGCCATCGAGTATCTGATAAATAGACCCCTAAATTGATGACATTTGTTTGCTAAAGCTTTGTGTATCATAAACAATTACCAAGCCTTTTTTTCTAATAAAATCCTGTTTTCACCTTTTGTTCCATTTTTGCAATGTCTCAGTCCTGCTGATCTCCTGCCACCTCTTTGCTGCCACTTCATGTCTGCATGCACGCCAGCGATGGCTGCTGGCATTCTTCAGTTTGAGGTTTCCTTATGATGACAACGGTGGACCAAGTAATCTTTGTTGAAATGGACATTTGTTGTCTCTATTGGAAGCCTGTGTGACAGGGTGACAACACAGGAGCACAGTTGGCAGACAGGAACACAGCTTTGTCACCCTCTAACAGGAAGTGCTCGAACGTGTCTGTTTTCTTTAACTTTGAAGAGTTCACCTCATTTCCTGTCTCCTAAAACATTGTCAGTAGCAGTAATTTGGGAGAATGTCTCTAATGGAGCCCCAATAACAGTACAAATCTGACAGGGGTTCTAATCCTTCCTCAGGTGGTAGGGGGTGCTGCGTTCTCTGATGTATATGAGGTGCTAGAATGTACCTACAAAGCCTAGTCCTCAATGTCGGAAAGATTTGTAGGGATGTCTTACTGTTCTTGAAAAGCATTGCACCCAGAGGTGCTCCGTATTACATCACCCAATGGTCACTCTGTTGAGGAGGCTTAGGAATCCCTTTGTGAGGGGCCATTATGGAGAGTCCTGCCTGTTCTGTCAGCTGGCAAATCTCTGGTCAGTGTGTTATCAGGCGGTTGGAACTAACTTTGACAAAAACAGGAGGCAATATTCTGAAATGGTCTTTCTTGTGCTTGTGAGGTTCCTGAGAGAATGATGGGTGCCTGGAATACAGTAGGTCCCCAAGGCTGGAACCCATGGCTAAAAAGCTGTATGCCTGGGGTCATCTTGATCAATGGAACAGAGAACAGTTTAGTGCTTTAGAGGTAGCTATTGGATGCTCCCGGATGCTGAGATCTACCCGGCGACTACTAGCTAAGGAGCTGTAAGTCCTCCTGTGAGAGTTTTCAGTATTCCTCTTTCTTCTCCTGCCGCATTAAGTTGAAGTAAAGCATTGAAACTGCCTTCAAGTGTGGACCTACTTTGCTGTATTGGGAAAATAAGCATGAGTTATCCTGAGGACCAAGAATTTCCAATGGACAGTCCTTCTTGCATCTACAAGACTCAGATAGGTAGAAAACCTATAGTGCTAAGAAGATCAGTTGTGAACTATCCTGAGGACCAAGAATGTCCAATGGGCAGTCCTTCTTGTATCCACAAGACTAGGGAGAGGACCTAGAGTGCTAAGAAGATCAAATGTGAACTATCCTGAGGACCAAGAATGTCCAATGGGCAGTCCTTCTTGCATCCACAAGACTAGGTAGAGGACTTATAGTGCTAAGAAGATCAGATGTCACCAATCCTGAGGACCAAGAATGTCCAATTGGCAGTCCTTCTTGCATCCACTAGACTAGGTAGAGGACCTATAGTGCTAAGAAGATCAGGTGTGATCTATCCTGAGGACCAAGAATGTCCAATGGGCAGTCCTTCTTGCATCCACAAAACTAGGTAGAGAAATTATAGTGCTAAGAAGATCAGATGTGACCTATCCTGAGGACCAAGAATGTCCAATGGGCAGTCCTTCTTGCATCCACAAGACTCATATAGGTAGAGGGTCTATAGTGCTAAGAAGATAAATTGTGACCTATCCTGAGGACCAAGAATGTCCAATGGGAAGTCCTTCTTGCATCCACAAGACATATATACGTAGAGGACCTATAATGCTAAGAAGATCACATGCAATCTATCCTGAGAACCAAGAATGTCCAATGGGCTGTCCTTCTTGCATCCACAAGACACATATAGGTAGAGGGTCTATAGTGCTAAGAAGATAAATTGTGACCTATCCTGAGGACCAAGAATGTCCAATGGGCAGTCCTTCTTGCATCCACAAGACTCATATAGGTAGAAAACCTATAGTGCTAAGAGGATCAGGTGTGATCTATCCTGAGGACCAAGAATGTCCAATGGGAAGTCCTTCTTGCATCCACAAGACTCATATAGGTAGAGGACCTATAATGCTAAGAAGATCACATGCAATCTATCCTGAGAACCAAGAATGTCCAATGGGCAGTCCTTCTTGCATCCAAAAGGCTCATATAGGTAGAGGACCTATGATGCTAAGAAGATCAAGTGTGATCTATGCTGAGGACCAAGAATGTCCAATGGGCAGCAAATCAACAAGATCCCTTTAGTTAAAGGCATTATAGTGCTAAGAACAAAAGGACGCTCAATATAAATATAGTGGGACAGACCCCAGCAGTATAGATTATTTAGTTTTGGGGGGAATTCTGAATTCACTTGTCAAAAGATTGCAAAGTTAGGGGAGCAATTATTTTTTCCAATTAGGCTTGGAATTAAGTTAGAATGCCTTGAACACAAACTTCAGGGGCCCTTTAGGCATGAAAGCCCAGGTGGGTATCCAACACAGATGACATGTGTCAGCACCCCTAGGACATTGGGTATGGCCTTAGGATCCATATGATGTCATTTAGCTGGTGTTTAGTGCAGGGAATTAATAAATTAATTTGACATTTTAAATGATACCAGCTAATTAGTCCTTCATGAATTCTGTGGAAAAATCTAATTCTACGCCTAAAAGGTAATGCTTGTTTTTTTACTGCTTAAATCAATAAAATTAGGAATTGAAGGAGACTACCAGAATCCAAACCTACCAATATGTGCTCATTTGGGAGTCATTTCTGAAACTCCTTAGCTATGATTGGGGAGTTTTTTTATTCTAACCACACGATTCCATCTACAGCATGAAGTGATGGTCTGACAGGTTGTTTGAGTACAACATCAAATATATCAGAGACAAAAAAGACAAAAAAGATAGTCATCTATCGGCACTGTTGCGGATTTGGCATTTGTCAGCTTTATCAGAACTTTATAGTATTTTCAATAAAAATTTGTTAAAAAAGGAAAAGGTAGCAGTAAAGATCCAAAGTTTCCCAACACAATTATCTTTATTCTAAATAACATAAACTCTTCCATCTTCTATATCTCTCTGCACTGCTATCACTGCTAGACTGGTAATTGGAGGAGGCTGTATTGTCCATGGGATGGAGGCTGACCCTGTGACTCCAACTGCTGCTCCTGGGAAGGGTCCTTATCAGGTATGTAGAGAGGATTGTGCATGACCTCAGCCGAATTCTAAAAGGGAAAAAAGACATCCAGTGTCATTTGGTATATGCCTTTAAATAGTTATCCTGGATTACACCCTGCCGTGGAAGAGATACATCGATGATTATCCAATAGTGATGATTTTAGTCTAGGCCCTAGACCCTCCATGCTCCCTTATCCTGAATGACATCACCTACACTATACAGATCACTATCAGATAATCATCAATATATCTCTTTGTAACGGAGGGTAAGCAGGAAAGAACACACAAGGCAGACGGCAAACACTTAAAGCTTTATTAAAACAGACAACAGTCACTCAATGGGGAGTAGTGCAGGGAGAAAGAGTCCAAAATACTTGTAATCCAGCCCCGGTGGGCAAAGTTAAAGGCTCTACAGCAATTTGTAATCCAAGAGGCAGTTCATAAGCAGTCAGATAGCACAAGGGGAGCATACACTCAAGCAAAGCTGATGTGATAGTCCCAGGCAGAGCTGACAGCGTTTCAGGCAGGGCTGATGTAGCTTTTGGGATCCCCTTTCCTCCAATGGGGTTTAGGCAGAGCCAGGGGGCCACTAGAGTCCAGCTGGACCCCTCATTGGTTGCCCAGCAGAATGGCACAACAAGAGAGACCAGCACTGACCTCTTAACCCCCTGAGCAGGAAGAGAGGCAGAGGGGGGTCATTAGCAGGTGACAATGAAGAGAATGGAACTACAGTAATTTAATTTGTGGCTGTACACAGAAAGGACTGGTTGGGCAGGATAATTAGTGGGGGAAATACATTAATACAAAAGTAAGGCACTAATTAGGGATGTATACACTAATTTAATTTGGGACCTTTTGTGGAGGGGCGAGTTAATTACAGCTAGGGGTCTTTGGCACACAGGAGTGAATACTAATTGGAGGAAGCTCTTCCAGGAGGGATTAGGAACAAGGAATTAATACCTGGGACTGGCAGAGACCCATATCGTGACACTCTTCCTCCATGAATGATATTACTTCAAACCACAGCCTACCCTATAGACTCACAATTCGATCATGATTTATATATCTCTTTCTCTGTACACTCAGTTATCCTGGATCACTCTACCCAGATAATAAACATCACTATCATATAATTAGGGATCTCTCTCTCTCTATATATATATAAATATATACATACAGTATATATATATATATATATATATATATATACGAGGGGTGACTGAAAAGTTATCGGCCTACCCATGAAGCATTTGTCTTAGCCCAATTTTATTTTTGCTACTCATAGTACATATCTTTGCAAGGTTCCATACCAAATTTCTCACAAATAGCTTTTTCTTTATTTCAGTTATTAAAGACTGACGCGCAGAAGGTCATCATTGTCTGAAAGACGGAGAAAGTGAGCAAACGTGCTGTTATCCAATACCTGCTGAAAAAGGGAATGAGTGGACAGGACATTGACAAGGACATGATGGAAACATTAGGAGAGAATGCCTCTTCCTATTCCACCATTAAAAAGTGGGTGGCGGAATTCAAGAGGGGGAACCCCTCTGTCCAAGATGCCCTTCGCATTGGAAGGCCAGCAACTGCCTGTACGGAGGAAAACATCACAGCAACCCAGGATCTCATAATGGCAGACAGGTGTGTGACAAAATGTGTCATCGCAGAGAAAGTGGGCATATCCCAAGAATGTGTTGGACACATTTTAACAGTAGTGCTGGACATGCACAAGATGTCAAGTCAGTGGGTCCCGAGAATGTTGACTATTGAAAACAAACACCACAGACACGTCATGACTGCCGCAAACTTGACCCTCCTTGAGGCAGATCTTGTGAAATTTCTCAAACGTTTTGTGACCATGGACGAAGCATGGGTTCACCACTTTCAGCCAGAGTCCAAGGTGCAATCAAAACAGTGGAAACACCCCTCCTCCCCCACCCCTAAAGTTAAAGTCAGTCCCATCAGCTGGCAAGGTTATGGTCTCTGTTTTTTGGGATGCGAGGGGTGTCATCTTGGCTGAGTACCTCAAAAAGGGTGAAACTGTGAACAAGTGCATATTATGCTGCTCAACTGAAGCATTTGCGGGAGGCCATCAAGGTGAAACGCCATGGAATGTTGAAGAAGCATGTCCTTTTCCACCAAGACAACGCACCAGCGCACAAGTCCACCATTGCAATGTCGGCCATTGAGTCCTGTCGCTTCAAACTGCTTCCACACCTTCCCTACTCGCCAGATTTGGCTCCCTTGGATTTTCATCTGTTCCCTAAGCTCAAGCAACATCTAGCTGGAACCCACTTTCCATTAGATGATGATGTCATGGCTGCAGTGGAGCTGTTTTTTGACATGCAGGATGATACGTTCTACAAGGAAGGAATATTGGGCCTGCAGCACCGGTGGCAAAAGTTTGTGGTGCTGAAAGGGAACTATGTTGAAAAGCCATGAACGATTGAGCTTCCGACATCCTTTCATTGGTAGGCTGAGAACTTTTGAGTCGCCCCTCGTGTATATGCATATATATATACAGTTGCAAGAAAAAGTATGTGAACCCCTTGGGATTACGTGGAGTTTTGCAGGAATTGGGCATAAAATGTGCTCTGAACGTCATCTAAGTCACAACAATAGAAGAACACAGTCTGCTAAACATAATACTACACAAACATTAGATGTTGCCATGGTTTAATTGCACATAACATGTAAACATTCACAGTGCAGGGAGGAAAAAGTATGTGAGGCCCTAGCTTAATGGCTTCTCCCAGAGCTAATTGGAGCCAGGAGTGAGCCAACCTTGACTCCAATTAGTGTGATGATATTGGATGTGTTGCTGACAGCTGTCCTGCCCTTAAAAAACACACACCTGTTTTGGGTTTACTGGTTTCAAGAAGCACTGTCTGATGTGAACCATGCCTCTCAGAAAAGAGCTCTCAGAAGACCTACGATCAAGAATTGTTGACTTGCATGAAGCTGGAAAGGGTTACAAAAGTATCTCCAAAAGCCTTGATGTTCATGTGTCCACGGTGAGACAGACTGTCTACAAATGGAGAAAGTTTAGCACTGTTGCTACTCTCCCTAGGCGAGGTCGTCCTGTAAAAATGACTGCAAGAGCACAGCGCAGAATGCTGCATGAGGTAAAGAAGAATCCCAGAGTGTCAGCTAAAGACCTACAGAAATCTCTGGCACATGCTAACATTTTTGTTGACACATCTACAATAAGGAAAACATTAAACAAGAATGGAGTACATGGGAGGACACCACGGAGGAAGCCATTGCTGTCCAAAAAGAATATTGCAGCACATTTGAAGTTTGCAAAAGAGCACCTGGATGTTCCACGGCACTACTGGCAAAATATACTGTGGACAGATGAAACCAAGATTGAGTTGTTTGGGAAGAACACACAACACTATGTGTGGAGAAAAAAAGGCACAGCACACCAACATCAAACCTCATCCCCACTGTGAAACATGGCGGAGGGAGCATCATGGTTTGGGGCTGCTTTGCTGCCTCAGGGCCTGGACGGATTGTTGTCATTGATGGGAAAATGAATTGCAGAGTTTATCAAGACATTTTGCAGGAAAACGTACGACCATCTGTCCGCCAACTGAAGCTCCGCAGAGGATGGGTGATGCAACAGGACAATGACCCAAAGCATACAAGTAATTCAACAAAACAATGGCTGCAACAGCACAGAATACGCCTTCTGGAGTGGCCCAGTCAGAGTCCTGACCTCAACCCGACTGAAATGCTGTGGCATGACCTTAAGAGAGCGATTCACACCAGACATCCCAAGAATATTGCTACACTGAAACAGTTTTGTGAAGAGGAGTGGTCCAAAATGACTCCAGATCGTTGTGCAGGTCTGATCTGCAACTACAGGAAACGTTTGGTTGAGGTTATTGCTGCCAAAGGAGGGTCAACCAGTTATTAAGTCCAAAGGTTCACATACTTTTTCCTCCCTGCACTGTGAATGTTTACATGTTATGTGCAATTAAACCATGGCAACATCTAATGTTTGTGTAGTATTATGTTCAGCAGACTGTGTTCTTCTATTGTTGTGACTTAGATGACGTTCAGAGCACATTTTATGCCCAATTCCTGCAAAACTCCACGTAATCCCAAGGGGTTCACATACTTTTTCTTGCAACTGTATATATATATATATACATATGCCATTATATTAGATTAGAAGATGGACAATAGCACCTAGACAATAGGACTATCAGATAATCATCAATATATCTCTTTCACTATACATGCTATTACACCGCCTACACTGTAGATGTCATTACATTACATCAAGTTTATATAGCGCCAAAGGGTTTGCTCAGCGCTGTACAATAGAGGGGGGGACAATACATGAAACATTACAGCAACTACAAACAGCATACGAGGGGTTAGAGGGCCCTACTCTTTCGAGCTTACAATCTAGGAGGGAGGGGGTAGTGGTACAGGAGGAAGTGGCTGTGGGGGATGGAGTGGTAGGAGGAATGAAGGAGGACAGCTGTTAGGTGAGGGTGGGGTAGGCTTCCCTGAAGAGGTGGGTTTTCAGGGAGCGCCTGAAGGTGAGGAGGGAAGGTGACAGTCTGATGGATTGGGGTAGTGAGTTCCAGAGGATGGGGGAGGACCTGGAGAAGTCTTGCAGACGTGCGTGGGAGGAGGAGACCAGGGGGCAAGATAGGAGGTCCTGTGAAGAGAGAAGGGTACGGGTAGGGTGATACCTGGGAATCAGGTTGGTGAGGTAGTTAGGGGCAGTGTTGTGAATGGATTTGTAGGTCAGAGTGAGTAGTTTGAATTTGATGTGTTGGGCAATAGGGAGCCAGTGGAGGGATAGGCAGAGGGGGGTGGCAGAGGTGGAGCGGTTAATGAGGTGGATGAGTCTAGCCGCTGAGTTCAGGGTGGTCTGAAGCGGGGAGAGCTTGCACCGGGGTAGGCCGGTGAGGAGGGAGTTGCAGTAGTCAAGGCGTGAGATAATCGGGGAGTGTACGAGTAGTTTAGTGGTGTCTGGGGTAAGGAAGGAGCGTATTTTGGCGATGTTGCGGAGGTGGAGCCTGCATGTGTTTGTAAGTGATTTGACTTGAGGTTGGAAGGAGAGGTTTGAGTCCAGGATGACGCCAAGGACTTTGGCTTGCGGGGCGGGATTGATGGTGGTGTTGTTAGTAGTGATGGATAGGATGGCGGGGGGCGCGGGCAGGGGGGAAGACGAGAAGCTTGGTTTTGGAGAGGTTAAGCTTGAGGAAATGGAGCGACATCCAGTCAGAGATGTCGTTTAGGAGGTGAGTGATGCGGGCGGAGAAAGTGGGGGTGAGGTGGGGGGTGGAGAGGTAAATTTGAGTGTCATCAGCGTAGAGGTGGTAGTTGAAGCCGTGGGAGTGTATGAGTTTGCCAAGGGAGGAGGTGTAGATGGAGAAGAGAAGGGGTCCAAGGACAGAGCCCTGGGGGACCCCAACAGAGAGGGGGAGGGAAGGGGAGGTGGCACCGTTGTAGGAAACGCTGAAGGAGCATCGGGATAGATAAGAGGAGAACCAGGAAAGAGCGGTGTCTCTGATGCCAAGGGAGAGTAGTTTATTAAGGAGGAGGGGGTGGTCAACTGTGTCGAAGGCCACGGAGAGGTCCAGGAGGAGGAGGACAGAGTAGTCGCCTTTGGCTTTGGCGGTTAGTAGGTCGTTGGTGATTTTGAGGAGGGCGGTTTCGGTGGAGTGTAGTGGGCGGAAGCCGGACTGTAGTGGATCAAGGAGGTTGTTGTCAGTTAGGTGGGCGCTTAGGTGGTCGTAGACTAAGCGCTCCAGGAGTTTGGAAGTGAGTGGCAGCAGGGAGATGGGTCTGAGGTTGTTTGGGTCAGTGGGGTCCAGGGAGGGCTTTTTGAGTATGGGGGTGATGTGCGCATGCTTTAGGGGGGAGGGGAATACGCCGGTAGAGAGGGAGAGATTGAAGATGTGGGTGAGGGAGCAGATGAGGGAAGAGGGGGGTGACCGGAGGAGTCGAGAGGGGATAGGGTCCAGGGGGCAGGTAGTGAGGCGGGCTTCTGAGAAGACCCTGGTGACTTCATCAGTGGTAGCGGGGCTGAAGGAGTGCAGAGCTGGGGGGGGTTACAGTAAGCGGGGTCTTGGGTGTGCGGTTGCGAGGTCAGAGGAGGGAAGAGATGAGGGGGAGATGGGGGGGGGAGGCTAGGTGGGGAGGTAGATTGCGAGTTGACTACGTCCTTGTGGATTGCATCAATCTTGTTGTGGAAATGAGTGGCAATCTCGCGGGCAGTGAGTGAGGTACTGAGTGGAGGAGGGGGGGAGAGAGTAGGGAGTTGAAGGTGGAGAAGAGTCGGCGAGGGCAGGAGGAGAGGGTGTTGATCAGGTTTACGAAGTAAGCCTGCTTGGCGGCGTGGAGGGAGGAGGTGTAGGTGAGGAAGGCGGATTTGTAGAGGGAGAATGCACGGGGGGACCTGGTTTTGCGCCATAGTCTCTCTAGAGCGCGACTGCGGCGTTTGAGGCATTTAGTGTGGTCGTTCTGCCATGGTTGGAGCGGTCTAGGTTTGATGTAGCGTGTGGTTAGGGGTGCCAGAGAGTCTAGGGTAGCTGATAGTGAGTCGTTGTACGTGGTGGTGGCTAGGTCAGGACATGACAGTGGAAGGATGCTGTCGTGTAGGCGGCAGCTGAGTGGAGGGGGGCCGGGTTCAGGTTGCGGAGGTTGCGGCTGGTGATGGTTTGGCGCTCTGGGGGGGGGAGTTAGGGGAAGGGGAGATGGAGAACGTGAGGAGGTGGTGGTCGGAGAGAGGGAAGGGGGTGTTAGTGAAATGGTTGAGGGTACAGAGGTGGGAGAAGACGAGGTCCAGGGTGTTCCCATTGATGTGGGTGGAGGATTGAGTGTGCTGTGTGAGTGTGAAGGAAGAGGTTAGGTGGAGCAGTTGGGAAGTAGCCGGGCTGTTGTCGTTGATGGGGATATTGAAGTCCCCAAGGATGATGGTCGGTAGCTCAGAGGAGAGGAAGAAGGGAAGCCAGGCGGCGAAGTCATCCAGGAAGCGGGCTATGGATCCGGGAGGCCTGTAGATCACTGCTATCCTTACAATTATGTCATTATCACATAATTGGCAAATTATTTCTTCTATACATGACATTAGTCAGATCACACTGTCTACACTATACAGATCACTATCATTGATATATCTCTTCCTCTAAATACTCCGTTATTGTGGTTTATTTGGTGGAGGACCAGAGGAGGGCTGGACACAGCTGCCGGAGTCTGCTGAATGTTAAGGCCAGGGGAGGCAGAGATGAGGGGGTGCTGCGGCTGCACAAAGAGGCACAGGATCTGTAGGAGTTCTGTACTCCTCTCTTCTGTTGACTGCTGAGATGGAGGGTGGAAAGGGAGGAGAGCATCTCCATGACTGCACAGAGAAGTACAGAATCTGGCAGAGGAGTTCTGTCCTTTCTGCTGCCGACTGCTGAGATTGGGGAGGGGGGTGTAGAGACAAGCCTCTCCATGACTTCACAGAGAAACACAGGATCTGGTGGAGGAATTCTGTCCTCTCTGCTCTAGACTGCTGAGAAAAGGTGGGGGAGGGGACAAAGGGGGTGCCACAGCTGGAGGACAGGTGCAAGGGCCACATGAAATGACCTGGTGGGCCAGATTTGGCCCACGGGCATTGTGTTTAACATGTGACCTAGACTATACAGGTCACTATCAGTCACTTTCACTAATCATTAATATATCTCTTCCTCTACACACTCTATTGCTGTGGTTTTAAACTGTCAGGATTATAGAGAGGACTATCAGATAATCATCGATATATCTCTTCTTCTACACATTCCATTTTGTGGTTTAAACCGTCTAAACTATACAGATCACTATCAGATAATCATCAATATATCTCTTCCTCTACACACTCCATTATTGTGGTTTAAACTGTCTAGACCAGGGGTGTCAAACTGGTGGCCTTCCAGCTGTTGTCAAATTTCAAGTCCCATGAGGCATTGCAAAGCTGACAGATACAAGCATGACTCCCAAAGACAGAGGCATGATGGGACTTGCAGTTTTGCAACAGCTGGAGGGCCACCAGTTTGACACCCCTGGTCTAGACTATACAGATCACTATCAGATAATCACCAATATATCTCTTCCTCTAAATACTCTATTATTGTGGTTTAAACTGCTCATAGACTATACAGATTACTATCAGATAATAATCAACATATCTCTTCCTCTATATGCTACATTATTGTGGTTTAAACTGCTCATAGACTATACAGATTACTATCAGATAATAATCAACATATCTCTTCCTCTATATGCTACATTATTGTGGTTTAAACTGCTCATAGACTATACAGTTCCCTATCGGATAATCGTCGATATATCTCTTCCTCTACACACACCATTATTGTGGTTTAAACCATCTAGACTATACAGATCACTATCAGATAATCATCAATATACCAGCAATAACTTTGCCCACACAGAGACATACAGACTGCACTGCACACCAATGCAGTCTGATCAGTGCCCATCAATGCAGCCTCTCCAGTGCCCATCAATGCAGCCTCACCAGTGTCCATCAATGCAGTCTGATCAGTGCCCATCAATGCAGTCTGATCAGTGCCCATCAATGCAGCCTCACCAGCGCCCATCAATGCAGCCTCACCAGTGCCCATCAATGCAGTCTGATCAGTGCCCATCAATGCAGTCTGATCAGTGCCCATCAATGCAGCCTCACCAGCGCCCATCAATGCAGCTTCACCAGTGCCCATCAATGCAGCCTCGCCAGTGCCCAACACTGCAGCCTCACCAGTGCCCATCAATGCAGTCTGATCAGTGCCCATCAATGCAGCCTCACCAGTGCCCATCAATGCAGCCTCACCAGTGCCCAACAATGCAGCCTCACCAATGCCCATCAATGCAGTCTGATCAGTGTCCTTCTCCTCGGCTGTCTGTCACTGCCCAGCACGGAAGAACTGCAGGCAGCCCCTCCAGAGATCACAGACACCACCCCTCTATCATTTACTTGCTTCGCCGGCCGGATCTACATCTCCAGCACACAGGAATATCACTAGGGGTGGAGCCGAGGGGCAGGTGAGGGAGCTGAGGGAGGGAGAGGCAGAGCCAGTTAAGCGTGGTGATGCTGCTGGAATGAAAGTGAAAGTACACAGGGGATACCACTGTGAAAGTACGTAAGGGGATGCCGCCGTGGATCACAAATATTACAAAACACCTGGCGGGCCGGATAAATGTCCTCGGCAGGCCGCATGTGGCCCGCAGGCCGTAGTTTGAGGACCCCGGACTTAGAGTAACACAAGAACTTCATTTTTTTTACATTTAATGTATCCCCAGAAATCACTCTACTCCATTGTCCAGGAATTGTAGCTCACCTGCGGTGTGTCCGCTATTTCCTGATAGATGTGACCGGTTGGGTTGTAGACGGGAGCAAGTGATGCGTTCCCTGAATCTGTGGCCTTAGCATAGACTGTGACCACTTTCTTCTCACAATCTCTTTCCTGTAATTTCTATAAAATAGGAGGATATAGCATTAGAAAGCAGGACAGTGCAAAGAAAACTATAAATCTCGTTTTTGAAACATTCCACATTTTTTTAAACATTGTTTCATTTTTTATCTTGTTTTTACTATCTGTATACAATCTTTATATCTTAAATAAAGAGTTGCGCCTATGATACATAATCCATCTCAGAGTAGAGCAGAAATATTTTTCTTACCTGAGCACTGGCGCCCCCTTCTTTCAAGGTACCTGGAAAAACATTCAGACAATGTGTGTGTGTGATTGAAGAATGAGGAACCACTAAAACAACAAGTATTCCGAAATATTCCTTAGAGGAAATTGCAGGGTGGAGAAACCAGAATTCAGTGAGCGTAAATAAGACGGTTGGATTACGGTTGGGTAACTGCTAAATGTCAGAGCACAATGGAAAATTTGCAGCCGTTCAATCTCAACTTTACTTTTCTTACAGAAGGTTTCACGGTTTAAGTGATCCCCTGTATTGGCTAACATGTCCTAATTAAGTTATTAAAGACCTGTGTCAATGGCTTATGTTTGCTTCAAGAGGGCTTTGCAACCCCGTTGTAAGAGAAGCTCAGTACATATTGAAACCAGACGGCTGTTTCATGCTCATGCCTATGCGCATGCTCATAATTCTGAGCAAAGGTTCACTTCAAGACAGGCATTTACACGCACGCATGCACAAACATATTAATATGCACGCAAAATGGAATGGCATGCCAGGTATTGGAACTGGTGCCAAACTCGTATCCTGACTCTGCCTTTGCCTGATGTTCCTGTACCTCACTGCCCGGCTGTGTACCAATCCTGGCTGGTATCCTGACTCTACCTCTGCCTAATGTTCCTGTACCTCCCTGCCCGGCTGTGTACCAATCCTGGCTGGTATCCTGACTCTGCCTCTGCCTGATGTTCCTGTAGCTTGCTGCCTAGCTGTGTACTGATCCCAAATTGTATCCTGACTCTGCCTGATGCTCCTGAACCTTGCTGCCCAGTTGCGTACTGATCCTGGCTCATATCCTGACTCTGCCTCTGCCTGATGTTCCTGTACCTTGCTGCCCAGTTGCGTACTGATCCTGGCTCATATCCTGACTCTGCCTCTGCCTGATGTTCCTGTACCTCCCTGCCCGGCTGTGTACTGATCCCGGCTTGTATCCTGACTCTGCCTCTGCCTGATGTCCCTGTACCTTCCTGCCCGGCTTTGTACTGATCCCGGCTTGTATCCTGACTCTGCCTCTGCCTGATGCTCCTGTACCTCCCTGCCTGGCTGTGTACTGATCCCGGCTCGTATCCTGACTGTGCCTCTGCCTGATGCTCCTGTACCTCCCTGCCCGGCTATGTATTGATCCCGGCTTGTATCCTGACTCCTTCTCTGCTTGATGTTCCTGTACCTCCCTGCCCGGCTGTGTACTGATTCTGGATGGTATCCTTACTCCGTCTCTGCTTGATGTTCCTGTACCTCCCTGCCCAGGCTGTGTACTGATCCCGGCTTGTATCCTGAATCTGCCTCTGCCTGATGCTCCTGTACCTCCCTGCCCGGCTGTGTACTGATCCCGGCTTGTATCCTGACTCTGCCTCTGCCTGATGTCCCTGTACCTCCCTGCCCGGCTGTGTGCTGATCCCGGCTCGTATCCTGACTCTGCCTCTGCCTGATGTTCCTGTACCTCCCTGCCCGGCTGTGTACTGATCCTGGATGATATCCTGACTCTGCCTCTGCCTGATGTTCCTGTACCTCCCTGCCCGGCTGTGTACTGATCCCGGCTTGTATCCTGACTCTGCCTCTGCCTGATGTTCTTGTACCTCCCTGCCTGGCTGTGTACTGATCCTGGCTTGTATCCTGACTCTGTCTCTGCCTGATGTTCCAGTACCTCCCTGCCCGGCTGTGTACTGATCCCGGCTTGTATCCTGACTCTGCCTCTGCCTGATGCTCCTGTACCTTCATGCCCGGCTGTGTACTGATCCTGGCTTGTATCCTGACTCTGCCTCTGCCTGATGTTCCTGTACCTTCCTGCCCGGCTGTGTACTGATCCCGGCTTGTATCCTGACTCCGTCTCTGCCTGATGTTCCTGTACCTCCCGGCCCGGCTGTGTACTGATCCTGGTTTGTATCCTGACTCTGCCTGATGTTCCTGTACCTCCCGGCCCGGCTGTGTACTGATCCTGGCTTGTATCCTGACTCTGCCTCTGCCTGATGTTCCTGTACTTTCCTGCCCGGCTGTGTACTGATCCCGGCTTGTATCCTGACTCCGTCTCTGCCTGATGTTCCTGTACCTCCCGGCCCGGCTGTGTACTGATCCTGGCTTGTATCCTGACTCTGCCTCTGCCTGATGTTCCTGTACCTCCCGGCCCGGCTGTGTACTGATCCTGGCTTGTATCCTGACTCTGCCTCTGCCTGATGTTCCTGTACTTTCCTGCCCGGCTGTGTACTGATCCCGGCTTGTATCCTGACTCCGTCTCTGCCTGATGTTCCTGTACCTCCCTGCCCGGCTGTGTACTGATCCCGGCTTGTATCCTGACTCTGCCTCTGCCTGATGTTCCTGTAACTTTCTGCCCGGTTGTGTACTGATCCCGGCTTGTATCCTGACTCCGTCTCTGACTGATGTTCCTGTACCTCACTGCCCAACTATTGATGACCTTTTGTCTTGTGTTCTGGCCATGCACCTGTCTGCCGATCACGCGCCACTGTTTTCTAGTCCCTGGTTCCTGCGTGGTGCACTACGGTCATCTGCTCTCTGCAAGCATCAACTGGCACTGCTCCTTACACCGGCCCTCATGTCACTCTATGTCCTCACACCCCCTGTCATTACTACCATGGGTATTGGCAAAGAGGTTCCAGAGAAGCCCCCCTCTCCAGTTCCATCTACACCAGGTGACACCCATTCAAGTCTGGCAATGCAAAACCTGCTTGAAGCAGGTCAAATGCAAGTCAGAAGAAGGTTAAGTGCAGGTCAAAGGAGGTCTTAAGGAGGTAAATTGCAAATCAGAAGGGGGTCAAACAAAGGAGACTGAATGAAGGTCATAAAGAGGTAAGTTTCAGGTCAGAAGGAGGTCAACAGGAGGTTAAATGAAGGTCAGAAGGAGGTAAATTGCAAATCAGAAGGAGGTCAAACAAAAGGTCAGTAGTAAGCCAATTGTATGTCAGAAGGGGGGTCAGAATAAGTCAACAGGAGACTGAACAATGGGCAGAAAGAGGTACGTTTCAGGACAGAAGGAGGTCAACAGGAGGTCAAATGAAGGTCAGCAGGTACATTGCAAATCAGAAAAAGGTCAGTATTACACCAATTCCAAGTCAGAAGGAGGTCAAACAAAGGTCAGAAGGAGGTCAAACAAAGGTCAGAAGGAGGTCAAAAGAAGGTCAAATGAAGATTAGGAGGAAATCAAATGGAGATCAGAAGGAGGTTGTGACAGACCACACCGGAAAAGGGGCTTTTGGAGGGGACTGCAGGCTAGCCTCTTGCCTACTGACCATGGCCCTGGCATCTGAGGGAGCTCTCTTCTTTAATGTGTGCTTGTGGGGGGACCTTTGGAGTATTATACACGGGGAAGGCAGGAACCCCTCATAATGGGCACAGCAGGTGTACAGAGCCGGGAACTCAGCACAGGGATGGCGGCAACCCCTCTTAATGGGCAAAGCGGAGGTACAGACCCGGGAACTTGGCACAGGAATGGCAGGAACCCCTCATAATGGGCAAAGCGGGTGTACAGACCCAGGAACTCAGCACAGGGATGGCGGGAACCCCTCGTAATGGGCACAGCGGGTGTACAGAGCCGGGAACTCAGCACAGGATGGTGGGAACCCCTCATAATGGGCACAGCGGGTGTACAGAGTCAGGAACTCAGCACGGGATGGTGGGAACCTCTCATAATAGGCACAGCGGGTGTACAGAGCTGGGAACTCGGCACAGGGATGGTGGGAACCCATCATAATGGGCACAGCGGGTGTACAGACCCGGGAACTCGGCACGGGGATGGTGGGAACCCCACATAATGGGCACAGCGGGTGTACAGACCCGGGAACTCGGCACGGGGATGGTGGGAACCCCACATAATGGGCACAGCGGGCGTACAGACCCGGGAACTCGGCACGGGGATGGTGGGATCCCCTCATAATGGGCACAGCGGGTGTACAGAGCTGGGAACTCAGCACAGGGATGGTGGGAACCCTTCATAATGGGCACAGCGGGTGTACAGACCCGGGAACTCAGCACAGGGATGGTGGGAACCCCTCCTAATGGGCACAGTGGGTGTACAGAGCTGGGAATGGTGCAGGGATGGTGGAAGTTAGTTTTCTCTTTGCTCGTACCCGATCCACTGCTCTATGCGTCCTTAACCCTTTACACCGGCTGCACACAAATGTGTGGCCTCCCGGCATCTGGGCCTAGACGCCGAGTGGCCGCACATTTGCGTTCATGTAACAAAAAACGTGTGTGCTGAGAGCGCGCGCCCTGCGTGCTCCCAGCACACATGTGCGGTACTCATGGAAAGGTCCCGGTCCGCTCTTTCAATTGGGACCTTTCCCGATCATGATCCCTAAACCACGCCCCACCCGCACCCGCTTATCATACCCTGAGGAAGTCACGTGATCGTAACGCAACGTGTCAGCACGCCAGTTCCGGTGACGCACTTCCGTTTGGACGCCATTTTGGACATGTTCTGAAGACCCATGCAGTACACCCATACTAAGTGGTGGCAATGCTGTTTTAACCAGTTTTTTTATGTGAGTGGGCAATTGTACTTTTATTATCTGAAGTCCCAATGGAGGATGTTTTTTTTGCTGATGTTTCTGACGATGTGGATGGGGCTGTGACCTGAACGTCTTATTGGGAAGGATCTTATGTAACATCTCTGCCTGGGCGAGGCCTGTGTCTCTGGGATCGTGGTGAGATTTATAAGGCGAGCGGCCCTTGTGGTCTCCGGAGGTGAGGGGGCATTTCTGCCATTTAGGATTCCTGTCACCTGTTTTGAAGATCATCTTAACCCGAGCAGCAGTTTGTTGGCTTGCAGTCATTAGCCTGTGTTTTTGGGACATTTTTACTGATTACATGCACCCGTATGGTGGCATTTAGAGTGTTTGGACATTCATTTCTTTGATTTTATGCATGTTTATGTATTTATTCGTATTGGAATTTTGAGCTATTCACTACTGGCACTGGTCACATTGTGTCGTGTTTTCACCCCCTGAGGGGTCACACAATATTGATCATTAGTCCCCTATGTGGGCAGGGGGAGGTTTTTGTTGTTTTTTGTGTATTTTTTCCATCAGGAAAAAGGGTTCACACTATTTTATTGCTACAGGCATCACCTGTTCACTTCAATCAGCACTTTATTACACCGTGTTCCAAATTATTCTGCAAATGATATTTTTCTCATTTCCCTCAATAATTGATGTAAATAACAGTCGGCAGAATTCTCAGGTTACAACTAGAAGAGTACAATTCACATTTTATTGAACAAACCTCCTAATGATAACAGGATTTTTGTTCCAAATTATTCCACACGGTAAGTTTCAAAACACTTTATTATTATTATTATTATTATACAGTATTTATAAAGTGCCGATAGTTGGCTCAGCGCTGTACATTACAGAGGGGGACAGAACATGTGACAGAACAACAATACAATGCAAAACATGAGGGGATCGAGGGCCCTGCTCCTTGGAGCTTACAATCTAGGAGGGAGGGGATGGTGGCACAGGAGGTGATAGCTGTGGGGGATGGGGTGGTAGGAAGAGTGGAGGAGGTCGGCAAGTTAGCAGGGGTGGGGTAGGCTTCCCTGAAGAGATGGGTTTTCAGGGTGTGCCTAAAGGAGAGGAGAGTAGGTGATAATCTGATGGGTTGGGGCAGGGAGTTCCCGAGGATGGGTGACACCCTGGAGAAGTCCTGGAGGCGGGCATGGGAGGAGGAGACCAGGGAACTAGAGAGAAGGAGGTCTTGTGAGGAGCGGAGTGTGCGTGTTGGGCGGTACTTGGATATTAGGTCAGTGATGTAGTTCGGGGCAGTATGGTGGACGGCTTTGTACGTCAGTGTTAGGATTTTGAATTTGATCCGTTGCGCAATCGGAAGCCAGTGGAGGGATTGGCAGAGAGGGGAGGAGGACACTGAGTGGAGGCCAGTGGAGGGATTGGCAGAGGGGGGTGGAGGACACTGAGTGGAGGCCAGTGGAGGGATTGGCAGAGAGGGGTGGAGGACACTGAGTGGAGGCCAGTGGAGGGATTGGCAGAGAGGGGTGGAGGACACTGAGTGGAGGCCAGTGGAGGGATTGGCAGAGGGGGGTGGAGGACACTGAGTGGAGGCCAGTGGAGGGATTGGCAGAGAGGGGTGGAGGACACTGAGTGGAGGCCAGTGGAGGGATTGGCAGGGGGGGCGGAAACGGAGCGGTTGGAAAGGTGAATGAGTCTGGCTGCCGTATTCAGGATGGACTGAAGCGGGGATAGCCAGCGGCGAGGCAGGCCAGTGAGGAGGGAGTTGCAGTAGTCGAGTCGTGACATGATGAGGGAGTGGATGAGCTGTTTAGTGGTTTCTGGGGTTAGGAACGTGCGGATTTTGGCGATGTTGTGGAGGTGGAGTCTGCATGTTGCGGAGGTGGAGTCTGCATGTTGCGGAGGTGGAGTCTGCACGAGTTTGTTAGTGATTGGACTTGGGGCTGGAAGGATAGGTTGGAGTCCAGAATGACACCAAGTACTCTGGCCTGCGGGGCGGGTTTGATGGTGGCATTGTTCGATGTGATAGAGAAGTCAATGGGGGGGGGTGTCCGGGCTGGGGGGGAAGACAAGAAACTCGGTTTTGGAGAGGTTCAGTTTAAGGAAGTGGAGCGACATCCAGTCTGATATGTCGCTCAGTAGGTGTGTGATTCGGGTGGAGACTGAGGGGGTGAGGTGGGGGGTTGAGAGATAGATTTGTGTGTCGTCGGCATATAGGTGGTAGTTGAAGCCGTGAGAGTGTATGAGTTGGCCAAGGGAGGAGGTGTAGATGGAGAAGAGAAGGGGCCCGAGGACAGAGCCTTGAGGGACCCCAACAGAGAGGGGGAGTGAGGGGGAGGTGGTAGCATTATAGGTAACACTGAAGGAGCGTTGTGACAGGTAGGATGAGAGCCAGGAGAGAGCAGAATCTCTGAGGCCGAAGGAGTGTAGTTTTTTGAGGAGGAGGGGGTGGTCGACTTTATAGGTTGAAAATTGTCATTTGTTGTGTTTGCAGCAAATTTACTGAAATCAAAAGCTATTTCAATCAAACTTTTCCCAACATTGTAACTTTGTAAACATTTGAAGCGGTCACGTTACATTGTAACATAGGAGCCCTTATCTGATAGCAGATCACAAGTCTCGCATCCATTGAACTTG
Organism: Staurois parvus; assembly: GCF_062004578.1. Taxonomy (NCBI): domain Eukaryota; kingdom Metazoa; phylum Chordata; class Amphibia; order Anura; family Ranidae; genus Staurois; species Staurois parvus. The sequence goes on along the minus strand of NW_028318904.1, from coordinate 542,001 downwards.
GGAGTTTTTGGACAGTTTCTGCTTGAATTTGTTTACAAGATGTCAGAATCGCCTCCCAGAGCTGCTGTTTGGATGTAAACTGCCTCCCACCCTCATAGATCTTTTGCTTGAGGATGCTCCAAAGGTTCTCCATAGGATTGAGGTCAGGGGAGGATGGAGGCCACACCATGACTATCTCTCCTTTTATCCCCATAGCAGCCATTGATGCAGAGGTATTCTTTGCAGCATGAGATGGTGCATTGTCATGCATGAAGATGATTTTATTACGGAAAGCATAGTTCTTCCTTCTGTACCAGGAAAGAAAGTGGTCAGTCATAAACTCCACATACTTTGCAGAGGTCATCTTTACACCTTCGGGGGCTCTAAAGGGGCCGACCAGCTCTGTTCCCATGATTCCGGCCCAAAACATGACTCCACCACCGCCTTGCTGACGTCGCAGCCTTGTTGGAACAGGGTGGCCGTCCACCAACCATCCACTACTCCATCCATCTGGACCATCCAGGGTTGCACGGCACTCATCAGTGAACAGGACTGTTTGAAAATGAGTCTTCATGTATTTTTCTGCCCAATGCAGCCGTTTCTGCTTGTGAGCATTGGTTAGTGGTGGCCGAATACAAGGTTTCTGCACAGTTGCAGGACTCTGGAGGACTCTACACCTTGATGTCCGTGGGACTCCAGAGGCACCAGCAGCTTCAAATATCTGTTTGCTGCTCTGTAATGGGATTTTAGCAGCTGCTCTCTTGATCCGATGCATGGATCTGGCAGAAATCTTCCTCAATGTGCCTTTATCTGCACCAACCCGTCTGTGCTCTGAATCAGCCACAAATCTCTTCATAGTGCGATGATCACGCTTACGTTTTCATGAAATATCGAATGTTTTCATCCCTCGTCCAAGGCATCGAACTATTTCACTCTTTTCAGCAGCAGAGAGATCCTTTTTCTTCCCCACATTGCTTGAAAATGGCGCTCTGCTTAATAATGTGGAACGCCGTCCTTTAGGAGTTTTTCCTTCAATTGGGCTCCCCGGCCAATCTAATTATCACAGATGTCCCAGATTGTTTTCAGTGATCAAAAGAGCCCTGACACACAATGCCATCCATGAGTTACACTGAAAAACAAAAGATTTCATCTTTGTGACCTTAAATAGAATTTGCAGAATAATTTGGAGCAGGGTGTAGATCCAATTGGATGATTACACTGAGTGTTCTTTTGTACCGTCACATGTTACACATATTTATTTATTTATATGTTGCCTTTTTTTGTGTTTTTTACTTATTATTTGTAGCGCTTCATCATTCTTTCTAATATTGTCATTTTACCCAGTGAAGGCAGGTCAGGTGATAGCAGTTTTCTGTAGGTTTCCATTTACGCGCAGAAGGTCTCATTTATCATCATTTCCCATACAGCGATCGGTGCCGCGCACTACCAGGGAGGGCAGGGTAAAATGGCGGGCACCGTTTATGTACTGCAACCCGCCCCTGCACTGCCCCCGTCCGGCCGTTTATACACATGGGCCGGATGTGGTTGAATCTGTTACTATTGCAATCTGGAAATCTGGATACATCCAAATCTTTGAATAACTAAAATTTCTGAAGTTTGATTCACTACAATACGAACCGAACACGTATTTCCCCCTTACGTTGTTCTATTCTCTTTTTCCATTTCCAGAGGAAGAAGGCGGCCAGCATGAGGAGGAGCACAGAGATGGCGGCGATGGCGGCGAAGGTGGCGATGGCGGTGTACAGCCGTACGTAGCTGAAAGAGAGGAAAGAGGACAACGTTCACTATATCTGCTCTCCCCGGACCCCGCATTCACTGTACCGTTCTCCCCGGACCCCGCATTCACTATATCCGCTCTCCCCGGACCCCGCATTCACTGTATCCGCTCTCCCCGGACCCCGCATTCACTGTATCCGCTCTCCCCGGACCCCGCATTCACTGTATCCGCTCTCCCCGGACCCCGCATTCACTGTATCCGCTCTCCCCGGACCCCGCATTCACTATATCCGCTCTCCCCGGACCCCGCATTCACTATATCCGCTCTCCCCGGACCCCGCATTTACTATATCCGCTCTCCCCGGACCCCGCATTCACTATATCCGCTCTCCCCGGACCCCGCATTCCCTATATCCGCTCTCCCCGGACCCCGCATTCACTATATTCACTCTCCCCGGACCCCTATTCACTATATTCGCTCTCCCCGGACCCAGCATTCACTATATCCGCTCTCCCCGGACCCCGCATTCACTGTATCCGCTCTCCCCGGACCCCGCATTCACTGTATCCGCTCTCCCCGGACCCCGCATTCACTATATCCGCTCTCCCCGGACCCCGCATTCACTGTATCCGCTCTCCCCCGACCCCGCATTCACTGTATCCGCTCTCCCCGGACCCCGCATTCACTGTATCCGCTCTCCCCGGACCCCGCATTCACTATATCCGCTCTCCCCGGACCCCGCATTCACTGTATCCGCTCTCCCCGGACCCCGCATTCACTATATCCGCTCTCCCTGGACCCCTATTCACTATATTCACTCTCCCCGGACCCCGCATTCACTATATCTGCTCTCCCCGGACCCCGCATTCCCTATATCCGCTCTCCCCGGACCCCGCATTCCCTATATCCAGTCTCCCCGGACCCCGCATTCACTATATCCGCTCTCCCCGGACCCCGCATTCCCTATATCCGGTCTCCCCGGACCCCGCATTCACTATATCCGCTCTCCCCGGACCCCGCATTCACTGTATCCGCTCTCCCCGGACCCCGCATTCACTATATCCGCTCTCCCCGGACCCCGCATTCACAATATCCGCTCTCCCCGGACCCCGCATTCACAATATCCGCTCTCCCCGGACCCCGCATTCACAATATCCGCTCTCCCCGGACCCCGCATTCACTATATTCACTCTCCCCGGACCCAGCATTCACTATATCCGCTCTCCCCGGACGCCGCATTCACTATATCCGCTCTCCCCGGACCCCGCATTCACTATATCCGCTCTCCCCGGACCCCGCATTCACTATATCCGCTCTCCCCGGACCCCGCATTCACTATATCCGCTCTCCCCGGACCCCGCATTCACTATATCCGCTCTCCCCGGACCCCGCATTCACTATATCCGCTCTCCCCGGACCCCGCATTCACTGTATCCGCTCTCCCCGGACCCCGCATTCACTATATCCGCTCTCCCCGGACCCCGCATTCACAATATCCGCTCTCCCCGGACCCCGCATTCACAATATCCGCTCTCCCCGGACCCCGCATTCACAATATCCGCTCTCCCCGGACCCCGCATTCACTATATTCACTCTCCCCGGACCCAGCATTCACTATATCCGCTCTCCCCGGACGCCGCATTCACTATATCCGCTCTCCCCGGACCCCGCATTCACTATATCCGCTCTCCCCGGACCCCGCATTCACTATATCCGCTCTCCCCGGACCCCGCATTCACTATATCCGCTCTCCCCGGACCCCGCATTCACTATATCTGGTCTCCCACAGTACACACAACATGGAAATGCAATTATATTAGTAAATATAAACTGCTAAATCCCTTTTCTCATCAGCAGTATATTGCCGTCCTCTGACTTCTATCAGTGTTAAAGCTTGTAGGAGGATTTTGCTTTCTGCTCTAGGAGGATGCAGGACCACTGACCTCTGTCTGGATTGGCCCTGTTCTGATCACATGCACTCTCCCAAAAAAAAAAAACCCTCTTTAGCCATAGACACCAAACTGAGCATGTGCAGAGTGACTCCTAGAGTTCTGTGCTATCAGCAGATGGATTGGGGACACTGGAAGGGGAGGATCAGAGAAGACAGGATCAAACAGCCTTTTTACACAATGCAGAGGATTAACCCCTTAGGTCCCACAGTGAGTATAACCAGCATGCTTTCCTGCATCTACAGACCGATTGTACTGTTGGGGGTTTAGTAACACTTTGAGGCTGAACTCAGATAGAAAGAAATTCATTTTGCAGCCAATCATCACCATTGGGGCGTATTTGCACTCCCTGGTTGCGGTAAAACATGCGCAATAGCTCACGCTGCATGCCTGACTGCATGGAATGGCCCCCCCATGCACTGAGGCACCTTTCTCGCAGCGCACTGCACAGAAAGGGTTCCTGGCCGTTGCACCGCCACACACATGGAATGCATTGCTGTGGATGAATGCCTGCAGGTGGACGTGCATTGAAGTGCAGAGCATGCGCAATATCAGGTGCGTTACTGCGAAGAAGCCTGCTGATAGGAGGAGAGAGCAGAGTGACGCAGGGATGAGCTCATCGCTGTGCTGCTTCTCCCATCACTGTCCAGTCACAGGCTGGGGGCTCCATTTTCACAAGTCATGTGACAGAATCAGTATCAGTCTGGGAACAGCCCACAGATGGGCGTGGCTCTTAAAGTGTATCTACAGTCAAGACTTTTTTTTTTTTTCAATTAGTATTGGATGGAGTAGGGAAAGGTGAAACCCCGTTTCTAGTGATTGTTGTCTTTGCTCTGTTGGTGGGATCTCCTCCCACTTCCTGTTCCGGAGGTGAAACAGGAAGAAACAAAATTGTCACCAAACGAATGTCCATCTTAGTTGTGATTGGAACTGATGTCCCCATTGGAAGATCTCCCCTCTGTTCCTATGACAAGTTCTCTGCCATCAATCATGCTTTCTCTTCTCAACGTGTTGGTATTGTCTTCAGGACTGCTGTCAGTCGCTGCAAGCATTGTGTGAAAGAACATGTCCCCAGCATCCTTTTAGACATGCATGCTCTTTCCTGCTGGCCGCTGGGCGGTGCAGGCTTTAGCTTTGCAATCTGCTGATCAGTCCCTTGGATCATTTTGTAAAGCGCTGAGCTGACTGTTGGCACTATATAAATCCTGAATAATAATCATCGTCGAGCAGCAGATTGCAGAGCTAAGGTCCCCGCAAATAAGAGCATGCACTTCTAAAGGGATGCCAGGGATGTGTTCTCTCAAGTAATACTCCTGAGGAAGGTTCCATTTTTAGGATCCTTGATGGCTCCTTCGATTAAAGTCAATCTTACTATGGAGCCAATCCCAGCAGAAAGGCCCAGCGATCACATGACCAGGGGAAAGGACATCATGTAATCGAACGGTTTTAATGGCAGGTTGATCAGAAGGGGAGAGGGGGCAATGGAGGATATTGAAGGAGTTGCCATTGGGTACGTCAGCTTCCTCCCACACTCCAAGGTACATGCTGGTAGGTTGTACGGTCCTAGTGTGTATGTGGTTAGGGACCTTAGATTGTACGCTCCTTGAGGGGTTAGGGACCTTAGATTGTACGCTCCTTGAGGGGTTAGGGACCTTAGATTGTACACCCCTTGAGGGTTAGGGACCTTAGATTGTACGCTCCTTGAGGGTTAGGGCCCATAGATTGTATGCCCCTTGAGGGTTAGGGACCTTAGATTGTACCCCCCTTGAGGGTTAGGGCCCTTAGATTGTACGCCCCTTGAGGGTTAGGGACCTTAGATTGTACGCCCCTTGAGGGTTAGGGCCCTTAGATTGTACGCCCCTTGAGGGTTAGGGACCTTAGATTGTACCCCCCTTGAGGGTTAGGGCCCTTAGATTGTACGCCCCTTGAGGGTTAGGGACCTTAGATTGTACGCCCCTTGAGGGTTAGGGCCCTTAGATTGTACGCCCCCTCGGGGTTATGGACCTTAGATTGTACGCTCCTTGAGGGGTTAGGGACCTTAGATTGTACACTCCTTGAGGGTTAGGGACCTTAGATCGTACCCCCCTTGAGGGTTAGGGACCTTAGATTGTACGCCCCTTGAGGGTTAGGGACCTTAGATTGTACCCCCCTTGAGGGTTAGGGCCCTTAGATTGTACGCCCCTTGAGGGTTAGGGACCTTAGATTGTACGCCCCTTGAGGGTTAGGGACCTTAGATTGTACGCCCCTTGAGGGTTAGGGCCCTTAGATTGTACGCCCCTTGAGGGTTAGGGACCTTAGATTGTACGCCCCTTGAGGGTTAGGGACCTTAGATTGTACGCCCCTTGAGGGTTAGGGACCTTAGATTGTACGCCCCTTGGGGGTTAGGGAGCTTAGATTGTACGCCCCTTGGGGGTTAGAGAGCCTTAGATTGTACGCCCCTTGGGGGTTAGGGAGCTTAGATTGTACGCCCCTTGGGGGTTAGAGAGCCTTAGATTGTACGCCCCTTGGGGGTTCGGGAGCTTAGATTGTACGCCCCTTGGGGGTTAGAGACCTTAGATTGTACGCTCCTTGAGGGTTAGGGCCCATAGATTGTACGCCCCTTGAGGGTTAGGGACCTTAGATTGTACACTCCTTGAGGGTTAGGGACCTTAGATTGTACGCTCCTTGAGGGTTAGGGCCCATAGATTGTACGCCCCTTGAGGGTTAGGGACCTTAGATTGTACGCCCCTTGAGGGTTAGGGACCTTAGATTGTACGCCCCTTGAGGGTTAGGGACCTTAAATTGTACACCCCTTGGGGGTTAGGGACCTTAGATCGTACGCCCCCTGGGGGTTAGGGACCTTAGATTGTACGCCCCCTGGGGGTTAGGGAGCTTAGATTGTACGCCCCTTGAGGGTTAGGGACCTTAGATTTTACGCCCCTTGAGGGGTAGGGACCTTAGATTGTACGCTTCTCGGGGGCGGGGACTGATGTGATGTACAATATATGTAAAGCGCTGCGTACATTGATGGCGCTATAGAAGGACCTGAAATACTTTTTGTTACATTTTTTTTAACCATATTTTTATTTTGTTATATTCCCTTTTTTATTGTCACATTTTTATTGTTAAGTGTTGTTGCCTGGCGACCACTTCCTGTTATCTCACATATATATTCTTATTATTAGAGCCAAATTTACCCCCCTAACTCCTCCCACAGTCTTTACACGACATAGACAGTAATATAGGGAAACGTGCGGATTGTTCCCGATTGGCGCGCTATTACTTTGTGGAACGTTTCGCCGAATGGTTCACGGAATATCGCCGTTTTTGTGGTGAAATTGGTCCCATAGGAATGAATGGCGCAATGTTCAAAACTAGAGTGTGAGCTGAAAAATCAGGACAACCTTTACACAGTTACTCCGCCCACTCCACCCAGTTACTCCGCCCACTCCACCCAGTTACTCCGCCCACTCCAGTTGTAGACTACTGGTGCAGACATGAACACTTCACACAATATCCCCAGAAATTGGAGCTTTTCTAGTCGTTATTATTGTTACGTGTCATTTGTACATAACTTTGCAATCCTTTGTAGCAGAACCAGAATTGTATCGTTAATGGGAAAAATCAGATATTTCCTTCCAAAGTAACACCAGGGGGCCTATGTTCAAACAGATCATCGAACGTAACCCGTCCGATCGGCTGCAACAAAACCTGCCGTATTCTATCAATTACAATTATCTTCCATGATTGAAGAGCCTTCCACCGCTCCAAATTCCTTCTTTTTGTTTTACACATTGAGGTCATTTCTAAGGTCCCTTTCACACGGGTATTCCGTTGTTTTCATCAGTTTACATCTTTTTTTTTGTCATCAGTTTACATCCGTTTTTTCCCATCAGTTTACATCCGTTGTTTTCATCAGTTTACATCTTTTTTTTTTTGTCATCAGTTTACATCCGTTTTTTCCCATCAGTTTACATCCGTTTTTTCCCATCAGTTTACATCCGTTTTTTCCCATCAGTTTACATCCGTTGTTTTCATCAGTTTGCATCTTTTTTTTTTGTCATCAGTTTACATCCGTTTTTTCCCATCAGTTTACATCCGTTTTTTCCCATCAGTTTACATCCGTTTTTTCCCATCAGTTTACATCCTTTTATCTTTCATCAGTTTACATCCGTTGTTTACATCTGTTTTTTTTTTTTCATCAGTTTACATCCTTTTTTCCCCATCAATTAAAATCCATTTTTTTCATCAGTTTACATCTATTTTTTTTTCAAAAGTTTACATTCGTTTATTTCATCAGTTTATATCCATTTTTTTTATTTTTTTTAAATTTCATCAGTTTATATCCGTTTTTTTTCATCAGTTTATATCCGTTTTTTATTTTTTTCAGTGTACATCTATTTTTTTCAGCAGTTTACATCCATTTATTTTTCATCATTTTACATCCATTTATTTTTCATCAGTTTCATCCGTTTTTTCTCATCAGTTTACATCCGTTGTTTACATCTGTTTTTTATTCATCAATTTAAATCCTTTTATCTTTCATCAGTTTACATCCCTTGTTTACATCTGTTTTTTTTTCATCAGTTTACATCTTTTTTTTTGTCATCAGTTTACATCCGTTTTTTCCCATCAGTTTACATCCGTTGTTTTCATCAGTTTACATCTTTTTTTTTTGTCATCAGTTTACATCCGTTTTTTCCCATCAGTTTACATCCGTTTTTTCCCATCAGTTTACATCCGTTGTTTTCATCAGTTTACATCTTTTTTTTTTGTCATCAGTTTACATCCGTTTTTTCCCATCAGTTTACATCCGTTTTTTCCCATCAGTTTACATCCGTTTTTTCCCATCAGTTTACATCCTTTTATCTTTCATCAGTTTACATCCGTTGTTTACATCTGTTTTTTTTTTTTTCATCAGTTTACATCCTTTTTTTCCCCATCAATTAAAATCCATTTTTTTCATCAGTTTACATCTATTTTTTTTTCAAAAGTTTACATTCGTTTATTTCATCAGTTTATATCCATTTTTTTTTTTAATTTCATCAGTTTATATCCGTTTTTTTTCATCAGTTTATATCCGTTTTTTATTTTTTTCAGTGTACATCTATTTTTTTCAGCAGTTTACATCCATTTATTTTTCATCATTTTACATCCATTTATTTTTCATCAGTTTCATCAGTTGTTTCTCATCAGTTTACATCCGTTGTTTACATCTGTTTTTTATTCATCAATTTAAATCCTTTTATCTTTCATCAGTTTACATCCCTTGTTTACATCTGTTTTTTTTTTCATCAGTTTACATCCTTTTTTTTCCCCATCTATTTAAATCCATTTTTTCATCAGTTTACATCCGGGGGTTTTTTAATCAGTTTACATCTATTTTTTTCAAAAGTTTACATTTGTTTATTTCAACAGTTTATATCCATTTTTTTTTCATCAGTTTATATCCGTTTTTTACATCAGTTTATATCAGTTTTTTTTTTTTTCATCAGTTTACATCCATTTTTTTCATCAGTTTACATCTGTTTTTTTTTCATCAGTTTACATCCATTTTATTTTCATCAGTTTACATCCATTTTTTTTCCCTCAGTTTACATCCGTTTTTTTCATTAGTTTATATCCGTTTTGTTCATCAGTTTACATCCATTTTTTCATCCGTTTTTTTTCACCAGTTTACATCCATTTTTTCATCCGTTTTTTTTCACCAGTTTACATCCATTTTTTTCATCACTTTACATCCATTTTTTTCATCACTTTACATCCATTTTTTTTCATCAGTTTTATTTTCCATCAGTTTACATCCATTTTTTTCAGCAGTTTACATCCATTTTTTAAATCAGTTTATATTTGTTTTTCCGTAGTTTGGCACACACGAAAATGAACTACAGGGGCCTACATGAGATTCGGACCTCTGATGCATGCAAATTTTACTTCTTGAACCTCAGTGAATTTTAATTCGATACCCCGGTACCAATAGCACTGGGCAGGAAGGGGTTAATATGAGGGGTAATCAAAGGGTTACCTGTGTGCTGGGAGTGTGTTACAAGGGGGCGGGGTCTGTGTGCTTCACTGTACTCACACTGCTCTGGATGGCTGTGCTGTGCTGTGTGCCTGAGCTGACAGGGAGGAGGACTGTTAGTAAACAAAACATTTCTCTCCCCGTCGGGGATGATCATCCATTTACATCTGATAGTCCATAGAAATACATGGGGGTACATATTTCATCCATAAACGGACAGATGACAAACGAACATCCGGAACGTCCGGGTGAAAGAGGCCCAAAGAAAGGGCCAGTTTATTGTCCTTCAGACTTTAGGGGGACCGGACTGTGCCCGGAGGGAGTAAACAATAGCCACATCTTTGATATTGGTGGAGAAATAGTTGGTGTCAGTGGAAGGAATAGTTCCCCATTGTTGGTGTCAGTGGAGGGAATAGTACCCCATTGTTGGTGTCAGTGGAAGGAATAGTACCCCATTGTTGGTGTCAATGGAGGGAATAGTACCCCATACATGGTGTCAGTGGAGGGAATAGTACCCCATACATGGTGTCAGTGGAGGGAATAGTACCCCATTGTTGGTGTCAGTGGAGGGAATAGTACCCCATACATGGTGTCAGTGGAGGGAATAGTTCCCCATTGTTGGTGTCAATGGAGGGAATAGTACCCCATACATGGTGTCAGTGGAGGGAATAGTACCCCATTGTTGGTGTCAGTGGAGGGAATAGTACCCCATTGTTGGTGTCAGTGGAGGGAATAGTACCCCATTGTTGGTGTCAGTGGAGGGAATAGTACCCCATTGTTGGTGTCAGTGGAGGGAATAGTACCCCATACATGGTGTCAGTGGAAGGAATAGTGCCCCATTGTTGGTGTCAGTGGAAGGAATAGTACCCCATTGTTGGTGTCAGTGGAAGGAATAGTACCCCATTGTTGGTGTCAGTGGAGGGAATAGTACCCCATTGTTGGTGTCAGTGGAGGGAATAGTACCCCATAGATGGTGTCAGTGGCAAGAATAATGCCTCAAGGGCCAGATAAAGGCAAGCAAAGGGCCCCAGTTTGGAGACCCCTGGTCTATATCATGGAGTACAGCAAGTCCCGTTGCAGCTGAGCGGAGGAGTGTCACATTCGTTTAGCAAACCGGTTATACATCCACCCCCTAGTTGTTCATTGGCTCCACCTCCTACACACCTCCCGGTACCGCCCCTTTTAGAGAATACATATCAAATTGTTGTGCTAAGTAATTTGTTAAAGATAAAGGAATAAAATAGATCCCCTTCAGCCAGCAGCAATACACCCTGGAAACAGTAGATCCCCCACCAACAATAGATCCCCCACCAATAGACCCCTGGAAACAATAGATCCCCCACCAACAATAGACCCCTGGGAACAATAGACCCCCCAGCAACAATAGCCCCCTGGAAACAATATATCCCCCACCAACAAAAGACCCCTGGAAACAATAGACCCCCAGCAACAAAAGACCCCAGCAACAATAGACCCCTGGAAACAACAGATATCCCAATCAACGATAGATCCTCCAGCAACAATAAACGCCCAAAAACAATAGATCCCTCAGCAACAATAGATCCCCGGAAACAATAGATCCCCCCAGCAACACTCGACCCCTGGAAACAATAGATCCCCCACCAACAATAGATCCCCCAGCATCAATAGACCTTCAAGCACACTCCAGAACCCCTTGCCATTTTATACATCCAGTGCTGGAGGTACCGCAACTATGCTCCCCCACTCTCCACCACGTTCCCCCACTCTCCCCCACATTCCCCCACGCTCCCCCACATTCCCCCACACTCCCATACGCTCCCCCACATTCCCCCACACTCCCATACGCTCCCCCACATTCCCCCACACTCCCATACGCTCCCCCACATTCCCCCACACTCCCATACGCTCCCCCACATTCCCCCACGCTCCCCCACATTCCCCCACACTCCCATACGCTCCCCCACATTCCCCCACTCTCCACCACGTTCCCCCACTCTCCCCCACATTCCCCCACACTCCCATACGCTCCCCCACATTCCCCCACATTCCCCCACACTCCCATACGCTCCCCCACATTCCCCCACGCTCCCCCAGATTCCCCCAGATTCCCCCACGCTCCCCCACATTCCCCCACACTCCCATACGCTCCCCCACATTCCCCCACATTCCCCCACGCTCCCCCACATTCCCCCACACTCCCATACGCTCCCCCACATTCCCCCACTCTCCACCACGTTCCCCCACTCTCCCCCACATTCCCCCACGCTCCCCCACATTCCCCCACACTCCCATACGCTCCCCCACATTCCCCCACATTCCCCCACTCTCCCCCACATTCCCCCACGCTCCCCCACATTCCCCCACACTCCCATACGCTCCCCCACATTCCCCCACACTCCTATACGCTCCCCCACATTCCCCCACACTCCCATACGCTCCCCCACATTCCCCCACGCTCCCATACGCTCCCCATGAAACCAAGCCCTGACTGGAGCCTATAATGACTCTGTCGGAGTAACTTCTTGTAGGTAGGTGCAGTAAGCGATGTTGCCGCTAGGTGGCTCTGTACCAGAAGAGTGTCATCAGGTGTTGGGCCCCTTTTATGTAGAGCCCTCCTGTAGTGATGTCATGGGTAAGTCCATGCCATATGTAAGCCAGGTTGGGGGGAGCCCAGCAAGCAGACTGGACTTGGGAGCCAAACACCCCCCACTAGCACAGATGGAACCAGCAGGGGGTGTCGGGTGTGAACTTCCTGGCCCTTATGGAGGTGGGGACTAGGGAAATGGCAAAAGCCCTTGTAGGCCAGGCCACGTGTTCCCTGTTCTCCTTGGAGGGTCCCCAGAGAGCTGTACCTAAGGAGGAAGTGACTCCAGAGAGTGGCCCTGTGAGTACTACGGTAATGACCCCGGGTTAAGGATGAGTGTTCGGGGGAGATGATCTCCAGGCTCCCCCCCCGCCATTTTTTTTTTCTACACCCCTACCTACCTTTATGGGGGTTTTGAGCATTTCAGATACTCACCCGCCCAGAGGATCCAGTGGTGTCCTCCAGAGACTTCTCAGAATTCTGCCCAGCACCGCCATCTTCTTACATGGTGTCTTCACGAGGCCTCCCAGCTCTTCTGGGTTCAGTCGCTGGGCCCCGTGATGATGCGCTGCTAGGCCCATCCCCCCCTCTTTTCTCTGTGCCTCCTACGTATCCCAAGAGGCACTGAGAAGAGAGGAATGACAAGCACAAAGGTAGGGCCAGAGGGGTGGGGTTGATAGGCACAGAGGGGTGGGGTTGACAGGCACAGAGGGGTGGAGTTGACAGGCACAGAGGGGTGGGGTTGACAGGCACAGAGGGGTGGGGTTGACAGGCACAGAGGAGTGGGGTTGATAGGCACAGAGGGGTGGGGTTGACAGGCACAGAGGGGTGAGGTTGACAGGCACAGAGGAGTGGGGTTGATAGGCACAGAGGGGTGGAGTTGACAGGCACAGAGGAGTGGGGTTGATAGGCACAGAGGGGTGGGGTTGACAGGCACAGAGGGGTGAGGTTGACAGGCACAGAGGAGTGGGGTTGATAGGCACAGAGGGGTGGGGTTGACAGGCACAGAGGAGTGGGGTTGATAGGCACAGAGGGGTGGAGTTGACAGGCACAGAGGGGTGGGGTTGACAGGCACAGAGGAGTGGGGTTGATAGGCACAGAGGGGTGGGGTTGACAGGCACAGAGGGGTGAGGTTGACAGGCACAGAGGGGTAGAGTTGACAGGCAAAGAGGGGTGGGGTTGACAGGCCCAGAGGGGTGGGGTTGACCGGCACAGAGGAGTGGGGTTGACAGGCACAGAGGGGTGGGGTTGACAGGCACAGAGGGGTGGGGTTGACAGGCCCAGAGGGGTGGGGTTGACAGGCACAGAGGGGTGGGGTTGACAGGCACAGAGGGGTGGGGTTGATAGGCCCAGAGGGGTGGGGTTGACAGGCACAGAGGGGTGGGGTTGACAGGCACAGAGGGGTGGGGTTGACAGGCCCAGAGGGGTGGAGTTGACAGGCCCAGAGGGGTGGGGTTGACAGGCACAGAGGAGTGGGGTTGACAGGCACAGAGGAGTGGGGTTGACAGGCACAGAGGGGTGGGGTTGACAGGCCCAGAGGGGTGGGGTTGACAGGCACAGTGGAGTGGGGTTGACAGGCACAGAGGGGTGGGGTTGACAGACCCAGAGGGGTGGGGTTGACAGGCACAGAGGGGTGGGGTTGACAGGCACAGAGGGGTGGGGTTGACAGACCCAGAGGGGTGGGGTTGACAGGCACAGAGGGGTGGGGTTGACAGGCACAGAGGGGTGGGGTTGACAGGCACAAAGGGGTGGGGTTGACAGGCACAGAGGGATGGGGTTGAACATTTTTCTAGAGGAAAAAAAAAAGTGCCGTTCAATGTAAATAAGGTGAGGAAAGGAGCACACTTGCCTATGAGGGTGGAGATCCGCTTTAAAGTGCTGCAATGCTTTCACATGTGACTGCTGTGGACTGTCCACTTAATGCGAGTGACAAGGTAGCGTCTTGTGATGTGACTGCTGTGCCATGTATAGAGTTCGATCAGTAAAGTGCAGCAACTCTATTCATGTGTGGACATTCCTTCCATGGGACATAAAGGTCAAAGGTCGGGAATGTGGTGTGGAGGCCTCTGGTATGGAGTGGCGCCCAATATGGTGGAGGGTTACAGCCTCAGCAGGAGGGGCGGTGTTCTAGCAGGACAGAAGTGGGGGTAGGGACAAAACTAGCCAATCAAAGCCCCCCTTACACTCTAGACAGTGGAAGTGTCAGTGGTGTATTAGCGGTCTGGGGGTTGAGCGTTGTTTTTTCCGATCCATAGGATTTGTTTAACCAGGTAAATGCCGACATGGTTGCCGTCACAATGTGAGGGTCGGGTGTGCTTTATATATTAAACATTTGTGCAAACAGAGAGCATGAGATTGGATCATTCGCATTACTGAGCAGAGAATATTGTGGAATCCTTGTGGTTGGAGATGGAGGAAGTGGAGGTGTGTGGCAACATCTGACCATGGTTTCCAATTGGGCTCGGTCTGACCTCAACCGTCAACATGGAGGGTGAGCAGATTGTGATCAGGGAACAGTGTGTTGGGGTTTTGTGCACAGAGGAGTCTCAATCCAGTATTGGGATACGAAGATTTGTATCCCATCCCTTTTTTTTCTCATTTGATTCACTTTGGGACTCACATTTGTAAGCAGGTGCCTCCAAAGGGTTAACGTTTTTCTGCTGTGCGGACTCTGATGCTCTGAAGCTATCTGTGTCAACTGCGTGGTTTGTTCAACTAAACCATCACAACATCGATGTACAATAACCCGTTCAATGTAGACGTACACACTGTGTCCTCAGGTTGACCTGCTAGGTTGGTGGATCTGTTAAGGCAGGAATCCTGATGTAAGGGGGCATTCTGATGAGGATCCTGATGTAAGGGGGCATTCTGATGAGTATCCTGATGTAAGGGGGTATTCTAATGAGTATCCTGATGTAAGGGGGCACTCTGATGAGTATCCTGATGTAAGGGGGCATTCTGATGAGTATCCTGATGTAAGGGGGCACTCTGATGAGTATCCTGATGAAAGGGGGCATTCTGATGAGTATCCTGATGTATGGGGGCACTCTGATGAGTATCCTGATGAAAGGGGGCACTCTGATGAGTATCCTGATGTATGGGGGCACTCTGATGAGTATCCTGATGTAAGGGGGCATTCTGATGAGTATCCTGATGTAAGGGGGCACTCTGATGAGGACCCTGATGTAAGGGGACATTCTGATGAGTATCCTGATGTAAGGGGGCACTCTGATGAGGACCCTGATGTAAGGGGGCATTCTGATGAGTATCCTGATGTAAGGGGGCACTCTGATGAGGACCCTGATGTAAGGGGACATTCTGATGAGTATCATGATGTAAGGGGGCACTCTGATGAGTATCCTGATGTAAGGGGGCACTCTGATGAGTATCCTGATGTAAGGGGGCACTCTGATGTGTATCCTGATGTAAGGGGGCATTCTGATGAGTATCCTAATGTAAGGGGGCACTCTGATGAGTATCCTGATGTAAGGGGACATTCTGATGAGTATCCTGATGTAAGGGGGCACTCTGATGAGTATCCTGATGTAAGGGGGCATTCTGATGAGTATCCTAATGTAAGGGGGCACTCTGATGAGTATCCTGATGTAAGGGGGCACTCTGATGAGGACCCTGATGTAAGGGGACATTCTGATGAGTATCATGATGTAAGGGGGCACTCTGATGAGTATCCTGATGTAAGGGGGCACTCTGATGAGTATCCTGATGTAAGGGGGCACTCTGATGTGTATCCTGATGTAAGGGGGCATTCTGATGAGTATCCTAATGTAAGGGGGCACTCTGATGAGTATCCTGATGTAAGGGGACATTCTGATGAGTATCCTGATGTAAGGGGGCACTCTGATGAGTATCCTGATGTAAGGGGGCATTCTGATGAGTATCCTAATGTAAGGGGGCACTCTGATGAGTATCCTGATGTAAGGGGGCACTCTGATGAGTATCCTGATGTAAGGGGACATTCTAATGAGTATCCTGATGTAAGGGGGCATTCTGATGAGTATCCTGATGTAAGGGGGCACTCTGATGAGTATCCTGATGTAAGGGGGCATTCTGATGAGTATCCTGATGTAAGGGGGCACTCTGATGAGGACCCTGATGTAAGGGGACATTCTGATGAGTATCCTGATGTAAGGGGGCACTCTGATGAGGACCCTGATGTAAGGGGGCATTCTGATGAGTATCCTGATGTAAGGGGGCACTCTGATGAGGACCCTGATGTAAGGGGACATTCTGATGAGTATCATGATGTAAGGGGGCACTCTGATGAGTATCCTGATGTAAGGGGGCACTCTGATGAGTATCCTGATGTAAGGGGACATTCTGATGAGTATCCTGATGTAAGGGGGCACTCTGATGAGTATCCTGATGTAAGGGGGCACTCTGATGAGTATCCTGATGTAAGGGGACATTCTAATGAGTATCCTGATGTAAGGGGACATTCTGATGAGTATCCTGATGTAAGGGGGCACTCTGATGAATATCCTGATGTAAGGGGGCATTCTGATGAGGACCCTTATGTAAGGGGGCACTTTTATGAGTATTCTGATGTAAGGGGGCATTCTGATGAGGACCCTTATGTAAGGGGGCACTCTGATGAGTATCCTGATGTAAGGGGGCACTCTGATGAGTATCCTGATGTAAGGGGACATTCTGATGAGTATCCTGATGTAAGGGGGCACTCTGATGAGTATCCTGATGTAAGGGGGCATTCTGATGAGTATCCTAATGTAAGGGGGCACTCTGATGAGTATCCTGATGTAAGGGGGCACTCTGATGAGTATCCTGATGTAAGGGGGCACTCTGATGAGTATCCTGATGTAAGGGGGCACTCTGATGAGTATCCTGATGTAAGGGGACATTCTAATGAGTATCCTGATGTAAGGGGACATTCTGATGAGTATCCTGATGTAAGGGGGCACTCTGATGAATATCCTGATGTAAGGGGGCATTCTGATGAGGACCCTTATGTAAGGGGGCACTTTTATGAGTATTCTGATGTAAGGGGGCATTCTTATGAGGACCCTTATGTAAGGGGGCACTCTGATGAGTATCCTGATGTAAGGGGGCACTCTGATGAATATCCTGATGTAAGGGGGCATTCTGATGAGGACCCTTATGTAAGGGGGCACTTTTATGAGTATTCTGATGTAAGGGGACATCCTGATGAGGACCCTGATGTAAGGGGGCACTCTGATGAGTATCCTGATGTAAGGGGGCACTCTGATGGGGACCTTGATGCAATGGGGAACAGATGGAAACCCTAATTTAGGAGGGGATTCTGATGGGGACACATCTGATATAAGGGGGGGGGGGGCAGGGTGTGTTTAAACACCCTAATCTAATGACAGCCTAATACATACCAGTGTTTCCCCCATTCTGACACAGTATGACAGACTGTCAGTTCCCGCCGTGTCCTCACTAGATTCAGTCCTCCACAAGACATTTGGAGACAAATGTTGCCCTTTGGGTCCTTATAAAGTGGATCTTCACCCTCGATGTTGCCTCCTCTCCACCCCTCCTCCCCTCCAATGTGTAAATAGGGCTTTTTTAAAATGTACCTTTTTTGTAATAACAAAGCTCTGAGCCGCCCTCCTCATGCACGTCACTCACCTAGGAGAATGCACTTTGCCCCCCGCTGAGCCTATGCACATCACATATCCCAGGAGGAATAGTCCTTCACTGAGGAAGGAGGAGGGGGCAGGCCCAGCGGCTTATCACTGGAAGAGCCACCAGATGAACCTTGAAGGCCAGCAGCTTCCTGATGATGTCACACAAGAAGATGGAGGTTCAGGACCAAGTGGGGGACAGCAAAGAAGAGGATCTTAGCAGGATAACGCTGGATCCCCTAAATAGGTGATAATCATAACTGTGCAGGACTCGAAGGGGGAGAGATCCCCTTTAAATTGGACACCAGGGGTCTAATTTCTATCATTCACACTTTTCCCAGTGATTTCCATACATTGCCAATGGTTTCCATTTCTCCATAGAGTAAAGAATTGTCCTTCCACTGTGGCCGTCATCTTACCCATCCTTAGGTCCCTCATTGAAGTCCTCTCCATGGTCTTCATGACCATCTTTAGCTTTACCATCATCACTACAGCATTCAGGTTCATCCCTGCCATTCCGGACTTCATCATTTGGACATTTGCCTTTTTTTTTGTTTCCTTTACATTTTGGGGGGTTTTGTGGCTTTTTTCTCTCCTCTTTTCCCGGCAAATTGGTGTTATTTTGTTGTTTCTTGCTGCTTTCATCCCAGTAATTCATACCGGGGTGAGATACTGGCGAGGTTGTGGTATTTGGATCTAGAAGAAGAAGACAAAGATTTTAGAAGAGGAGCTATAGTGGAGGGGATAGGGAGCCCACTGGAGCCTGATCTCGGGGGGGGGGGGGGGGTAATCTGCGGGGCCCGGATGTCAGTGTGACAGCTGGGTCCCATTCTGTGCATCAGGATTGACGACAGCCATTCTAGTATGAATGAAACCATTGCAGGCTTTACTCATAGAGACAGTTTAACAATATTCTCACAATGTGTTTTGGCTAGACTTTAAAGCAAACTTTCACCCTTTTTTCAGTGTTCTTCGCCCCTGCCTCCCCTCCCCCCTTTTAACACAGTGCCATTTTAAGCGACTAGAAGCATTGCTGTTAGGGTATCACTGCATGTTCACACCACATTTGGAGATATCATTCAGAAAGTATCACATTACACTTACTTCCCACTGTCCTTTCCAGACCCATTTCCTGGACCTCTAGGTCAGTTTTTAGCTGTGTACGCTACTCCCTGATGGCCACAGGATGGTGCAACCAACTTTACCTGTGCAATCTGCTAATCACTCTGCTGCTCAAGCATCTGATCAACAGATTACACAGCTAAAGTTGTCTGCATTCAGTGGTTAGCTGGTAAGAGCATGCACGTCTAAAGGGACGTCAGGGATGCGTTCTTTCATACTGTATACTGCTTGAGGCAGAGTCCTGTTATGTGTGTGTCCTGTGATGTGTATAAAAGCCTTCCAGCCCCTCCTACTAAACTCGACCTTACTATGGAGCAAAGACCAGCCAAGAGACCCAGAGATGATGTATTTTTAAGAGGTATTTTTTGAAAATTAAAATTCTTTAAGTGGAATGTTTTAATTGTATGTTGACCAGAGGGGAGGGTTAGGGAATGTATTGACGGTGATTTCTCCAGGTAGTCTGGTTTTCTCCCACACTCCATAGATGTGGTGGTAGGTTAATTGGTTCTGTGTAGATTGGCCCTAGTATGTGTGTGTGATAGGGTCCTTCGATTGTAAGTTCTTTAAAAGCCGGTACTGATGTGAATGTGCGCAAGCTCTAAGGGTTCATTCAGATGGCATATTAGCACCATCCTCTGTGCAGACCCGCTGGCAGATGGACGCACATCCACCTTGGTGTTGCATGCAGGCCGTCCACAGAAATCTGTGCACACCAAGCACTGGGTACCCACCCCTGTACACAAGTCAGACTTCGACATGTGACTGTGTCCATGCCAGTGGTGCGTGTGCTCCCTGGTACTCTGCACAGAGGATGGCATTAATCTGCCGCCTGAATGAGCCCTAAGGGTACCCCTGCAAGCTCCACTTAGATTTTTAAGATACCATTTAGAACAGACCTTCTCAACTTTTTCAAACACAGAGGAACCCTTGAAATAACTTTCCAGGCTTGGGGAACCCCTGCTATAAAATACTGTATCTATAACTCGTGATACATTGGTGTGATGGTCAATGGGAATAGCTAAAAATAGATATAGATATCTAAAATGATCAAAGGTGTCAGTGGAAACTTATCTGAGAGACAGAAACTGCTCATTGGTCAAGGAACCCCTGGCAACCTCTGGAGGAACCCTAGTTGAGAAACCCTGATTTGGAAGGTAACATGCTACACATACCTCCTGCTTTCTGTTCCAGTCACATTTCCTGGAGCTCTACCTTATCTCAGTTTTCTATGGACCAGAAGGAAGCAATTTTATTGCCACCAGATATCAGACTCTTAAGTGCAAGCAGTTCCGATCTTATCACCCTCAAGCATCTCTGCTCTGTGGCACTTCCCAGCATTGAAGGTTACCTCTGCCAGCCATTCATACTGTATGTAGACCTTTAGTTGGAGCCATCTAAGTGGTTCCCTGAGAAGAAAACACTCAATGGGCTCAATGATTGGTTTGACCTGAGATGCTCTTGGGTACCAGCAATGTTATTCGTAACCTCCACCTACCTCAGGTGTTTCTATACATAATATCTGATCCTCCAAGCAAGAGTAAAGGCCACTAATATCACAATTCCCAATGTTATTGGTTATCTCTGGCAGACATTCTTATGTAGGCCTTTGGGTGGAGACATCTAGGTGGTTCCCTGAGAAGAACACTCTCAATGGGCTCAATGATTGGTTTGACCTGAGATGCTCTGGGGTACCAGCAATGTTATTCGTAACCTCCACCTACCTCAGGCATTTCTATACATAATATCTGATCCTCCAAGCAAGAGTAAAGGCCACTAATATCACAATTCCCAATGTTATTGGTTATCTCCAGCAGACATTCTTATGTAGGCCTTTGGGTGGAGACATCTAGGTGGTTCCCTGAGAAGAACACTCTCAATGGGCTCAATGATTGGTTTGACCTGAGATGTTCTGGGGTACCAGCAATGTTATTCGTAACCTCCACCTACCTCAGGCGTTTCTATACATAATATCTGATCCTCCAAGCAAGAGTAAAGGCCACTAATATCACAATTCCCAATGTTATCTCTGGCAGACATTCCTATGTAGGCCTTTGGGTGGAGACATCTAGGTGGTTCCCCAGGGAGTACCTCTCAGTGATTGGTTAGACCTGAGATGTTCTTGGGTACCAGCAATGTTATTTGTAACCTCCACCTTCCACTTTAATAGGCTGCACGAAGCTCCCAGGTACATGCATCTGCCAGCAGCTCTGCACGGAGGATGGCACTAATCTGTTGCCCGAATGAGCCCTAAGGGTACCACTGCAAGCTCTGCCCAGATTTTAAAGATATCAGGCATTTCTATACATAATAGCTGATCCTCCGAGCAACACTGAAGGCCACTAATGTCACAATTTCCAATGTTAATGATTATCTCTTATGTAGGCCTTTGGGTGGAGACATCTAGGTGGTTCCCTGGGGAGAGCCCTCCCAGCGGGCTCAATGATTGGTTAGACCTGAGATGTTCTAGGGTATCGACAACGTTATTTGTAACCTCCACTTAGCGCATACATTTCTATACATAATATTTGATCCTCCAAACCAAAGCAAAGGCCACTATTATCACACTTCCCAATGTCCCACCCCAAACATTGAACTGTTTCAGTAGTTTTTACTTCATTTATCTTTTAAACTTCCCAGAATTCTTGGAGTTTTCAAAAAAGTTTTCTTACTTCCCTGTGTGGCAATGCACCTCCTGTCTTTGCTCTGCCAGGGGCATCTTCCTCTACTGGCCTTCCACAGTGACATCCCCAAATGTGACCTACCTGGCACAGTGGAGAAGATGGCGGATGCGTTGACCCCGTCTCTACTCTGGCAGCTGTAATTGGCAAGGGTTGAGTTCTGGACTTTTTCCCCTCTTGCCCTGAACACACATTTCCTGTCTGATGGTTGGATGGAAGACTGGTCGATGGTAAATTTCTCCTGGCTTGTGTTCATAGAGGAGCAGTTGAAGGTCTCCAAGTTGCACCATAATTGTATTTCGTTGTTTGGATTACTCTCGTTGGTACATATGACTGTGATGTTCTGTCTTCCTGTGAGGTCCTCCATTGTTCCCACTCCAAAGAGCCCTAGAAAAGAAGATTGTGATAAAACACCTTCTCCACCAAGAAGTATAATGCAGGAGGATTCCTACCACATACCTACAAGTGTAGTCAGCACATGGCGAACTCCCAACATGGGGACCACATCTTCATCTGAGGATAGTGCAAGGTGTTCTCATTTGAGCAGTCACACCCACAAACAGATGGGGTATAGTATGAACTCCCAACCTGATTCCTCAGCACAGATAACAACAACTATCTTCACCTGCTCTGCTAAAAAAAAGTTTTATGTAGCACTACCACTTAGGAGTCGCTAAAATTTTGGGTCCCCCTATAGTCCTTCACAGCCAGGCAACATGCATTTTTCACCGACTTGCATTCTGGAGACAGTAAATAGTCTTTGAGCTTGGTTTTTAGATTTTTATTAGTGGTAATGAACACGGATAGGGTCAAGAGGTGTATGGGATGCCCAAGGGAACTTTAACTGAGGACTACTCCTTACAAACTATGGGATCTATACAAAAAAAAGATTTTTCTTCCTGGAGAGCTCTCCAGTCTTTCCTGATGTACCACCCCAGACCCCAGATGAATCCTCTCCTCATCCAGCTGTACTGGGTAAACCCCTGCGCAAGGGGACCCAAAATCTGTCTCTTTAGATCAAACAGTCCCAGATGGGGCTAGTCAGATTTCCCACCCAAATGCCCTTTCCCTTATCCGGCACAGGGGGTGTAAGAGTACTTACTCTTCCTCTCCTGTGAGCTTGTTGGGTTGGTGGCTGCCTTTAGGCCTTCTGCTGGGCTGACTCCTTCCCTACTGTACAAGTGGTCCTCTCTCACGGGACTACTGAGGTTGTTGAGAGGTCCTCCTTTCCACTTCAGCCTGGAGGTAGGCCTCTTCCCACTGGGCCCCCTCCCAAGCTCCTGCATTCCAGCCTGTCACTCTCAATCTTCCACCTAAATTCTCCTGCAGGTTCAGTCATACTTAAGGCCTGTCCTGACCTCATGCCAAGCCTCCTTCTTGGGGATTGGTCAGTATCCCTTAAGTATGAAAATCAGCCCCTCCTGACCCCCACCCACTGAGTCCTAGAGACTTTTCCAATTCTATAGATCAAGGGGTGGTATCAGGGAACTGATCTGCAGAGCTCTCAGCCCTGACCTAAATTTGATCTTGCTAACTCATGTCCAGGCTGCTACTTAGCCTTTCTATCTAAAAAATATACACTATATTACCAAAAGTATTGGGCCGCCGGCCTTTCCATGCACATTAACTTTAACCACTTGCCCTCCTGAGGATTGACCCCTCTTGATGACCACGCCTCTTTTTGCTACTCGGCGCTGCACTAATTCAACTGATAATTGCGCGGTCATGCAATGCTGCACCCAAACAAAATTTACGTCCTTTTTTTCACACAAATAGAGCTTTCTTTCGGTGGTATTCGATCACCTGTGCGCTTTTTATTTTTCACGCTATAAACAAAAAAAGACCAAAAATTTTGAAGAAAAACTATATTTTTTACTTTCAGCTATAAAACATATATAGTAAACTCAAAGTTGGTTATAAATTTAGGCCAAAATGTATTCTGCTCCATGTTTTTGGTGAAAAAAATCCCAATAAGTGTATATTGATTGCTTTGTGTGAAGTTATAGCGTCTACAAACTATGGGATAGATACCGCAATTTACACCATTTTTCTGCTATACAGCGCTGCGCTAGTTTAACGGACAATTGCGCGGTCATGCAATACGGTACATAAAGGAAATGTATGTAACTTTTTTCCCACAAATTGAGCTTTCTTTTGGTGGTATTTGATCGCCTGTGTGTTTTTGATTTTTTGCGCTATAAAAAAAGCCTGACAATTTTGAGGGAAAAAAAAACAATATTTTGGACCTTTTGCTATAAAACATGTCCAGTAAAAAAAAATTTCAAAATCAAATTTCATCATAAATTTCGGCCAAAATGCATTCTGCTCCTTGTCTTTGCTAAAAAAAAACCCCAATACGTGTAAATTAATTGGTTTACGTGAAAGTTATAGCGTTTACAAATGGCGGGAAAGATACTGGGATTTTTAATTATTTTTTATACTAATAATGGCGGCGATCAGTGACTTATGGCGGCGATCAGTGACTTATGGCGGCGATCAGTGACTTATGGCAGTGATCAGGGACTTATGGCGGTGATCAGTGACTTATGGCGGTGATCAGTGACTTATGGCGGTGATCAGGGACTTATGGCGGCAATCAGTGACTTATGGCGGCAATCAGTGACTTATGGCAGCGATCAGGGACTTATGGCGGCGATCAGTAACTTATGGCGGCGATCAGCGACTTATGGCGGTGATCAGTGACTTATGGCGGTGATCAGTAACTTATGACGGTGATCAATGACTTATGGCGGTGATCAGTGACTTATGGCGGGACTGCGGCGGACATTCTGACATTGGGGGGAACTGACTTGGGGTCACGGACATCCCCAGTGACACCAATACAGTGATCAGTGCAAAAAAAAAAACACTGACACTGCAATAATGGCACTGGGGAGGAAGGGGTTAACTTTTATTTACTGAAAGGGTTAACTGTGTGAGGGGAGTGTTTTACTAGGGGGTGGGGGTGTGTACTGCACGCGAGGACACGCTGATCGGGAGAGATAAACTCTTCTCTCCGGCTCAGCATGTCAGGAGCTGACAGGGAACTGACTTTCTGTGCAGCTGCAGCCCTGCTTTCTGTCAATGATTGCCGCTATTCGGCGGGACACAGCTGGTAACGACTGGCTGTGACCCGGCGACTGACAACCGCAGCTGTGATCAGCGGGACAGGTAGGGCGGTGGCACGCCTCGCGCACGCCCCCTACCTGTTTTGCAAACACACATTTTAAAACGTGGTTTTGCCCAGCCGTGCCACCCTGCCACCGTGTTTCTACAGTGGCTGGGTGGCATGTGGTTAATGGCCTCCCAGTCTTAGTCCGTAGGGTTCAATATTGAGTTGGCCCCGCCCTTTGCAGCTATAACAGCTTCACCTCTTCTGGGAAGGCCGTCCACAAGGTTTAGGAGGGTGTCTATGGGAAGGTTGGACCATTCTTCCAGAAGCACATTTGTCAGGTCAGGCACTGATGTCGGGGGAGGGGGCCTGGCTCGCAGTCTCCGCTCTAATTCATCCCAAAGGTGTTCTATGGGGTTGAGGTCAGGAGGGTTAGCAGATCCCCGGCTCATTAGTACCCCCCACTCAGAAGAACCCCAGCTCATTAGTACCTCTGTTCAGCAGATCCCCAGCTCATTAGTACCTCTGTTCGGCAGATCCCCAGCTCATTAGTACCTCTGTTCAGCAGATCCCCAGCTCATTAGTACCTCTGTTCGGCAGATCCCCAGCTCATTAGTACCTCTGTTCAGCAGATCCCCAGCTCATTAGTACCTCTGTTCGGCAGATCCCCAGCTCATTAGTACCTCTGTTCAGCAGATCCCCAGCTCATTAGTACCTCTGTTCAGCAGATCCCCAGCTCATTAGTACCTCTGTTCAGCAGATCCCCAGCTCATTAGTACCTCTGTTCGGCAGATCCCCAGCTCATTACTACCTCTGTTCAGCTGATCCCCAGCTCATTAGTACCTCTGTTTAGCAGATTCCCAGCTCATTAGTACCTCTGATCAGCAAATCCCAAGCTCATTAGTACCTCTGTTCAGCAGATCCCCAGCTCATTAGTACCTCTGTTCGGCAGGTCCCCAGCTTATTAGTACCTCTGCTCAGCAGATCCCCAGCTCATTAGTACCTCTGATCAGCAAATCCCCAGCTCATTAGTACCTCTGATCAGCAAATCCCCAGCTCATTAGTACCTCTGATCAGCAAATCCCCAGCTCATTAGTACCTCTGTTCAGCAGATTCCCAGCTCATTAGTACCTCTGCACAGCAGATCCCCAGCTCATTAGTACCTCTGTTTAGCAGATCCCCAGCTCATTAGTACCTCTGTTCAGCAGATTCCCAGCTCATTAGTACCTCTGCACAGCAGATCCCCAGCTCATTAGTACCTCTGCACAGCAGATCCCCAGCTCATTAGTACCTCTGTTCAGCAGATCCCCAGCTCATTAGTACCTCTGTCTATCAAAAATATGTTGGCTGGGGTAGCTGATAAATGGATGTTTAACTTTTTTTTTCTTTTTAACTATAGGCTGACAAATAGTAGCACTTTTTTGATAATTTGGCAGCCTATAGTTAAAAATAAAAAAGTGTGTGTGTGTGTGTGTGTGTGTTAGTTGTTAAAAAAGTATATCACATGCCAACCAGCTAAATGTGGGCTGGGCATCTAGGCATCAATGACTTATGGTCATTGATGCTAAAAGAGAGTTTAAAATTAAACATCTATTTATTCGCTACCCAAGCCAAAATATTTTTGTTTCATTGTATTGTTTATGAACATCAATCAGACGGGGAATAGAGAGATACAAAGTAACATTGTTTATAAACATTGATCAGATGGGAGATAGAGAGATACAAAGTAACATTGTTTATAAACATCGATCAGATGGGAGACGGAGAGATACAAAGTAACATTGCTTATAAACATCGATCAGACGGGAGATAGAGAAATACAAAGTAACATTGTTTATAAACATCAGACGGGAGATAAATACAAAGTAACATTGTTTATAAACATCGATCAGACAGGAGATGGAGAGATACAAAGTAACATTGTTTATAAACATCGATCAGACGGGAGATAGAGAGATACAAAGTAACATTGTTTATAAACATTGATCAGACGGGAGATGGAGACAAACCTCTATTGCCCTCTCGTTAGTGCCTCTCTACCATATCTCAGCATCAGACAAAGGTAGATCCACTCAGACCCAACTCTAATGAACAGAAGTCAAAGCCCCTCATCACACAGTCCAGCTTGTACACCACCAACCTCTATTGCCCTCTTGTAAGTACCTCTCTACCATATCTCAGCATCACAGAAAGGTGACACCCGATCTGTGTTATATAAGGGACAAAATTGGGTTCTTCCTCCCCTCGTGGCAAACCACGCCGATTACGGTATATAACACTGGAAAAGAGCATATCAGCGTGTGGAGATATGCCTCCACGCATGCACCCCATGATGACTCACATGCGCAGAGGTGGTGGGGCTGGGCGAACCGCCCCAACCTCCATAAAGAAGGGTAGACACCCACCATAGGACCCCTCCCATCTGCGCCATGAAGACAACTAATGCGAGCCCCAAAAAGGGAGCCGTCCAAAGGAGGTGGGGCAACATGATCCCCGCCCTGCCAAGAATCCTCTCCACAGCCCAGCATCGATGCCCAAACCAATCGAACATCACAACATGTAGTGGACATAAATGCAAAATGTGGCTTGAGAATAAGAATCTCCATTTTTACATACTAGAGCACTACTTAGACTTACGTTCATCAAGCATGATCAAGCATGGATACTTCAAGAGGCTATGTCTCAAAAGGATTCAAATCCATCACAATATAGACAAAAATGAAAGTCTTCATTCATCAAAATCGGGAGAGTGATTCACATATCTCCTAATGTGCAGACACCCCCAAAAGCAGCCAACTAGGACCAGGGGCGGACTGACCATTCGGACACTTGGGCACTGACCGAGGGCCCGGGGTCAGTAGGGGACCCATGAGATGCCCCTGGCACCTTTCATAGACTTTTTTGGGAGTGGTTTGAGTGTGGGCAAGGACACAGGGGCCCCATGATCCCCTATTGTCTGGGGGCCCCAGGAGTTGTCGGTCTGCCCCTGACTGGGACCCCCCAATGGGTCCCCACTCCCCCATCACAACAACGGTACTCCCCCCTCCTTGCTCTATCCCATCATCCTCCCAGGCCCCCCATCGATCCGGCAACGGTCAGCATCCATGTCCCCCCAACACCAGAAGTCTCTTAGTAGATTCTCCTTAAATAAACATCACCATAAAGATATATACATCATGTGTACAAGAGAGAAAACCCAACACAGCAAAAAAGGGAAGAAAAAGACATTGTCAGGATTAAATGAAATCTGGCAGACAGATCCTGCGGGCAGGAAGTAGTGGTTCCCCCACGTCTCAGAAGATGTCGAATTCTACAAAAAAAAGGCTTAAAATGAATGTTTTCACTCAGCTTCAATGATTTAGTAGCCTCAAGCTGGAAAATCCATTTGGTTTCCAACTGGAGGAGATGGCTATCAATGTTCCCCCCTCGCAGGGAGTGGGGGACATGTTCCAGGGCAAAACATTTGATCGCATCCATGACTGAAGTTATGATAAAGGCCTACATGTTTACTGACCAATGTGACCATTTTACCTTTTTGTTTTGCCCATGTAGAATGGTGCACAGCAACATTGCATACAGTAAACCACTCCCACCGGCTGACAATGGGTAGGATATTGTGGGGCCCAGATTTTACCATTGGGTAAAGAAGCACTTCTTCCTGCATGAATCCAAGGACAGAATTCACATCGTCCACATGGAAATGTACCCCTACGTATCATGGCTGGGGGTGCCTTAGTTTGCTAATGGCTATGCATCGGATCATCTTTAACCACTTCCAGTCCGGACACTTTCCCCCCCTTCCAGTCCGGAAACTTTCCTCCCCTTCCAGTCCGGACACTTTCCCCCCCTTCCAGTCCGGACACTTTCCCCCCCTTCCAGTCCGAACACTTTTCTCCCCTTCCAGTCCGGAAACTTTCCTCCCCCTTCCAGTCCGGACACTTTCCCCCCTTCCAGTCCGGACACTTTCCCCCCCTTCCAGTCCGGACACTTTCATCCCCTTCCAGTCCAGACACTTTCACCCCTTCCAGTCCAGACACTTTCACCCCTTTCTGGTCCAGACACTTTCCCCCCCTTCCGGCCTGGACACTTTCCCCCCCTTCCGGTCCGGACACTTTCCCCCCTTCCAGTCCGGACACTTTCCCCCCTTCCAGTCCGGACACTTTCCCCCCTTCCAGTCCGGACACTTTCCCCCCTTCCAGTCCGGACACTTCCCCCCCTTCCAGTCCGGACACTTCCCCCCCCTTCCAGTCCGGACACTTTCACCCGCTTCCAGTCCGGACACTTTCACCCCCCTTCCAGTCCGGACACTTTCACCCCCTTCCAGTCCGAACACTTTCCCCCCCTTCCAGTCCGGACGCTTTCCCCCCCTTCCAGTGCGGACACTTGCACCCCCTTCCAGTCCGGACACTTTCCCCCCCTTCCAGTCCGGAAACTTTCCTCCCCTTCCAGTCCGGACACTTTCACCCCCTTCCAGTCCGGACACTTTCATCCCCTTCCGGTCCAGACACTTTCACCCCTTTCCGGTCCAGACACTTTCCCCCCCTTCCGGTCCGGACACTTTCCCCCCCTTCCAGTCCGGACACTTTCACCCGCTTCCAGTCTGGACACTTTCACCCGCTTCCAGTCCGGACACTTTCACCCCCTTCCAGTCCGGACACTTTCACCCCCTTCCAGTCCGGACACTTTCATCCCCTTCCAGTCCGAACACTTTCCCCCCCTTCCAGTCCGGACACTTTCATCCCCTTCCAGTCCGGACACTTTCATCCCCTTCCAGTCCGGACACTTTCATCCCCTTCCAGTCCGGACACTTTCATCCCCTTCCAGTCCGGACACTTTCATCCCCTTCCAGTCCGGACACTTTCCCCCCCTTCCAGTCCGGACACTTTCCCCCCCTTCCAGTCCGGACACTTTCACCCCCTTCCTGGTCCGGACACTTTCATCCCCTTCCTGGTCCAGACACTTTCACCCCTTTCTGGTCCGGACACTTTCCCCCCCTTCCGGTCCGGACACTTTCCCCCCCTTCCGGTCCGGACACTTTCCCCCCTTCCAGTCCGGACACTTTCACCCGCTTCCAGTCTGGACACTTTCACCCCCCTTCCAGTCCGGACACTTTCACCCCCTTCCAGTCCGAACACTTTCATCCCCTTCCAGTCCGAACACTTTCCCCCCCTTCCAGTCCGGACACTTCCCTCCCTTCCAGTCCGGACACTTTCCCCCCCTTCCAGTCCGGACACTTTTCCCCCCTTCCAGTCCGGACACTTTTCCCCCCTTCCAGTCCGGACACTTTTCCCCCCTTCCAGTCCGGACACTTTCACCCCCTTCCAGTCCGGACACTTTCATCCCCTTCCAGTCCGGACACTTTCCCCCCCTTCCAGTCCGGACACTTTCCCCCCCTTCCAGTCCGGACACTTTCACCCCCTTCCAGTCCGGACACTTTCACCCCCTTCCAGTCCGGACACTTTCATCCCCTTCCAGTCCGGACACTTTCATCCCCTTCCAGTCCGGACACTTTCATCCCCTTCCAGTCTGGACACTTTCATCCCCTTCCAGTCCGGACACTTTCATCCCCTTCCAGTCCGGACACTTTCCCCCCCCTTCCAGTCCGGACACTTTCCCCCCCTTCCAGTCCGGACACTTTCACCCCCTTCCAGTCCGGACACTTTCATCCCCTTCCAGTCCGGACACTTTCCCCCCCTTCCAGTCCGGACACTTTCACCCCCTTCCAGTCCGGACACTTTCATCCCCTTCCAGTCCGGACACTTTCCCCCCCTTCCAGTCCGGACACTTTTCCCTCCTTCCAGTCCGGACACTTTCATCCCCCTTCCAGTCCGAACACTTTCATCCCCCTTCCAGTCCGAACACTTTCATCCCCCTTCCAGTCCGAACACTTTCATCCCCCTTCCAGTCCGAACACTCCCCTTCCTGTCCAGGCCAATTTTTAGCTTCCAGCGCTGTCGCACTTTGAAACATTGTACCCATATGAATTTTTTTGGAATTTTTTTAGACAGATACAACTTTATTTTGCTGGTATTTATTCACAGCTGGGATTTTTTTTTTTTGCTATAAAAATGAAAAAGTCCAAACATTTTGCAAAAAAAAGAGTTTTTCTTATAAAAGTTTGCAAATAAATAATCCTTCTTCATAAATCTTGGCCAAAATGTATTCAGCTATCTATTTAGTACAAAAAAAATAACCCATATTAGTTTATAACCAAAAATAATTTTTCAAACATTTGTTTTACATATTTATTTTATTTTTTTATATTATTTATTTTTACATACTGTCACCCTAGCAGTACAGTGTTACCATAGTGACACCGTTCTACTTGTGGGGGGTGATGAAGATTTTTTTTTCTTTTTTTTACACTGATTGCTTTTACAGCCATAAAGGCTGTAAGCAATCATTTCTCCTTCTCTCTGGCTGCATTCCTGCAGCCATTGAGAAATACTGTGAGAGCTGTGATTGGTCACAGCTTGTCACATGGTACCAGGCTGTTGTGAATAGCCCTGTACCATGTGATCTCTGTGATCATTCACAGATTTCACACATAATCAGCAGGGGCGGACTGACCATTTTGAAACTCGGGCACCGCCCGAGGGCCCACGGTCAGTAGGGGGCCCCATGAGATGCCCCTGGTACCTTTTTCATAGGCTTTTTTGAGTTTGGGCAAGGACACAAGGGCCCCATGACCCCCCATTGCCCGGGGGCCCCATAAGTTGTCATTCCACCCCTGGTAGTAAGCCATGATGTCAGGAAGTGACGTCTTGCTTACTACTATTCATGTGATCACTGATTGGCCAATCAGGGATTACATGATCGCGACCTCACACAGAGGTCCCGTACAGCGATCAGTGTTCCGCTGTGTCCTCCGGCTCCCAGGGAGCACGCACAGGCAGTAAATGCAGACGTCATTTATAAATATCAACCCGTTCCAGCACTGCTCCTGTCCGGCCGTTTATCTACATGGGCCGGATGGGAAGTGGTTAAGGGACCTGGCCCTTCTAAAGGTCAGTTGAGGCCTATCATTAACATATTTAGCTACCACCAGGTCTTCTCTTAGAGGATGCCAGTGCTGATTTAAAATATGGGATACTGATGTATGATGTTGGGAAAAGCGCGTAATAACGCGTGTTGTCTTAACCTGAGAGGTTTTTCTAGAGGCGTGAATTCGGGAATCTCGCAATCTAGATTGAGCTTTTTCATATGCCCTCTTGAGGCATTTTGTACTATACCCCCTTTGTAACAGACGTTTCTGTAATGCATTGGCCTGAACAATAAACTCCTCCTCTCAGATACTGACCATATGGAATACTCTCTATGAGGGATGCCGGACGGGCACTGGTAGCATGAAGGATCGTGTTAGCCGATGATGGTTTACGATACAGATCTGACATTAAATAACCATCTCCATCAACTAGAATCTGAATATCCAAAAAAGTGACCCACCTCTTGTCACACCTCATAGTGAACTTCAAATTGTAGTTCTTCCCATTGATGCTGGGCTGTAAAGAGGATTCTTGGCGGGGTGGGGATCATGTTGCCCCACCTCCTCTGGGCGGCTCCCTTTTTGGGGCTTGCCAGTCCTTGCATTAGTTGTCTTCATGGAGGAGATGGAAGGGGTCCTGTGGTGGGTGTCTGCCCTCCTTTATGGAGGTTGGGGCGGTTTGACCTGCCCCGCCACCTCTTCATGGGGTGCATGCGCGGAGGCATATCTCTACACACCGATATGATCTTTTTTTGGTGTTATACATCGGAATCAGCGTGGTTTGCCACGAGGGGAGGAGGAACCCAATTTTGTCCCTTATATAACACAGGTTAGGCGTCACCTTTCTGTGATGCTGAGATATAGTAGAGAGGTGCTTACAAGAGGGCAATAGAGGTTGGTGGTGTACAAGCTGGACTGTGTGATGAGGGGCTTTGACTTCTATTCATTAGAGTTGGGTCTGAGTGGATCTACCTTTCTGTGATGCTGAGATATGGTAGAGAGACTCTTACGAGAGGGCAATAGAGGTTGGTGGTGTACAAGCTGGACTGTGTGATGAGGGGCTTTGACTTCCATTCATTCGAGCTCAGAATGAGTGGAGATACCTTTCTGTGATGCTGAGATATGGTAGAGAGGTGCTCACGAGAGGGCAATAAAGGTTGGTGGTGCACAAGCTGGACTGTGTGATGAGGGGCTTTGACTTCTATTCATTAGAGCTGGGTCTGAGTGGATCTACCTTTCTGTGATGCTGAGATATGGTAGAGAGGCGCTCACGAGAGGGCAATAGAGGATGGTGGTGCACAAGCTGGACTGTGTGATGAGGGGCTTTGACTTCTATTCATTAGAGCTGGGTCTGAGTGGATCTACCTTTCTGTGATGCTGAGATATGGTAGAGAGGCGCTCACGAGAGGGCAACAGAGGTTGGTGGTGCACAAGCTGGACTGTGTGATGAGGGGCTTTGATTTCTATTCATTAGAGTTGGGTCTGAGTGGATCTACCTTTCTGTGATGCTGAGATATGGTAGAGAGGTGCTCACGAGAGGGCAATAGAGGTTGGTGGTGTACAAGCTGGACTGTGTGATGAGGGGCTTTGACTTCTGTTCAGTAGAGTTGGGTCTGAGTGGATCTACCTTTCTGTGATGCTGAGATATGGTAGAGAAGCGCTCACGAGAGGGCAATAGAGGTTGGTGGTGCACAAGCTGGACTGTGTGATGAGGGGCTTTGACTTCTATTCATTAGAGCTGGGTCTGAGTGGATCTACCTTTCTGTGATGCTGAGATATGGTAGAGAGGCGCTCACGAGAGGGCAATAGAGGTTGGTGGTGCACAAGCTGGACTGTGTGATGAGGGGCTTTGATTTCTATTCATTAGAGTTGGGTCTGAGTGGATCTACCTTTCTGTGATGCTGAGATATGGTAGAGAGGTGCTCACGAGAGGGCAATAGAGGTTGGTGGTGTACAAGCTGGACTGTGTGATGAGGGGCTTTGACTTCTGTTCAGTAGAGTTGGGTCTGAGTGGATCTACCTTTCTGTGATGCTGAGATATGGTAGAGAGGCGCTCACGAGAGGGCAATAGAGGTTGGTGGTGCACAAGCTAGACTGTGTGATGAGGGGCTTTGATTTCTATTCATTAGAGTTGGGTCTGAGTGGATCTACCTTTCTGTGATGTTGAGATATGGTAGAGAGGCGCTCACGAGAGGGCAATAGAGGTTGGTGGTGTACAAGCTGGACTGTGTGATGAGGGGCTTTGACTTCTGTTCATTAGAGCTGGGTCTGAGTGGATCTACCTTTCTGGTTTTATTACAGAGTGATACTATTTATCTGAATGTGGTCTTTGGTCTGTCTTTGAAGGGTGGACTAACCTTTTGAAAGATCCTGCTAAGGTCCATCAAGCTCTACATTAACCCCTTTTGCATCTCTATGAGATCAGTTATCCTCATGATTTGGAGGTACAACAATACAAAAAATGGGCTTTTGGTGTGGTTGTCTCACCTGGGGTACCTGGAAGGGCCAGGAGGTGGTTGTATGTTAATGTTTATTGGAGACATTCATATCTTTTATCTCCAACCCTAGGAGAATAGCTACGCCATAGGAACCTCTACCTCTTTGGGCAGCGTGGTGTGCATGCCTCTATATGTACCCTGGTTCTTCCCCCGGGGGGTTCCCGGCTTTGCCCTGCCCTGTCTTACCTTCCTCTCATCCTCTCAGAGCCAAGCCTTGTCGGTCTGAGCGACTGTTGGCATGGGCGATTCATAACATCATTAATATTTAGATTTGTGTCAATGTAACAGAGTTTGATTATGATGTTACTTCTTTTTCTGTTTTGGTATAAATGTAATATCTCTTTGAACACGTTGCACTCTGATCCCTTCTTTACCTACAGTATCTCCCTTTTTCTGAACCCCTGAAGAAGCCAATCTGGTGAAACGCGCCGGGGTCATACATCAGGCCACCGTCCTGGACCTCCATCTGCCACACTGATGGTCCGGTACTGTTAATCCCTGGATAGTGGGTTATGGGACTCACTAGGCTGAAAGGCTCACTCTTTGGGAGAATATGTATGTTTTATATGTTGATATATGTAATAAACAATGTTTTAAGAAAACCAATGTATTAGAGTCATCTTCATCCTGAGGGGATTCAAGCACCTCTAAAGTCCTTCACTCTTCTGTTTTTCACTTATATGGTTTTTTGGTTGAGCAGCACAACCAGGGGTGGACTGACAACTCATGGGGCCCCCGGGCAATAGGGGATCATGGGGCCCCTGTGTCCTGACCCAAACTCAAAAAAGCCTATGAAAAAGGTACCAGGGGCATCTCATGGGGCCCCCTACTGACCCTGGGCTCTCGGGCAGTGCCCAAGTTTCCAAAGGGTCAGTCCGCCCCTGAGCACAACTGTTGATCGGCTATTGGACAAACTTTCATGTATTGTTCCACCCGCTGATTTCGGATCTGGGTCTCTGAGCGCAGGAGGTGTTGTAATTATTTTGGACGCGATGCTGATGGATCTGGCATACCAAGTGTAGAGATCGTAGAATTTAGGTAATGCCAACGTCGAAAAATCCTCCTAATATAAGTCTGTGCTAAAAATATAATTCCTTCATCATCCACCATTACATATGGCTGGTAAAAAGCTAAACAGCAGATTGGACCCCTCAGTGTTCTGGTATTATTTGGTGCTGTGACTGTAGCATTCTAAAGCCCAAATTCTTCCTTTTTACACAGATTGCAATCTAACCGAACCGAGAACAATGAAGAGATCAGAGTGGAGACTCACCTGATACACACAGCACAAGGGAAAGGAAGGGAAGGTTCTCCATTGTTGTCCCTCAGAGATCAGTCTGTAGACCCGTCTAGGAGAGAAGAACGTACTCTGTCCACCAGAACACAACATCTCATGATACACCACCCCGCGGCCACACAGGATGTGCGGTGGGGGTAGAGTTACAAAATATACAAAGGAACTGTGAAAGATCCTGTGAGTCACACCAACAAGACAAAACAATTCCCCTTTTGGAGGAGTCATTGAGAACGAAGAACAGCCTTTCTCAAGTGAAGGATACAAACAAGAGAGGACACAGTTGGAACCACCGCCGTAGCCACCTATGGGGCCCCTCCATGGTCCGTACACCTCTGCCTAGGGGGCCCTCCTGCCCGCTCCCTCCTCAGACCTCAGATCCCAGGAATACATAGAGAGCAATTATCAAATCTACACTTAATCCTTTATGCTGGACAATGTTCACTCCAGAAATCCACGCCATCTTCTTTTGCTTGAAGTTCTTCATTTTGACCCTTTTGCTGCCAGAGCCATTTTTTTTTTCGCGTCCGTTTTAAAAAAAATCATTTTAGGCCTGAGGTTTACTTAAAACCTTATATACTGACACCCTAGAACTCAATTTCATGGCAGGCCGCATCAGCAATATTGTTGCCCTCAAAGGTCCAGTTGTATCTGTAACACTAGATGTCCAGAGCACCCCACCCCCCTTACATCACAGTGCACCCCCCTTACCTTGTGCTGCTGCTAGAGTGAAGCTGGAGGCAGAGCCGTGAAGAAGAAAGTGCAGTGTCTGGAGAAGGACCAAAGGAGGGCTGGAATCAGCTGCTGAAGTCTGCAGGGGAGGTGGAGACAAGAGGGTGCTGCGGCTGCACAGAGACATGCAGGATCTGTAGGAGGAGTTCTGTCCTCCTCTCTGCTGCCAGTTGCTGAGATCAAGAGTTGCAGAAATGAGCCTCTCTGTGGCTGCATGGAGAAGAGCAGGATCTGGTGGAGGAGATCTGTCCTCCTCTCTTCTGTTGACTGCTGAGACAAGGTGGAGACGAGGGAGTGCCACAGCTGCAGCAGAAGTCTGAGGGTCACATGAAATGGTCTGGAGGGCCGGATTTGGCCCTCAGGCCTTGTTTTTGACACCTGTGCCCTAGAGAATACAATATTAGTGCAATGACAAATTTCAGTTGAACAAAATACACTAAAGTTAGTTTTAGGGTGCACAGCCACAATATATTACCCAATGTCTGTACAATATAGAAGATGAGGGGACACCAAGCAAACAGATACCCAACATGTCAAGGCGTAGTCACTTCAGCCACTTCAACTCCGGGACAATTCTGACACTTCTCATCAGCATTTTTTGCTCAATCAGAATTTTTTTGTCAGAAAACTACTTAAACCCCCCAGAATTTTGTACATTTTTAAAAAAAAAAGAGGCCTTAGAGAATAAAATGGAGGGTGCTGGAATTTAAATTTTTTTATGTCACACGGTATTTGCGAAGTGAACTTTTTTGAGAAAAAATACACTGTAGTCAATTTTAGCGCACAAAAACCACAGTATAATACCCAATTGTTTGGTAAAAAAGATGAGGTTACACCGAGTAAACAGATACCCAACATGTCAAGGCGTAAAGTGATCCTAAAATCTTTTTTTTTTTTTTTAAGAAAAAGTAACAAACATGCCTATACTTACCTGTTGTGTGATGGTTTTGCACACAGCAGCCCGGAATCTTCTCTTCTCAGGTCCCTTGCAGGTGCTCCTGGCCCCTCCCTCCTGTCGGGTGCTCCCACAGCAAGAAGCTTGCTGTGGGGCACCCACTGCTCCATGTGTCCATTCACACACGAAGCTGTGGTTCAGCCCCACCCCCTCTCTCTTTTCATTGGCTCACTGGCTGTGATTGACAGCAGTGGGAGCCAATGTCCCAAGACAACTGAGACTCCAGTGCACATCAGTGGATTGAGAGGGGGCTTAGGAGAGTATTAGAGGGGGCTAAGGGGGGATGCTGCACAGAGAAGGTTTGGACCGAAACATGACATCCCAGAGGTGTTCTATTGGATTTAGGTTAGGCGAGCATGGAGGCCTTTCAATGGTATCAATTCTTTCATCCTCCAGGAACTGCCTGCATACTCTCCCCACATGAGACCGGGCATTGTCTGCACCAGGAGGAACCCAGGACCTCCTGCACCAGGAGGAACCCAGGACCCACTGCACCAGGAGGAACCCAGGACCAACTGCACCAGGAGGAACCCAGGACCAACTGCACCAGGAGGAACTCAGGACCCCCTGCACCAGCGTGGGGTCTGACAATGGGTCCAAGGATTTCATCCCCATACCTAATGGTAGTCAGCATGCCATTGTCTAGCCTGCAGAGGTCTGTGTGTCCCTCCATGGATATGCCTCCCCAGACCATCACTGGCCCACCACCAAATCGGTCATGCTGAACCATGTTACAGGCAGCAGAACGTTCTCCATGGCTTCTCCAGACCCTTTCACGTCTGTCACATGTGCTCAGGGGGAACCTGCTCTCATCTGTGAAAAGCACAGGGTGCCAGTGGTGGACCTGCCAATTCTGGTGTTCAATGGCCAATGCCAATCCAGCTCTATGGTGCCGGGCAGTGAGCACAGGGCCCACTAGAGGATGTCGGGCTTTCAGGCCACCCTCATGAAGTCTGTTTCTGATTGTTTGGTCAGAGACATTCACACCAGTGGCCTGCTGGAGGTCATTTTGTAGGGCTCTGGAAGGGCTCATCCTGTTCCTCCTTGTACAAAGGAGCAGATACCGGTCCTGCTGATGGGTTAAGGACCTTCTACGGCCCTGTCCAGCCCTCCTAGAGGAACTGCCTGTCTCCTGGAATCTCCTCCATGCTCTTGAAACTGTGCTGGGAGACACAGCAAACTTTCTGGCAATGGCACATAACCATTTTCCCTCCCCGGTGTCATGTGACTGGTTGGTGTTACAAGGTCTCAGGTGTGCATGGGGATCAGGTGTGTTACATTTGGTGTTATCGCTCTCACTCTCTCATACTGGTCACTGGAAGTTCAATATGGCACCTCATGGCAAAGAACCCTCTGAGGGTCTGAACAAAAGAATTGTTGTTCTACATAAAGATGTCCTAGGCTATAAGAAGATTGCCAAGACCCTGAAACTGAGCTGCAGCACAGTGGCCAAGACCATACAGCGGTTTAACAGGACATGTTCCACTCAGAACAGGCCTTGCCATGGTTGACCAAAGAAGTTGAGTGCACGTGCTCAGCGTCATATCCAGAGGTTGTTTTTGGGAAATAGACGTATGTGTGCTGCCAGCATTGCTGCAGAGGGTGAAGGGGTGGGAGGGGGTCAGCCTGTCAGTGCTCAGACCATACGCCACACACTGCATCAAATTGGTCTGCATGGCCGTCATCCCAGAAGGAAGCCTCTTCTAAAGATGATGCACAAGAAAGCCGCAAACAGTTTGCTGAAGACAAACAGACTAAGGACATGGATTACTGGAACCACGTCCTGTGGTCTGATGACCCCAAGATAAAAGTATTTGGTTCAGATGGTGTCAAGCGTCAAGTTGGCGGCAACCAGGTGAGGAGTACAAAGACAAGTGTGTCTTGCCTACAGTCAAGCATGGTGGTGGGAGTGTCATGGTCTGGGGCTGCATGAGTACTGCCGGCACTGGGGGGGCTACAGTTCATTGAGGGAACCATGAATGCCAACATGTACTGTGACATACTGAAACAGAGCATGATCCCCTCCCTTCGGAGACTGGGCCGCAGGGCAGTAGTCCAACATAACGACCCCAACACACCTCCAAGACCACCACTGCCTTGCTAAAAAAGCTGAGGGTAAAGGTGATGGACTGGCCAAGCATGTCTCCAGACCTAAACCCTATTGAGCACCTGTGGGGCCTCCTCAAACGGAAGGTGGAGGAGCGCAAGGTCTCTAACATCCACCAGCTACGTGATGACGTCATGGAGGAGTGGAAGAGGACTCCAGTGGCAACCTGTGAAGCTCTGGTGACCTCCATGTCCAAGAGGGTTAAGGCAGTGCTAGAAAATAACGGCGGCCACACAAAATATTGACACTTTGGGCCCAATTCGGACCTTGTCACTTAGGGGCGGACTCACTTTTGTTGCCAGCAGTTTAGACATTAATGGCGGTGTGTTGAGTTATTTTGAGGGGACAGCAAATTCACATGTTATACAAGCTGTACACTGACTACGTCACATTGTAGCAAAGTGTCATTTCTTCAGTGTTGTCACATGAAAAGAGAGAATCGAATATTGACAACAATGTGAGGGGGGGAGGGGACTCACTTCTGGGAGATACTGTGTATATATATATATATATATATATATATATACACACACATTGTATACAGTCCGGGGGAGGGGGGGGGGCTCACTTCTGGGAGATACTGTGATTTTATATATATATATAATGCCCTGCCCTGAGACCCTGATGTCTCATTAAAGGGAACCTGTCACCTAAAAATCATCACATATGGGACTTTATGTTCCCTGTGTGATGAAAAAAAAGTAAATTTTTTTTTAATTGCAAAAAAATAAAATTACACACAAGCACATTACCTCCCCCCCCCAAAAAAATGTTGAGCCACCCCCACAAATACACATATACAAACGTATGGGTGTTGTATATGAAAACATCGCTTGCAATATGTTACATATCGCCGCGCATGCCAGGATGAGAGCGAGAATTCTAGCAGCAGACCCGTATACTATACCGATGACCTGTAGGGGGCTTTCAAAGCGTCACCTATAGATAATATAGGGGACTGAGTTTGTCACCATTTCACAGGCGCACACAAATTTAAGGTTTGGCATGTTGGGTATCTATTTACTCGGCACAACCTCGTCTTTTATGTTTTACCAACAATGTGGGTAATTTATTGCATTTATTTGCCCTAAAGATTACTTTGGTGTGGTTTGTCCTGAAATTTTGCGTTTCCTAAACCTTCGCGGTAATATCGTACGACGTACAAAAATTGGAACTACCGCTATTTTATTCTCTAGAGCAGGGTTGTCAAACTGACGGCCCTCCAGCTGTTTTGAAACTACAAGTCCCATCATGCCTCTGCCTTTGGGAGTCATGCTTGTAACCGTCAGCCTTCCAATGCCTCATGAGTAGTTTGGCAATAGCTGGAAAGCAGGGGCGGACTGACCATTTGGAAACTTGGGCACTGCCTGAGGGCCTGGGGTCAGTAGGGGGCCCCATAAGATGCCCTTGGTACCTTTTTCATAGGCTTCTTTGAATTTGGGCAAGGACACAGGGGCCCCATGATCCCCTATTGCCTTGGGGCCCCATGAGTTGTCAGTCCGCCCCTGCTGGAGAGCCACCAGTTTGACACCCGTGCTCTAGGGTGTCTTCTTTCAGAAAATATATCATGTTTGGTGGGGGGGAGGGTTGTGTCATCTTCAGGCCTGTGCAAAAAATATGCAAAAGTGGCTCTAGCAATGAAAGGGCCCATCGCTAGCTGAAAAAATAGCTGCAGGCATCCGGTATAACCCCTTCACCGGGATGAGTAGGGAACTGAGGCTGAAGTGGTTAAAATTGCGTGCGCCTGTGAAATGGCTACAAACTTTGTTCCCCAATATCTATCATCACTGCCCCCTACAGGCCATCGGTTTAACCGGACTAGAATTATCGGTCTCACTCCGGCGCACACGGCGATATGTAACATACGTACCGCAATCAACGTTTTTGTGTGTAGACCCCCTCCCCCCCCCCGACATGTGTATTTTTGTTTGTACATATACAGTTGTGTTCAAAATAATAGCCGTGTGATGAAAAAAGTGACTAAAGCTGAAAATCCTTCTAATACTTTTATTTCCATCCACACAAATGCATTGGGAACACGACACATTCTATTCCAAATCACAACATGAAGAAAAATACATCAAATTTGTGTTGTTCCTCTAAAAAAAATGGAAGAAAAGTGAATATTAGACGGTTCAAAAAAATGGCCGTGTTTGTATTCTTCTTTACAAACTCCAACATTCACTATATAAACTGAGAAATGTTTGAAGATTTTGCTTTCCTTTGAATGACTTCATGAATATTTGGTTGTAGTCGCACTGTTTCTGAGAACTGCTGTACATCTGTGTTGCATGGAGTCCCCCAACTTCTGGCCCCTGTGATCAGGTATTCCAGCCCAGGATGATTGGACCACATTCCACAGTTCTTCTCGATTTCTTGGTTTTGCCTCAGAAACGGCATTTTTGATGTCACCCCACAAGTTTTCTATTGGATGAAGATCCGGGGATTGGGCTGGCCACTCCATAACGTCCATCTTGTTGGTCTGGAACCAAGATGTTGCACGTTTACTGGTGTGTTTGGGGTCGTTGTCTTGTTGGAACACCCATTTCAAGGGCATTTCCTCTTCAGGATAAGGCAGCATGACCTCTTCAAGTATTCTGATGGATTCAAACTGATCCATGATCCCTGGTATGTGATAAATAGGCCCAACACCGTAGTATGAGAAACATCCCCATATCATGATGCTTGCACCACCATGCTTCACGGTCTTCACAGTATACTGTGGCTTGAATTCAGTGTTTGGGGGTCGTCTGACAAACTGTCTCCGCCCACTAGACCCAAAAAGAACAATCTTACTTCCATCAGTCCACAAAATGTTGCCCCATTTCTCTTTAGGCCGGTCAATGTGCTCTTTGGCAGATGGTAACCTCTTCAGCACACGTCTTTTTTCCAACAGTGGGACTTTGCGGGGACTTCTTGCAGATAGCTTGGCTTCACATCGGCGTCTTCTAATTGTAACAGTCCTCACAGGGAACGTCACACCTTCTTTCATCTTCCTGGAGCTGATTGTTGGCTGAGTCCTCACAGGGAACGTCACACCTTCTTTCATCTTCCTGGAGCTGATTGTTGGCTGAGTCTGCGCCATTTTGGCTATTCTTCTATCCATTCCAATGGTAGTTTTTCGCTTTCTTCCACGTCTTTCAGGTTTTGGTTGCCATTTTAAAGCATTTGTGATCATTTTAGCTGAGCAGCCGATCATTTTCTGCACTTCTTTATATGTTTTCCCCTCTCCAATCAACTTTTTATTCAAGGTACGCTGTTCTTCTGAACAATGTCTGGAACCACCCATTTTCCTCAGAATTTCAGAGAGAAATGCACTGTAACCAGCATGTCCAACATTTGCTGCCTTCCTTCCTTAAATAAGGGCAATAATTGCCAACTGTTTATCAAAGAATGAATGACCTCACTAATAGAACTCCACACTGCTATTATTTTGAACACGCCCCTTTCAATGAGTGATTCAATGACACAGAATCAGCAGCATGCATGTCATGACTGTCGGGTCTGTTGGATTTCTATGACTCTACTACACCTGCTAGGAAATTATTTGCCATGTAGAAATATCATTTCCACCAAAAACAGTGATTGATCCGGTTAGTGATGTCTGACTGCTAGTATTTTCAGCACAACTGTATGTATGCGGGGCTTTAAAAAAAATCTTGGGGTGGGGGAGGGGTAAGTAAATTTAAGTGGTTGGGTTTAACAATTTTTTTACACTTTTAGGTTTATTATTCATCAAATAGGAGGCAGATGGTCCCAGCTAGACGGCAGTCCTGAACCACCCTCTCATGACATTTGGGTTCCTCAGCAACATGTGTGAATCCTGGATGAAAGTTGTGTAAATCTCACGTGGAAACGTTCATAAAAAGTCCAACATTCGATGAATCGCAGCTGTTTGGTAGTCCTGAGGGTACAAATTCTCTTTCATATAAATTTTGTCTGCAAGATTGTGCAATGCCCTAGTTTGAACACTAGATGTCAGCAGCGGATCACTGATTTGTTTACGCAGAATACTTGCTATGCCCTACTGGGAACACTAGATGTCAGCAGTGCAGCGATGTCACTCACTTTCATAGACTTCTTTTATTTTGTTCTAGGTATTTATATAGCGCCATCGATTTCCATGTCATACACATACTGGGGGCCAATCAACTGAGTCTTTTAAGTGTTGGAGGACACCCAACACAGACACAGGAGGAACGTGCAAATGGTGCCGTGGTTGGGATTTGAACCGACAACCCTAGTGCTGGTAGCCAGAGGTGCTAACCACTTAGCCACTGTGCTCCCTGCAGGTTTTAACTCCTCTGTACTACAGCCTCCGCTATACCCCATTGTGAACAATAGGTGGCAGTGTCTGCTCAGCTCTCGGTGTAATGATCTATGTAAAAGGCCGGGGCCGCACTTGGGCGACAACATTTTCATAGGTTTTTCACGTCCTCCCATTGAAGTCTATGGGGGTCAAAATCGCACCAGATGAAGTACCCCGACACCTTTGCAATGCTCATACAGATGGGTGCTGCATAGGTGTGAACTGGCACCATAGACAGTAATAGGATGCTTCCTGTTATGCTTTGTTGCACAGGAAATTGCACACGTGTGAACAGAGACTGTTAATTGTTTGACGCTTTGCATTGCACTTGGTGATGGAAGGCTTGGATGCAGCTGCTCAGCCATGGAAACCCATTCCATGAAGCTCTCTACGCACTGTTGTTGGGCTCATCTGAAGGCCACACCAAGTTTGGAGGTCTTTAGCTATTGACTCTGCAGACAGTTGGTGACTTCTGCGCACTGTGCGCTTCAGCATGCGCTAAATGGGGTTGAGGTCAGGACTCTGTGCAGGACAGTCAAGTTCCTCCACCCCAAACTGGCTCCTCCATGTCTTTATGGACCTTGCTTTGTGCACTAGTGGGCAGTCATGTTGGAACAGGAAGGGGTCATCCCCAAACTCTTCCAACAAAGTTGGGAGCATGAAATTGTCCAAAATGTTGCCTTAAGAGTTCCCTTCACTGGAACTAGGGGGCCAAGCCCAACCCCTGAAAAACTACCTCCACACCATAATCCCCCCTCCACCAAACTTTACACTTGGCACAATGAAGTCAGGCAAGTACCGTTCTCCTGACAACCACCAAACCCAGACACGTCCATTGGATTGTCGGACAGAGAAGCGCGATTGGTCACTCCAGAGAACATGTCTCCTCTGCTCTAGAGTCCAGTGGCAGCATGCTTTACACCACGGCATCCGACGCTTTGCATTGCACTTGGTGATGGAAGGCTTGGATGCAGCTGCTCGGCCATGGAAACCCATTCCATGAAGCTCTCTACGCACTGTTGTTGGGCTCATCTGAAGACCACACCAAGTTTGGAGGTCTTTAGCTATTGACTCTGCAGACAGGTGGCGACTTCTGCGCACTGTGCGCTTCAGCATGCGCTGACCCCGCCCTGTCATGTGACGTGGCCTACCACTTGGTGGCTGAGTGGCTGTTGTTCCCAGTTGCTTCCACTTTGTTATAATCCCACTAACAGCTGAGCGTGGAATA
This sequence comes from Staurois parvus, assembly GCF_062004578.1. Taxonomy (NCBI): domain Eukaryota; kingdom Metazoa; phylum Chordata; class Amphibia; order Anura; family Ranidae; genus Staurois; species Staurois parvus. The sequence continues at coordinate 497,124 of NW_028318904.1, read as the reverse complement.
TTTAGTAGCACTGTTTTCATTTTTATAATTCCATTTGATTAGAAATGTGTGAATCCTGGATGAAAGTTGTTCGAAAACATTTATAAACAGCCCAGAGTTCAATGAGCAGCGATAGTTTGGTAAATGTGTGATAAGTTCTGTGTTGGACACTATTTCCTCTTTCCTTTATTTCGGCGTTGCCGACATGATTGTGCAATACCCCAGACTGAGCACTAGAGGGCAGTGGTGCAGCACTGACTTGTTTTCACAGAATCACACTACAGCTCCTGCTGTACCCTCAGTTGGACATTAGAGGGCAGTGTCTGCTCAGCTCCCTGTACAATGATCTATGCCATAGTAAGCTATAGAAGTCATGTCCCCTCTGTACATTACATTTTCTCTCCTAATATTACATCGTGAGGTGATATCAAAATGTCTGGAGACTAGTCTTGTAACACAAATGAGAACAAAAAAAACAAACTAGGACTCCTTTGGTTGTCAAAGAACATAGCGGCTAGCACCATCCCATAATACAAGGGTCAAGAGTTTAAAGTCCTGAGCTAGTAGCCAGGCATTAAGAGTTACTCACCACCGGTTGCCCCACCCAACCCCTACCCTGCCCCGCCCCTAAACACCCTCGTAAATTATCTCATGAAATTACATAGTTACATGTTTTATGAAGAATAAAGTCACAAAAATAAATATTAACAACAAATGAATCTATATTACCATATGTAATGTAAACTTCTCCTCCATCCAACGTCCTCCACCTCCTCCAACCCATGTCCTCCTTCTCCATCCCACATCCACCTCCTCCTCCATCCCATGTCCTCCTTCTCCATCCCACATCCTCCTGCTCCTCCATCCCATGTCCTCCTTCTCTGTCCCACGTCCTCCTCCTTCTCCATCCCACGTCCTCCTCCATCATCCTACGTCCTCCTCCTCCATCCCATGTCCTCCTTCTCTATCTCACGTCCGCTTCCTCCTCCATCCCAAGTCCTCCTCCTTCTCTATACCATGTCCTCCTTCTGCATCCTACATCCTCCTTCTCTATCCAATGTCTACCTCCTCCTCCATCCCTCGTCCTCCTCCTCCTCCATCCCATGTCCTCCTTCTCCATCCTACGTCCTCCTTCTCCTCCATCCCATGTCCTCCTTCTCTATCTCACGTCCGCTTCCTAGTCCATCCCATGTCCTCCATCCCAAGTCCTCCTCCTTCTCTATACCATGTCCTCCTTCTCCATCCTACGTCCTCCTTCTCTATCCAATGTCTACCTCCTCCTTCATCCCATGTCCTTCTTTCTCCATCCCACATCCTCCTCCTTTTCCATCCCACGTCTTCCTTCTCCTCCATCCCACGTCCTCCTTCTCCTCCATCCCATGTCCTCCTTCTCCTCCATCCCATGTCCTCCTTCTCTATCTCACGTCCGCTTCCTCCTCCATCCCATGTCCTCCATCCCAAGTCCTCCTCCTTCTCTATACCATGTCCTCCTTCTCCATCCTACGTCCTCCTTCTCTATCCAATGTCTACCTCCTCCTTCATCCCATGTCCTTCTTTCTCCATCCCACATCCTCCTCCTTTTCCATCCCACTTCTTCCTTCTCCTTCATCCCATGTCCTCCTTCTCCATCCCACGTCCTCCTCCTCCTCCATCCCATGTCCTCCATCCCAAGTCCTCCTCCTTCTCCATCCCATATCCTCCTTCTCCATCCTACGTCCTCCTTCTCTATCCCACATCCGCCTCCTTCTCCATCCCATGTCCTCCATCCCAAGTCCTCCTTCTCCATCCCATGTCCTCCTTCTCCATCCTACATCCTCCTTCTCCTCCATCCCATGTCCTTCTTTATTCCACTTCCGCCTCCTCCTCCATCCCATGTCCTCCATCCCAAGTCCTCCTCTTACTCTATCCCATGTCCTCCTTCTCAATTCTACATCCTCCTTCTCCTCCATCCCATGCCCTCCTTCTCTAGCCCACATTCGCCTCCTTCTCCTGCTCCCATGTCCTCCTTCTCCATCCCACGTCCTCCTCCTTTTCCATCCCACGTCCTACTCCTGGGACAGGAGGTGGCAGCAATACAGGAGAGGGGCAGTGGGACGGTGGGGGCAGTGTCACAGGAGGGGGGCAGCGGGACAGGAGGGGGGCAGTGGGACAGGAGAGGGGCAGTGGGACAGGAGGGGGGCAGCAGGACAGGAGAGGCAGTGGGACACGAGGGGGGCAGGAGCACAGGAGAGGGGCAGTGGGACAGGAGAGGGGCAGTGGGACAGGAGAGGGGTAGCAGAACAGGAGAGGGGCAGTGGGACAGGAGGGGGTCAGCAGGATAGGAGAGGAGCAGTGGGACAGGAGGGGGTCAGCAGGACAGGAGAGGAGCAGTGGGACAGGAAGGGGCAGTTTTACAGGACACAGAAAAATCTCCTCCGCATCAGGTCATCAGGTAGCGTTGGGTGGTTGGGCTTCTCCAGTCCCAGTTAGGGGGATAAGCACGGGGGGCTAAGTTTTACCTATAAGCCGGGGGTGCAAGGTCACCACGGGGATGGCGGTGGTCAGGAGGAGGGTCTCACGCAGGTGTCTGGCTCCTTCTGCCGTTCTTCTCCCAACCCAACTGAAACATGACATGCCAGACAGCTGAGCCACTGGAGACATCCTGCCACTTCAAAGAATGCACCCTGTGCCTCCTGCCCAGCTTACATGCCCGGCTCCCCCCTCATCCTCCCCACTACCTCCTGTCTGACCCCCGCTCCATCCAGGCGGCAGAACGGGCACTCTCCAGCCATCCACCTGCAGGCTGAGGATCATTACTGTACACCCAAGTTACGTCACCGGTAATGATCCTCGACAGGAAGAACGGGTCAACCAAGGCCTGCTGAGTTCTCAGCAGACTTCGATGCGGTGTTCTTTCTGCTCCGGGGTCAGCAGCCTGGGGACCAACTTGACAGCAACACACCGCATGTTCATATCACACGTGAGGATTGCCTGGACTGTTCTGTATGACACCCCGACAATGGCAGCAATGTTGTGGATTGTTCTCTGACGATAGTCATGCACAAGTGGCCGAACGGTTACAACATTTTCGGGGGTTGAGCTCATTTAAGGTCTTCCCGATCTCTCATCGTCTTCCAGTGATTTTCTTCCGCTCTTGAAGCGCACGTGCCGCTCAAAACACCTTCGAACGACTTGCAGCATCGCCATAAACTCGCTGAATCGTGTCAAAGGTCTCTGCGGCAGAGTTGCCCAGTTTCACGCAGAATTTCACATTTGACCTTTGTTCTAACTTGCTGTCCACAGTGAAATAGCCGATGTGGTCAGAATAACACCAGTTACACAGCTCCTGATGTACACAGGACGATGTCTTTTGGCACACTGACTTATGAAGGTCGGTGCTCCCTGTGGCTGTGCGTGCAGCCTTGTGTTGGCATGTTACAAAACTAGTCTCCAAACTTTTTGATGCCATCTCGTATGTAATTTGCTTTCATATACTCCTTCTGCCTCCTCAGTACTACAGCCTCTGCTATACCCCATTGTGAACAGTAGGTGGCAGCGTCTGCTCAGCTCTCTGTGATTAGGGCAATTGATAAGGCTGGGTTCCCACTTCCATGGGGTTTCCTGTGCTCCCATTCAAGCCTGCGGGGGTCAAAACTTACAAAAAAAAAAAAAAAAGCACTTACGCCTTACCCTCCTCCACCCCCCAAGTCTTACAGATGGGTGTTGCATAGGTGGGAACGGCCCCATGCACAGTAATAAGCGTCTTCTTGTGGCACCAACTCACCAGGACTAACTGTTTTCACACAACTTTCATTTCTCTATTTGCATCCGTTTGGAAAAGTGTGAGTCCTGGGTGAAAGTTGAGTGAATCTTGTGTGAAAGCAGTCCAGGGTTCAATGTTTAAGGAACCTCAATTGTTTGGTAAATGTACAAGAAGTTCTGTATTGGACACTATTTCCCCTTTTCCGACACGGTTGCTAACCTTCCCCTTTCGACTTTTTTTTTTTTCTGACAAGTCACGGAACATTTACTGACAGAGCCCAACCTGAAATATGAAAGAAACCCCTATTAGAAACTCTGAGAATTCATACACACGGCTCAAAAAAACTGAAATGAAGACTCTGAAAACCCATCAGATCCCAAAGGGGAGGAATCTCCTGCTGGATCTCTATACTGACATGGACGGGGGATGGGTGAGGAATGTAAGGACGTCCCATCGTTTGATGGAAATGATCGACCTACAGAGGACCGAATTCACAGACACCCCGAAAATGAAAGTGAAAAAATGACGCAGCAGGCGAGTCCATGTTGGTGAAATGTCATTGCAGCAACTCAGAATGGTCCTCAGTAGTCTGCGTGGCCCCCACGTGCTTGTATGCATGCCTGACAACGTCGGGGGAGGGTCCTAATTAGAACACGGATAGTGTCCTGGGGGATTTCCTCCCAGATCTGGACCAGGACATCACTGAGCTCCTGGACAGTCTGAGTTGCAACCTGGCGGCGTCGGATGGACCACAACACGACATCCCAGAGGGGTTTTATTGGATTTAGGTCAGGTGAGCGTGGGGGCCATTCACTGGGATCAATTCCTTCATCCTACAGGAACTGCCTGCATACTCTCCCCACATGAGGCCGGGCATTGTCTGCACCAGGAGGAACCCAGGACCCCCTGCACCAGGAGGAACCCAGGACCCACCGCACCGGGGGGGATCCCAGGACCCACCGCACCAGGAGGAACCCAGGACACACCGCACCTGGAGGAACCCAGGACCCACCACACCAGGAGGAACCCAGGACCCACCACACCAGGAGGAACCCAGGACCCACCACACCTGGAGGAACCCAGGACCCACCGCACCAGGATGAACACAGGATCCACTGCACCAGGAGGAACCCAGGACCCCCTGCACTAGTGTAGGGTCTGACAATGGGTCCAAGGATTTCATCCCCATAGCTAATGACAGTCAGGGTGCCATTGTCTAGCCTGTAGAGGTCTGTGCATCCCTCCATGGATATGCCTCCCCAGACCATCACTGACCCACCACCAAATCGGTCTTGCTGAACCATGTTACAGGCAGCAGAACGTTCTCCACGGCTTCTCCAGACCCTTCCATGTCTGTCACATGTGCTCAGGGTGAATCTGCTCTCATCTGTGAAAAGCACAGGGTGCCAGTGGTGGACCTGCCAATTCTGGTGTTCAAAGGCCAATGCCAATCCAGCTCTATGGTGCCGGGCAGTGAGCACAGGGCCCACTAGAGGACGTCAGGCCACCCTCATGAAGTCTGTTTCTGATTGTTTGGTCAGAGACATTCACACCAGTGGCCTGCTGGAGGTCATTTTGTAGGGCTCTGGCAGGGCTCATCCTGTTCCTCCATCCACAAAGGAGCAGATACCGGTCCTGCTGATGGGTTAAGGACCTTCTACGGCCCTGTCCAGCTCTCCTAGAGGAACTGCCTGTCTCCTGGAATCTCCTCCATGCTCTTGAGACTGTGCTGGGAGACACAGCAAACCTTCTGGCAATGACACGTATTGATGTGCCATCCTGGAGGAGTTGGACTGCCTGTGCAACCTCTGTAGGGTCCAGGTATGGCCTCATGCTACCAGTAGTGACACTGACCCGAGCCAAATGCAAAACTAGTGAGAAACAGTCAGAAAAGATTAGCGAAAAAAATGTCAGTAGGCTCCACCTGTAAAACTATTCCTGTTTTGGGGGTCATCTCATTGTTGCCCATCTAGTGCACCTGTTGGTAATTTCATGAACACCAAAGCAGCTGAAACAGATGAACAACCCCCTCTGCTACTTACCTGACCAGATCCATATCCCAGGAGTGTCATGGACTTGATCCTAGACTCGGATTACAAAGTCTGCCTTTCATTTTCTGAGTGGTGTATAAACAACAACAATGCTCATAACAAGTACTTTGCCTGGTTTTAAAATGAAAAAGTCAAAACAGCATAAATGGGATTATGGAAAACCCCAGGGGACCCTGGAATGGAGTCCTGTGGTGCACTGCGGTGGCCATTGTCAGGTTGTGCCTAACAGTGGGAGGGGCTTAAAGGGGGATGATTAAACAAAACCTGAGTCTAGTCCCTGTATACTCCACACACATATACCACAGTCCTTGCACCCACAAAATATTGTAGTTACCGTGCCATAGGTGACAGTCTCCAAGACACACATTGGCTAAATGGTTAGCACTTCCGCCTGGCAGTACTAGGATTGTAGGTTTGAATCCCAACCACGGCCCCACCTGCCTGGAGTTTGCATGTTCTCCCTGTGCCTGCGTGGGTTTCCTCCGGGTACTCCAGTTTCCTCCCACACTCCAAAGACATGCTGGAAGGTTAATTGGCTCCTGTCTAAATTGTCCCTAATATGTGTATGTATGAATGTGAGTTAGAGACCTTAGATTGTACGCTCCTCGGGGGCGGGGACTGATGTGAATGTACAATAGATATGTAAAGTGCTGCGTAAATTGATGAAGCTATATAAGTACCTGAAATAAATAAATAAGACGCACATAAACCTCAGCAAAAAGGATCAGTTTTAAAAGAAAATAAAAATGTTCAATTACATATACTTTATGGCACACAAAAAGATATCATGGTCTGACCGGGCCCTGCTTCACTGAGACCAGCAACTGTTGGTCAGGGGTATGTAACATACAACATAGTGTATAAGGGTCAGTGGTATGTAACATACAACATAGTGTATAAGGGGCAGGGGTCAGGGGTATGTAACATACAACATAGTGTATAAGGGTCAGGGGTATGTAACATACAACATAGTGTATAAGGGTCAGGGGTATGTAACATACAACATAGTGTATACGGGGTCAGGGGTATGCAACATACAACATAGTGTATAAGGGGTCAGGAGTATGCAACATAGTGTATAAGGGGTCAGGAGTATGTAACATACAACATAGTGTATAAGGGGTCAGGGGTATGTAACATACAACATAGTGTATAAGGGGTCTGGGGAATGTAACATACAACATAGTGTATAAGGGGTCAGGGGTATGTAACATACAACATAGTGCATAAGGGGTCAGGGGTATGTAACATACAACATAGTTTATAAGGGGTCAGGGGTATGTAACATACAACATAGTGTAAAAGGGTCAGTGGTATGTAACATACAACATAGTGTATAAGGGGTCAGGGGTATGCAACCTACAACATAGTGCATAAGGGGTCAGGGGTATGTAACATACAACATAGTGTATAAGGGGCAGGGGTCAGGTGTATGTAACATATAACCTAGTGTATAAGGTGCAGGGGTCAGGTGTATGTAACATACAACATAGTATATAAGGGGCAGGGGTCAGGGGTATGCAACATACAACATAGTGTATAAGGGTCAGGGGTATGCAACATACAACATAGTGTATAAGGGACAGGGATATACAACATAGTGTATAAGGGGTCAGGGGTCAGTAACATACAACATAGTGTATAAGGGGCAGGGGTCAGGGGTCAGTAACATACAACATAGTGTATAAGGGTCAGGGGTATGCAACATACAACATAGTGTATAATGGGGCAGGGGTCAGAGGTATGTAACATACAACATAGTGTATAAGGGGCAGGGGTCAGAGGTATGTAACATACAACATAGTGTATAAGGGGCAGGGGTATGTAACATACAACATAATGTACAGGTGAAACTCAAAAAATTTGTATATGGTGCAAAAGTTGATTTATTTCAGTGCAGCAACTTAAAGGTGAAACTAATATATGAGACTCATTCCATGCAAAGCAAGATAGTTCAAGCCGTGATTTGTCATCATTGTGATGATTATGGCTTACAGCTCATGAAAACCCCAAATCCACAATCTCAGAAAATGAGAATATTGTGAAAAGGTGGAATAATCTCGGCTCAAAGTGTCCCACTCTAATCAGCTCATTCAGCCATAACACCTGCAAAGGGTTCCTGAGCCTTTAAATGGTCTCTCAGTCTGGTTCAGTAGGAATCACAATCATGGGAAAGACTGCTGACCTGACACCATCACTGACACCCTCCATAAGGAGGGAAAGCCTCAAAAGGGAATTGCAGAAGAAGTTGGAAGTTCCCAAAGTGCTGTATCAAAGCACATTAATAGAGAGTTATGTGGAAGGGAAAAGTGTGGAAGAAAAAGGTGCACAAGCAGCAGGGATGACCGCAGCCTGGAGAGGATTGTCAGGAAAAGGCCATTCAAAAGTGTTGGGGACTTTCACAAGGAGTGGACTGAGGCTGGAGCCAGTGCATCAAGAGCCACCACACACAGACGGATCCTGGACATGGGATTCAAATGTCGTATTCCTCTTGTCAAGCCGCTCCTGAACAACAAACAACGTCAGAAGCGTCTTACCTGGGCTAAAGAAAAACAGACCTGGTCTGGTGCTCAGTGGTCCAAAGTCCTCTTTTCTGATGAGAGCAACTTTTGCATCTCATTTGGAAACCAAAGACCCCGAGTATGGGGGAAGAATGGAGAGGCCCAAGGACCCCGAGTATGGAGGAAGAATGGAGAGGCCCAAGGACCCCGAGTATGGAGGAAGAATGGAGAGGCACAAGGACCCCGAGTATGGAGGAAGAATGGAGAGGCACAAGGACCCCGAGTATGGAGGAAGAATGGAGAGGCCCAAGGACCCCGAGTATGGAGGAAGAATGGAGGGGCCCAAGGACCCCGAGTATGGAGGAAGAATGGAGAGGCCCAAGGACCCCGAGTATGGAGGAAGAATGGAGAGGCCCAAGGACCCCGAGTATGGAGGAAGAATGGAGAGGCACACACTGCAAGATGCTTGAAGTCCAGTGTGAAGTTTCCACAGTCTGTGTTGATTTGGGGAGCCATGTCATCTGCTGGTGTTGGCCCACTGTGCTTCATTAAGTCCAGGGTCACCGCAGCCGTCTACCAGGAGATTTTGGAGCACTTCATGCTTCCTTCCGCAGACAAGCTTTATGGGGATGATTACTTCATTTTCCAGCAGGACTTGGCTCCGCCCACACTGCCAAAAGCACCAAAACCTGGTTCAATGACCGTGGGATTACTGTGCTTGATTGGCCAGCAAACTCGCCTGACCTGAACCCCATAGAGAATCTATGGGGCATTGCCAAGAGAAAGATGAGAGACATGAGACCGAACAATGCAGAAGAGCTGAAGGCCGCTATTGAAGCATCCTGGTCTTCCATAACACCTCAGCAGTGCCACAGGCTGATAGCTTCCATGCCACGCCGCATTGAGGCAGTAATTGCTGCAAAAGGGGCCCCAACCAAGTACTGAGTACATATGCACCTTCTACTTTTCAGAGGTGCGATATTGTTCTATGTACAATCCGTGTTTTATTGATTGCATGGAATATTCTCATTTTCTGAGATTGTGGATTTGGGGTTTTCATGAGCTGTAAGAAATAATCATCACAATGATGACAAATCACGGCTGGAACTATCTTGCTTTGCATGGAATGAGTCTCATATATTAGTGTCACCTTTTAAGTTGCTGCACTGAAATAAATGAACTTTTGCACCAGATTCTCATTTTTCGAGTTTCACCTGTATTAGGGTCAGGGGTATGTAACATACAACAGTGTATAAGGGTCAGGGGTCAGGGGTATGTAATATACAACATAGTGTATAAGGTGCAGGGGTCAAGAATCAGTTATATACAACACAATGTATAGAGTGCAGAAGGTGAGGTGAGAGGGCAAAGAGGGATGGGAGGGAGAAAGAATGGAGGGAGGGGATGGAGATAAAGAGGAGGGGGAGGGAGAGAGGGGAATAGAGAGGGGGGAGGGAAGGGAGCGAGAGGAATACAGAGGGGGGAGGTAAAGGAGAGAGCTGTTGGGGGGGGGGGGGTGAGGAAAGGGGGAAAGAAAAATTAAAGAAGAGGAAAGTAGGGTCAGGGGAAGAGAAAGGGATGAGGGAGGGATAGGGGAAAGAGGGGTAGGCAGAGAAAGGAGGGGAGTGAGGGGAATAGAGAGGGGGGAGGGGGGAGCAGGAAAGGGGGAAAGAGAAAAAGAGAAAGGGAGGAAGAGGAAGGTGGGGGGGGGTGGAGAGGGATAAGCGGGATGAGGGAGAGAGGGGAAGGGACAAAGGATAATAGAGAGGGGGGGGGATAGAGAGCTGTGGGGGGAGGGCAAGTGAAAGGGGGAAGAGAGAGGGGGAGGGGAAGAGAAAGGCAGGGAGAGAGAGAGAGGGGGGAAGATAGAGAGCTGGGGGGAAAGGAGTGAAAGGGGGTAGAGAGGCAGGAAAGGGAGACAGAGGAAAGGTAGGCACAGGGTGGAGATGAAGGGAGAGAGAGGGGAAGGGGGGAGGGAGGTAGAGAGAGGGGAAGGGGGGAAGAGGAAGGGAGGGAGAGAGAGGGGGAGGGGGGAAGAGGAAGGAACGGAGAGAGAGAGGGGGAGGGGGGAGAGGAGGAGAGACAGATGGGGGGGGGGAGAGGAAGGAAGGGAGAGAGAGAAGGGGGAGAGGAAGGAAAGGAGAGAGGGGGAGGAGAGAGAGGAAGAGAGAGAGGGGGAGGGGAGGGGAGAGGAAGGAAGGAAGGGAGAGAGGGGGTGGGGGAAGAGGAAGGAAGTGAGAGAGAGGGGGAGGGGTGAGAAAAAGTGAGAGAGAGGGGGAGGGGTGAGAAAAAGGGAGAGAGAGGGGGAGGGGTGAGAAAAAGGGAGAGAGAGGGGGAGGGGGGAGAGGAAGGAAGGGAGAGAGACACAAATGTCAAACAGGATGTAGTAATGGCAGACCTGCATGGAGTGAAGGGAGGTTGTGCAATGGAGGACATTGTGGGCCAAGCCTTGTGCTGAAAGGAAGGGCTGAAGCCTGGTTAGTGAGGACATATGCTCTGCGTGTAGAGCACAGGGGGAAGGGGGAATTCTGTGGAATTAAAAGCTTCCCACCTGTTGCATCTTTAATAAATTTGTCAAATTGATCCTCTCCTTGGAATGGCCTTTGTGTGAGGCGCATCTTGCAGGCAGCTTTAGCTGTCCATACTTCTAGCCCAAAGATTCTGGGCATGCGAATGGAGATTAGAGCCATTCTAGAAATTTGTCCCATAACGTGGTCCAGGGCACCTACACAAAAGAGCAGAAGACAATTTCTATAATTGCTCTGAAACAGCACATATCCATGTCAGTTGTTCATTGTCCTAGTCCAGTCAGCTGCAGTTTGACATACTGAAATTGCAGCAAGAGCTGGTTGCAGGGCTGGGCCTGCTAAAGACATCCTTAAGAAGCATCTCACATTTTCTATCTACAGAATCTTTGAAAGAAGGAACATCTTCCATAGGTACAGTGAGAGGTTTGTTTAGGACAGGGATGGGCAGGCTCAACCACAGGAATAGCCAACTTCTTTGTAAATTTGATTTTTGCAGAAGTACCAATCTTCTCTGGAGCAGGGGCGGACTGATAACTTATGGGGCCCTCGGGCAATAGGGGATCATGGGGGCCCTCTGTCCTTGCCAAAACTCAAAAAAGCCTATAAAAAAGGTACCAGGGGTATCTCATGGGGCCCCCTACTGACCCCCGGCCCTCGGGCAGTGCCCGAGTTTCCAGTCCGCCCCTGCTCTGGAGTGGCCCAATAAACATGAACTTCATATTGCATGAACAGGGAATGCTTTGCGAGTCTTTGTAGGACTCTTTGTATGCAAGGGAGGGTACGGTGGTATGGTGGAGGAGAATCAAGCTGCACAATGCCAAGAGTTTTGTGGACATTAGCAACAAGCTTTCACATATAAGCAAGAATGTGGAGTGATGCTTCCTCCTCAGTATGGCGGCAACCTGGGGAGAGAAATCTTCTGCAACTTCCTCTTATACTGCCTCAATGTCCTCTCCATTCCCTTCTATGTCTGCATCTTCTATGACTGACACATCTGGATCCGACCTTAGAAACGGAAGTAGAAGAAGCAGGGTGTTTTTGGTCCCTGGATGGAGATGGTTGAAGAAAGGCCATCACTTGCAGGAGGAAATGTGACACATGAGGTAGAAATTCTGCTTTAGTCAAATAGGGTGCTGGTTGCATTCCTGAAAAAGAGCTGAAATCAGATGCCGGTGTTAGAGCAGACTCTTGCACCAATGAAAGCAACGTGTCGTTACTTCACGTATTGTGCGAGCCTTACAGACGAGCGAATGTTTGCCTGCCATTTTGCCTGGTCTCCCCCATAGCCACACATGAGGGGTTTACTCATGAATACAGGTGCGGAGTATGGGGTAAAGCGCATCCACAAGGAGTGTGCGGTAACTCAAGTGCAGACCGTCCTGTAACAAATCCTCATGGCGAAAGGGCAGGAGAATGACCAGGTCATCCACCTGACAACCTTATAAGGGTCCAAACCAGGTGGATGACCTGGTGTGACGCACCGCCAGATCATCCACCTGGGATTGGGCTTGGAGCAGATGAATTGTAGTGCCTAGCTTGAAACGTTTACACTCAAGTGAATACATTCCAAACATCGCCCTGTTTATACAGCAATGGTCTGAGGAACAAGGTGACCCGGTCTTACCAGGCTTCCTCCATCACTGTGTGCATAGCTCTGAAGGGGTCTTCAAGGACTGGGTTCCATTGTGATGAACCACTGCCCTGGATCTGTGCACCCTGTGGCTGACTCCGCGCAATATGTGCCAACGTGAGCGTCCCTCCACCAGCCATTCATCAAATATAGCCCCAGGATGGTGCCCCTGAAGCTAAAGCAGCAAGCAGTCAGGATCCAAAAGCTGCGTGTTCTGTCCTATATTAAACACCATTTCCTTTCTCTCATATAATATGGACATATATTAGTCCTAGAATTCTAGAACTATTACTGGGGGTGTCCAAATCCTAGTCTCACAGAGGTCCCAAAATATAGGACCATATTACCAGGGGTACCCAAATCCTAATCTCACAGAGGTCCCAATATATAGGACCATATTACCAGGGGTGCCCAAATCCTAGGCTCACAGAGGTCCCAACATATAGGACCATATTACCGGGGGTGCCCAAATCCTAGCCTTTCCCATGCCAAATTATAGGACCATACTACCCAGGTGACCAAATGACAGAGGCTCCACTCCATATTCTATATTCACATGACCAGGGATGCCCAAATCTAAATCCCAAAAAGGTCCCTTTCAAAATACAAAAATGTCAGGGATGCCCAAAACTATATCCCACAAAAGGTCCCACCCCAAAATTTTAAAAGCATATTACCAGGGGTGCCTAAATCTAGACATCACAGAGGTCCTGCTCCAATTTGAAGAACCATATTAGCCGGAGTGCCCAAATCTAAATCCCACAGAGGTCCTATCCCAAACTCTAGAACCAAATGATTAGGAGTACCCAATTCTAAACACCACAGAGGTCCTGCTCCAAACTACAAAGATCTGACCAGAAGCGCCCAAATCTAAATCTTACAAAGCGCTCTCCCAGAATTCTAAAACCATGTGATCAGGGATGCCCAAATGGAAATCCCACCGAATTCTAGAACCATATTGCCAGGGGTACGAAATCTATATCCAGCAGAGGTCCCATTCCGAATATAGAATCTATTACCTGGGGGTTCCAAAACCAAACCCAACAGAGGTTCTGTTCTGAATTTCAGACCCATATCATCTTCTGTGCTCAAATCCAAATCCCGCAGAGGTCCCAAAGAAAATTCTAGAATTACAGTGGAGATCGAAAGTTTGGGCACCCCAGCTAAAAATTTGTATTAATGTACATAAAGAAGCCAAGGAAAGATGGAAAAATCTCCAAAAGGCATCAAATTACAGATTAGACATTCTTATAATATATCAACAAAAGTTAGATTTTATTTCCATCATTTACACTTTCAAAATAACAGAAAACAAAAAAATGGCGTCTGCAAAAGTTTGGGCACCCTGCAGAATTTATAGCATGCACTGCCCCCTTTGCCAAGCTGAGACCTGCCAGTGTCATGGATTGTTCTCAATCATCGTCTGGGAAGACCAGGTGATGTCAATCTCAAAGGTTTTAAATGCCCAGACTCATCTGACCTTGCCCCAACAATCAGCACCATGGGTTCTTCTAAGCAGTTGTCTAGAAAACTGAAACTGAAAATAGTTGACGCTCACAAAGCTGCAGAAGGCTATAAGAAGATAGCAAAGCATTTTCAATATCATCTGTTAGGAATGTAATTAAGAAATGGCAGTCATCAGGAAAAGTGGAAGTTAAAGCAAGATCTGGAAGACCAAGAAAAATATCAGACAGAACAGCTCGCAGGATTGTGAGAAAAACAATTCAAAACCCACATTTGACTGCACGATCCCTCCAGAAAGATCTGGCAGACACTGGAGTTGTAGTACACTATTCCACTATAAAGAGATACTTGTACAAATATGGTCTTCATGGAAGAGTCATCGGACTAGAGAAGAAGGGCACAGAATTTAATTTAAAGAACCTCTGTCCAACTGTTAAGCATGGGGTTGGATCAATCATGCTTTGGGGTTGTGTTGCAGCCAGTGGCACAGGGAACATCTCACGAGTAGAAGGAAAAATGGATTCAATAAAATGTCAGCAAATTTTGGATGGTCACTTGATGCCATCTGTGAAAAAGTTGAAGTTAAAGAGAGGATGGCTTCTACAAATGGATAATGATCCTAAACACACCTGGAAATCCACGGGGGATTACATCAAGAGGCGTAAACTGAAGGTTTTGCCATGGCCTTCACAATCTCCTGACCTCAACATCATTGAAAATCTATGGATAGACCTTAAAAGAGCCGTGCGTGACAGACAGCCCAGAAATCTCAAAGAACTGGAAGACTTTTGTAAGGAAGAATGGGCAAAGATACCTCAAACAAGAATTGAAAGACTCTTGGCTGGCTACAAAAAGCGTTTACAAGCTGTGATACTTGCCAAAGGGGGCAGTACAAGATATTAACTCTGCAGGGGGCCCAAACTTTTGCAGATGCCATTTTTTTGTTTTCTGTTATTTTGAAAGTGTAAATGATGGAAATAAAATCTAACTTTTGTTGACATATTATAAGAATGTCTAATCTGTAATTTGATGCCTTTTGGAGATTTTTCCATCTTTCCTTGGCTTCTTTATGCACATTAATACTAATTTTTAGCTGGGGTGCCCAAACTTTCGATCCCTACTGTATATGACCCAGACTGCTCAAACCTAAATCCCACAGAAGGCCCGTCCAAAATTCTAGGCCTATATTATCAGGGTTGTCCAAATATAAATCTCTCCCCAAATTCTAAAACCATATAATCAGGAGTGCCCAAATCTAAAGGTCCCAACTCGAATTCTAGAACCAAATAACCAAGGGTGCCTAACTCTAACCACAAAGTTCCCTCCTCAAATTCTGAAACCACATGATCAGGGATGTCCAAAGCAAAACCCCCAGAGGTCCCACCCCGAATTCTATATCCATTCTACCAGGGGAACCAAATCTAAATACCTCAGGAGGTTCTACCCCAAAATATAAATTCATAAAACCGGGGGTGCCGAAATCTAAACACCACAAAAAGTCCGCTCTAAATTGTAGAACCGTATGACCAGGCGTGCCAAGTCTTAAACCCAGAAGTCCTGTTCCAACCTAGAACCATTAAGTACCCCCTGTGACTGCGCGGCCCTTCAGAAACCTTGATTTGGTGGTGGTGTTTCTTGTAGCCATCACCTCTGCAGGGTGTCTGACCTGGCAGCTTAATCCTGCAAGAAACCCTTTCTGGTTCTGCTATTCACCTCAAACAGGACATCATTGCTCTTCTGTTTATCTGTCCGGCTCGAGTTCCCTAAAAAGAATTTTTTTCTCTGTCTAAAAATGATTCAGGGGGCAATGTTCCAAGGACCACAGGCACAGAGGGGCAATGTCTCACTGACCACGGGCACAGAGGGGCAATGTTCCAAGGACCACGGGCACAGAGGGGCAATGTTCCAAGGACCACAGGCACAGAGGGGCAATGTTCCAAGGACCACAGGCACAGAGGGGCAATGTTCCACTGACCACAGGCAGAGAGGGGGCAATGTTCCACTGACCACCGGCACAGAGGGGGCAATGTTCCACTGACCACAGGCACAGAGGGGGCAATGTTCCACTGACCACCGGCACAGAGGGGGCAATGTTCCACTGACCACAGGCACAGAGGGGGCAATGTTCCACTGACCACAGGCACAGAGGGGGCAATGTTCCACTGACCACAGGCACAGAGGGGGCAATGTTCCACTGACCACAGGCACAGAGGGACAATGTTCCACTGACCACAGGCACAGAGGGGCAATGTTCCACTGACCACAGAGGGGCAATGTTCCACTGACCACAGGCACAGAAGGGCAATGTTTCACTGACCACAGAGGGGCAATGTTCCACTGACCACAGGCACAGAGGGGCAATGTTCCACTGACCACAGGCACAGAGGGGCAATGTTCCACTGACCACAGGCACAGAAGGGCAATGTTCCACTGACCACAGGCACAGAAGGGCAATGTTCCACTGACCACAGGCACAGAGGGGCAATGTTCTACTGACCACAGGCACAGAGGGGCAATGTTCCACTGACCACAGAGGGGCAATGTTCCACTGACCACAGGCACAGAAGGGCAATGTTCCACTGACCACAGGCACAGAGGGGCAATGTTCCACTGACCACAGGCACAGAGGGGCAATGTTCCACTGACCACAGGCACAGAGGGGCAATGTTCCACTGACCACAGGCACAGAGGGGCAATGTTCCACTGACCACAGGCACAGAGGGGCAATGTTCCACTGACCACAGGCACAGAGGGGCAATGTTCCACTGACCACAGGCACAGAGGGGCAATGTTCCACTGACCACAGGCACAGAGGGGCAATGTTCCACTGACCACAGGCACAGAGGGGCAATGTTCCACTGACCACAGGCACAGAAGGGCAATGTTCCACTGACCACAGGCACAGAGGGGCAATGTTCCACTGACCACAGGCACAGAAGGGCAATGTTCCACTGACCACAGGCACAGAGGGGCAATGTTCTACTGACCACAGGCACAGAGGGGCAATGTTCCACTGACCCCCGGCACAGAGGGGCAATGTTCCACTGACCACCGGCACAGAGGGGCAATGTTCCACTGACCATCGGCACAGAGGGGCAATATTCCACTGACCACCGGCACAGAGGGGCAATGTTCCACTGACCATGGGGGCACAGAGGGGCAATGTTCCACTGACCATGGGGGCACAGAGGGGCAATGTTCCACTGACCATGGGGGCACAGAGGGGCAATGTTCCACTGACCATGGGGGCACAGAGGGGCAATGTTCCACTGACCATGGGGGCACAGAGGGGCAATGTTCCACTGACCATGGGGGCACAGAGGGGCAATGTTCCACAGACCCCCAGCACAGAGGGGCAATGTTCCTAATGCTGCAGATTTAAATGCCAGAGGGACAGCAGAACATTAAAAGAATGTCAGTCTCCGTCAGGGGCGGACTGACCATTTGGAAACTCGGGCACGGGGTCAGTAGGGGGCCCCATGAGATGCCCCTGGTACCTACTTCATAGGCTTTTTTGAGTTTGGGCAAGGACACAGGGGCCCCATGATCCCCTATTGTCCGGGGGCCCCATGAGTTGTCACTTCACCCCTGGTCTCAGTTAAATATGTATAAAAACTTACATCCAGTGCAGCAAATCGGCATTCTTGTTTGCGGCAGCTAGCAGCAGATACACTGCTGGCTGGTGGCACACTGAAAGCTCCGAGAAGTGGTTAGGGAGGAAGTCGCGGCCCGTGATCGCCGATGCTCGGCTGCAAGGCAGTAGTGGGGCGACTTGGCTCGCATGTCATAGGTTCACCACCATGGCTCTAGAACAAGGGCATCCAAACTCTCAAAACAAATAGCCAGTTTTCTGCCTTTAAATTTTGGGAGGGGGGGGGAGTGGCAGATTGTGGTGAGAGTAGAAAATGCCCTAAAATTGGTGGGAGTGGAAAACTCCATAGGCTTGTTAACCAGTGGGAGTAAAATAAATTATACCACTGCTGTCAATGACAGGAATAGGGCCCCATTATTGGTGTCAGTGGGAGGAATAGTGCCCCATCATTGGTGTCAGTAGGAGGAATAGTGCCCCATCATTGGTGTCAGTGGGCGGAATAGTGCCCCATCATTGGTGTCAGTGGGCGGAATAGTGTCCCATCATTGGTGTCAGTGGGCGGAATAGTGCCCCATCATTGGTGTCAGTGGGAGGAATAGTGCCCCATCATTGGTGTCAGTGGGAGGAATAGTGCCCCATCATTGGTGTCAGTGGGAGGAATAGTGCCCCATCATTGGTGTCAGTGGAATAGTACCCCATGGTTGATGTCAGTGGGAGGAATAGTTCCCCAACGGTGTCAGTAGGAAGAATAGTGCCCTGTCATTGGTGTCAGTGGTAGAATTAGTGCCCCATTATTGGTGTTAGTGGAAGGAATAGTACCCCATCATTAGTTTCAGTGGGAGGAATAGTGCCCCATCATTGGTGTCAGTGGGAGGAATAGTGCCCCATCATTGGTATCAGTGGGAGGAATAGTGCCCCATCATTGGTGTCAGTGGGAGGAATAGTGTCCCATCATTGGTGTCAGTGGGAGGAATAGTGCCCCATCATTGGTATCAGTGGGAGGAATAGTGCCCCATAATTGGTTTCAGTGGGAGGAAAATTGCAGTTTGGAGACCCCTGCTCTAGAAGACCATCATTACAGACCACGTCACAGCACAGGGGGGCCTTGTGAATGGAATGAATTGTGGACAAGTGTCCCTGTGCACCCCACACAAGAGTATTGGGGGGGGGGGGGGCTCAGGTCAGAAGTGAAAGTATTTCCATGGCAGTGCTGTACTTTAGGGTCTCTCTGCCTCCATACAGGTTCAGTTTTATACATCAGGACAGAGGACACGCACGCGCCTTTTTTGTAATATATAATTTTATTTGAACATTTTAAATAAGCTTTGTATATATTACTAGCATTCTTTTTGGGTACCATTTTCAAAATAATAAAATAAAAATCAAGAAAAACAAAAACACAAATAGGCAGTGCACTGTTACAAGATCATGGGGGCCGCAGAGACAAA
The DNA here is from genome assembly GCF_062004578.1 of Staurois parvus. Taxonomy (NCBI): domain Eukaryota; kingdom Metazoa; phylum Chordata; class Amphibia; order Anura; family Ranidae; genus Staurois; species Staurois parvus. Next base: position 478,189 of record NW_028318904.1, on the reverse strand, counting down.
AAAAAATTATTTACAGAACCGCCAACGGGGTGCAGAGCGCGGCCATCTGATAGCGGGATCTCCAAATACGAGGTTATCATTTAAAGACAACATTTTAAGAATATTTTAAAGCAAAAAAAAAAAAAAAAAGTTAATATTTAGTCAAAAAACGTTTGGAATGCACAAATTCCAAACAGCCCTTTCATCACCAAGGCAAAGCACTGAACAGCAGAAGACAGGGCTGGCTCCACCTACGTGTCAGGACTGGACAGCTGGTGCTAACAATGCATGCTGGGATTTCTAGTCCTTCAGGAGTTGGAGCTAGGGGGGTAGGTGGTGGTGGTGTTGGAGGGGAAGGAGAAGTCACATAAATGCCAACACACTTCGGGACGACCACCTTGACATCAGAAACACATAAAATTCAGTATATAAAACTTACACGTTAGAAGCAAAGTCCCACCAGAGGACAGATTACGGTTTGGGTCAGGAATGGACAAATCCCAGAAGCCGGGGAGCCAACATATTAAAAAATTACAACTGATGCCCAACTTTTTGCTTTTATATAGAAGGCACACAGGAGCCCCAGTCTCTTAGGAGGTAGTCCTTGTCAGTGGGTGGATCAGATCAGATGGGCCTCAATCTCTTCCAAGAATGTCCCATCAGTGGGTGTGTCAGATCTGATAGGCCCCAATCTCACGAGTCTGTCCCACCAGTGGGTGTGTCAGATCTGATAGGCCCCAGTCTCACGAGACTGTCCCACCAGTGGGTGTGTCAGATCAGATGGGCCTCAATCTCTTCCAAGAATGTCCTATCAGTGGTTGTGACAGTTCTGATAGGCCCCAATCTCACAAGACTGTCCCACCAGTGGGTGTGTCAGATCTGATAGGCCCCAGTCTCAGGGGTTTGTCCCATCACTGGGTGTGTCAGCTCTGATAGGCCCCAGTCCCATGAGATTGTCCTACCAGTAAGTGTGCCAGATCCGATAGGCCCCAGTCTCACGAGACTGTCCCACCAGTGGGTGTGTTAGATCTGATAGGCCCCAGTCTCACGAGACTGTCCCACCAGTGGGTGTATCATATTGGATGGATCCCAGTATTTTATGAGTTTGTCCCATCAATTGGTGAGGCAGATCAGATGGCCCTCAGTCATACATGACAATGTCCCATCAGTGGATGTGTCAGCTCTGATAGGCCTCAGTCTCATGAGATTGTCCCATCAGTGGGTGTACCATATTGGATGGATCCCAGTATTTTATGAGTTTGTCCTGCCAGTTGGTGAGGCAGATCACCAACTGGCAGACTGTCCCATCAGTGGGTGTGTCTAATTAGACAGGCCCGTTTCTTAGGAGATTGTCCTGTCAGTGGGTGTGTCAAGTCAGATGGGCCCCAGTCTTTCACGAGATTTCTCAGTGGGTGTGTCAGATCCCATGGGCCACAGTCTCCTGAGATTGTCCCACCAGTCGGTGTATCAAATTGGATGGATCCCAGTATTTTAGGAGTTTGTTCTGCCAGTTGGTGAGGCAGATCAGATGGCCCTCAGTCCTATACGACAATGTCCCATCAGTGGATGTGTCAGATCTGATAGGCCTCAGTCTCATGAGATTGTCCCATCAGTGGGTGTACCATATTGGATGGATCCCAGTATTTTATGAGTTTGTCCTGCCAGTTGGTGAGGCAGATCACCAACTGGCAGACTGTCCCATCAGTGGGTGTGTCTAATTAGACAGGCCCGTTTCTTAGGAGATTGTCCTGTCAGTGGGTGTGTCAAGTCAGATGGGCCCCAGTCTTTCACGAGATTTCTCAGTGGGTGTGTCAGATCCCATGGGCCACAGTCTCCTGAGATTGTCCCACCAGTCGGTGTATCAAATTGGATGGATCCCAGTATTTTAGGAGTTTGTTCTGCCAGTTGGTGAGGCAGATCTAATGGGCCTCAGTCCTATACGACAATGTCCCATCAGTGGATGTGTCATATCTGATAGGCCTCAGTCTCATGAGATTGTCCCATTATTGGGTATGTCTAAATTAGAAGGGCCCCCGTTTCTTATGAGTGTGTCCCATTAGTGGGTGTGTCTAATTAGGCGGTCCCGTTTCTTATGATATTCTCCTATCAGTGGGTGTGTCAAATCAGACAAGCCCCAGTCTTATATGAGATTTCACAGTGGGTGTGTCATATTCCATGGGCCCCAAGTCTCATGAGATTGTCCCATAAGTGGATGTGTCTATTTAGACGGGCCCCCATTTCTTATAAGATTGTCCTTTCGGTTGGTGTATCAAATTGGATGGATTCCAGTATTTTATGAGATTGACCATCAGTGGGTATGTCAGATCCCATGGGCCCCAGTTTCATAAAATTGTTCCATCAGTGCGAGTGCCTAATTAGACAGACCCCCATTTCTTATAGAAATTCTCCTGTCAGTGGGTGTGTCAAATTAAACAGGCCCCAGTCTTTTACGAAATCTCCCATTTGGTGTGTCAGATCCCATGGGCCCCAGTCTCATGAGATTGCCCCATCAGTGAGTGTATCAAACTAGATGGATCCATTATTTTTTTTTTTTAAAAGGTACCATCACTGGGTGCGTCAGATCAGTTGGCCCTCAATATCTTACGACAATGTCCCATCAATGGGGGTGTCAGATCTGGTGGACCCCAGGTCTCATGAGACTGTCCGGTCAGTGGGGGTGTCTAATCAAACAGGTCTCCGTTTCTTATGAGGCTGTCCCATCAGTGGGTGTGTTAAATCAGACGAGCCCCAGTCTTTACAGAGATTTCCCCATCAGTGGGTGTATAAGATTGGATGGGTTCCAGTGGGTGATTCAGTTTAGACAGGCCCCAGTCTTATATGAGATTGTCCCATCAGTGGGTGTAGAGAATTGGATGGTTCCCAGAGGGTGTACAAGATTGGATGGGTCCCAGTGGGTGTACAAGATTGGATGGGTCCCAGTGGGTGTACAAGATTGGATGGGTCCCAGTGGGTGTACAAGATTGGATGGGTCACAGTGGGTGTACAAGATTGGATGGGTCACAGTGGGTGTACAATAATGGATGGGTCCCAGTAGGTGATTCAGTTTAGACAGGCCCCAGTCTTATATGAGATTGTCCCATCAGTGGGTGTAGAGAATTAGATGGGTCCCAGTGGGTGTAGAGAATTAGATGGGTCCCAGTGGGTGTACAAGATTGGATGGGTCCCAGTGGGTGTACAAGATTGGATGGGTCCCAGTGGGTGTACAAGATCGGATGGGTCCCAGTGGGTGTACAAGATCGGATGGGTCCCAGTGGGTGTACAAGATCGGATGGGTCCCAGTGGGTGTACAAGATCGGATGGGTCCCAGTGGGTGTACAAGATCGGATGGGTCCCAGTGGGTGTACAAGATCGGATGGGTCCCAATAGGTGCTTCAGTTTAGACAGACCCCAGTCTAGAGATTGTCCCATCAGTGGGTGTATCAGTTCAGATGGGCCTGTTTCTTTTGAGATTGTCCCATCAGTGGATGTGTCAGATCAGACAAGCCTCAGTCTTTAGGGAGATTTCTCCATCAGTAGGTGCATCAGAGTGGTAGGGTTCGAGTGGGAATTTCAGATACAACAGGCCCCAGTCTCTTGGGGGATTGCCCCAGTCTCTTGGGGGACTGTCCCACCAGTGGATGTGTCAGATCAGTGTGTCAGTCTTTAGAAAGATTTCTAAATCAGTAAGTGCATCAGATTGGATGAATTAAAGTGGGCATTTCAGATACAACAGGCCCCAGTCTCTTGGGGGATTGTCCCACCAGTGGATGGGTCAGATCAGTGTGTCAGTCTTTAGAAAGATTTCTAAATCAGTAAGTGCATCAGATTGGATGAATTAAAGTGGGCATTTCAGATCCAACAGGCCCTAGTCTCTTAGGGGATCGTCCCATCAGTGGGTATGTCAGATCAGATGGGCCTGTTTCTAATGAGATTGTCCTATAAATGGGTGTGTCATATTAGATGGGCACTTTTGGTGATTTGGTTCTCTTGCAGAATTATACCAGCCAAGAAACTTCGGCATCCGACAAACCTTCAGGGGTGCAGGATTCCTGGCCCCTCGCCTCACGCCACGCTTCCACCAATCCTGTGACACTACTGTGCCCTAGCACACCTACAGCAAGGTATTGGTGATCAGGTAGAAATGCACCGGACAGCGGTAGACAGATATTCAACTCCCCCCCGCAGTAACATGTCTGAAGACAACCACCAGTTTCCCTTACCATGACTCTGCCTGGTAGGATGACCCTAAAGAAAAGTTACGGGCTTCCAAAACTGGACCGTACCACATCAATAAACATGCCATTCCTTGCAGTATCTCTTGGACTGTATAAAGCGCTCACTCCCGGGGCTCCACCCATAATCCGTGGCATTGCCAAAATACTTTAAGGGAGCAATTTACACTGCAGGTGCCCATTCACAGGCTGCCAATGCCAGCCTGAAAGCAGCCATCATCGCCCATTTTTTTTTTTCAATGCACAGAATGTATTGTGGCAGGTGGAAATTAAGGAACATTTCCTGCTACTGTATTAGCGATTTGAGGTGCCATTCAAAGAGAAAGGCACTGCGGTGCGATCACGTGTGAATGGGCTCTTTATAAATGTCCGCAAAGCAGCTTCAGAGGTTCATCTGATAAAGACGGACAGCTCTAGAGCATTGCGTGAGCTGTAAGCTACCGTGTGCCAATAATCGGGATAATCCCTGTTAGACAGCCAAGCTCCCGGGAATAAGGAACAGCTGGTGGGATCTCTGATAATGACTCCTCATAAGCTGGCTAGTTGCAGCCTTCCAGCACTCAGTTATTGACCAGCATTTCTAAGCCTTGAATAGACATTACCTCAGCTAGTTGAAAGTGCCTCCTTGTGCTTGCCTTGCCCCAGCTTGCTTCTTCTTTCTACAAGGATCTGTCCATGCCTGGTCAACGACTATATTAGTATTGTGTCATTATCAGTAGAAGGAAGTCTACAAAGGCTGGGGCCAACGACTAGGACAATTTCAGCTCAATAACACGCTTGATGGTTGGTCTGTAGAAGGAAGTCTAAAAAGAACAGTGCCTGAGACTAGGACAATCTCAGCTCAATAACAGGTCTGGTGACTGGTCTGTAGAAGGAAGTCTATAAAAGGACAGGGCCTACAACTAGGATAATCTCAGCATAACAGGCTTGGTGATTGGTCTTTATCAGGAAGTCTATAGAGGATGGGGCCTGTGACAAGGACAATCTCAGCACAATAACAGGTCTGGTGACTGGTCTGTAGAAGGAAGTCTATAAAGGACAGGGCCTACAACTAGGACATTCTCAGCACAAAAGGCCTGGTGACTGGTCTTTAGAAGGAAGTCTATAGAGGATGGAGCCTGTGACAAGGACAATCTCAGCACAATAACAGGTCTGGTGACTGGTCTGTAGAAAGAAATCTATAAAGGACAGGGCCTACAACTAGGACAATCTCAGCACAAAAGGCCTGGTGACTGGTCTTTAGAAGGAAGTCTATAGAGGATGGAGCCTGTGACAAGGACAATCTCAGCACAATAACAGGTCTGGTGACTGGTCTGTAGAAAGAAATCTATAAAGGACAGGGCCTACAACTAGGACAATCTCAGCACAAAAGGCCTGGTGACTGGTCTTTAGAAGGAAGTCTATAGAGGATGGAGCCTGTGACTAGGACAATCTCAGCACAAGAACAGGATTGATTGGTCTGTAGAAGGAAGTCTATAAAAGCAGGAGCCTGCGACTAGCACAATCTCAGCACAAAAGGCCTGGTGACTGGTCTGTAGAAGGAAGTCTATAAAAGGCCAGGGCCTGAATCTAGGACAATCTCGGCATGTTTATTGGTGTAGTAAAGCCCAGTTTTGGGAGCCCAAGAGGCCTGATGATTGCTTTATAGAAGGAAGTCTATAAAGGCTGGGGCCTGTGACTAGGACAATCTCAGCTCAATAACAGGCTTGATAGTTGGTCTGTAGAAGAAAATCTACAAAGAACAGGGCCTGAGACTAGGAAAATATCAGCTCAATAACAGGTCTGGTGATTGGCCTGTAGAAGGAAGTCTATAAAGGCCGGGGCCTGTGACTAGGACAATCTCAGCACAGTAGGTCTGGTGACTGGTCTGTAGATGGAAGTCTGTAAAGGCTGGTGAATAGGGCTAGGACAATCTCAGCACAGTAGGTCTGGTGATTGGTCTGTAGAAGGAAGTCTATAAAGGTCAGGGCCTGCAACTAGGACAATCTCAGCACAACAGGTCTGGTGACTGATCTGTAGAAGGAAGTCTACAAAGACTGGTGACTATGACAAGCTCAGCACAGCAGATCTGGTGATTGGTTTGTAGATGGAAGTCTATAAAGGTTGGTGCATACGACTAGGACAATCTCTGCACAGCAGGTCTGGTGATTGGTCTGGAGATGGAAGTCTATAAAGGCTGGTGCCTACGACTAGGACAATCTCAGCAGAGAAGGTCTGGTGACTGGTCTGTAGAAGGAAGTCTATAAAGGTCATGGCCTGCAACTAGGAAAATTTCAGCATAACAGGTCTGGTGATTGGTCTGTACAAGGAAGTCTATCAAGGCTGGGGCCTGTGACTAGGACAGTCTCAGCACAACAGGCCTGGTGTCTGGTCTGTTGCATAGAGAAAAGGGAACTCCCTGTGTGCCACATTCATATATTGCTTTCTGAAAAGTCAAAACGTCCTTATGTACATAAAAATTAGGCATGAGTGAAGATTAAATTACAGGATTTCCCAAATGAAGACAACCAGAAGAAACAAAAACCAAGAAAAATGCAGAAATGTCAAAATCACACAGTCAGTACAGTCCTTGCATTGAATTCCACAAATGCTACATTTCACCGTCTCGTAGTAGACAAAGCATCATAAACAGTAAGCTGGACGGGACTTCCAAAAAAACAAAGTATAGAGTATGTTAGGATTCATTCAGGTCAGGATAGCATTGTGTGCACTGAGGTAGTATAGAGCAATGTACAGAGACTGCTCCATCCCCGGAGTGCAGTCAGAGGAGCTTGGGTCCAGGCAGAAAATATAAAGGCTCAGCACAAACGATTGCTAAATGAGATGTGAGAGAGGGGGTAGTGCTCAGGCCCGGTAGTGCTCAGGCCCGGTGTGTCACAAAGAGGTTAAGTGCTCAAGTTCACATGTAGTGTCAAGTAGCCTAAACGACAGTCAAGACAAAGTGCAGATCATCACAGGGCAATGGGGACTTCAGTGACGGGACATAAAGTGCTTTGCAGAAAAACACGGGAAGGGGGGCAGCACGACCAGGTCAAAGCATACATACAGGATAAAGTGCTTGTTGGAGACGCTTTACAAAGAAAGCGCCTCGTATCCAACAGAAGCATGAACACAGATTGTCAGAGAAGTCAACATTGGGGGGTAGATACTAGCCGAGTACCGACAATCATTCTCTTTATAAAGCAGATTGTATTCTAACCAATATTTGAGTTGTCTCAATTTTGATTGGGTTCAGATTGTCACTATCGTTGTAAAATTGCTTGTGGAGCATTATTTATACATAAACAAGGAAAACACAGCAAGAAAATCTAAAAACTTGTTTTTTTTTTTCAAAAACATCCCCGTGATCCTGTAGAAATTGTTCTGGGGTTTAGTGTGTAAATTTGCGTTGTCTATGAATAACCAGCTGCTGTTGATACTCTGCTGAGCTCCGGATTGTTCCTCAAAGGAGCAGAAGTTCTGGCAACCTGAACATGTCTACCAAACAAGTGCCTTGTGTCTGAGGTTTTACACAGAGGAGCAGACTCGGGTCCCAGCTAGAGTACAAGCTCTGAGCTGTCTCAGAGATGATCTGGTCTGTGCTTAGAGCAATGATTGTGATGGATCAGAGGGGGGTTCAGAAACGCAATGAATGATGGTGTTGGACGAGACGAGGGTTTGGGAACACAATGAATGCCTGCAATAGGAACAAATTAAATAACTGTGTTCTATCAGAGGGGGCTCAGGAACTTAATGACTAATTGTGATGGATCAGCGAGGGTTCAGGAACACAATGATTTTTATGAATCAGAGGGGGTCCAGGAACTCCATGACTGTGATGGAACAGAGGGGGTTCAGGAACACAATAAGGCTTTTCTATGTATCAGAGGGGGTTTAGGACCACAGTGAATGATTGTGATGGATCAGGTGGAGTTCAGGTACACAATAATTAACTGTTATTGAAGAGTGAGGGCTCAGGAACACAATGATTTTTATGAATCAGAGGGGGTCCAGGAACTCCATGACTGTGATGGAACAGAGGGGGTTCAGGAACACAATAAGGCTTTTCTATGTATCAGAGGGGGTTTAGGACCACAGTGAATGATTGTGATGGATCAGGTGGAGTTCAGGTACACAATAATTGACTGTTATTGAAGAGTGAGGGCTCAGGAACACAATGATTTTTATGAATCAGAGGGGGTCCAGGAACTCCATGACTGTGATGGAACAGAGGGGGTTCAGGAACACAATAAGGCTTTTCTATGTATCAGAGGGGGTTTAGGACCACAGTGAATGATTGTGATTGATCAGGTGGAGTTCAGGTACACAATAATTAACTGTTATTGAAGAGTGAGGGCTCAGGAACACCATGAATGATTATGATGGATCCAAAGGATTCAGGAAGTCAATGAACTATTTTTATGGATCAGATTGGCTTCAGGAACACAATGATTGTGATCGATCAGAGGGGTTTCAGGAACAAATTGAAGGATTGTGTTCGATAAGAAGGGGGTTCAGGAACCTAATGACTAATTGTGATGGAACAGAGGGGGTTCAAGAACCCAATAAATTATTATGGATCAGAGGAGGTTCAGAAACTCAATGAATGATTACGATGGATCAGATGGGGTTCAAGAACACAATGAATGATTTTTATGAATCAGAGGGGCTTCAGGAACTCAATGAATGATTGCGATGGATCTGAAAGGGTTCCAGAGCAAAAATGAATAATTCTTACGGATCAGAGGGGGTTCAGGACCACAATGAAGGATTGTGATGGATCAGATGGAGTTCATGAACACAATAAATAACAGTTACGGATCAGAGAGGGGGTTCAAGAACACCATAAATAATTGTGATGGATCAGATGGGGTTCAGGAACACCATGAATGATTATGCTGGATCAGAGGGGGTTCAGGAAGACAAATATAAAAACTCAAGACGCAGAAGCCGGTGATAAAACTTATGGTGCTATGATGGGAACAATGGGTCAAACATCATGCAAAGGGCATTATACAACATCGACATTTGCATGTTATCCTCTAAGGGTTCAATATGAAGCTCAAAATGATGAACAATCTGCTTTAAAATCAACAAAAATACTGTGCATCAAAGGTTAGAAGATTAAAGAACTGTCAGCATATCAGTTCAAACAGTTCACCATTTCCTTCCCGCTTTACCAACAAAACCGAATAATCTCAAAGAATAATGGAATATCACGCACAATGTAATACAATTTTAGCCCTAGTGCCCATTTGAGTTTTTAATGCCATTGTGGTAAATTTCCTTTACAAAAATTGTGCATTTTTTTTTACTCAATTTATTAATCATTTTGTTTAAATTTTTTAACTTTTGCAGTATAAAATCATTTCCTCACACTGCAATGATGGTACCTGAACCAAGTCAAGAAGCAGCCAAAACATTCACTATGGATTATTGCTGAGAAGTAAGGCATCCTTCGGTGAATCGGTACAGGTCTCACCATAGGTCAAAATACATCAGTGGAGCAGGGATCATGCTCTGTACAGGTCAGGTATGACTTACATTACTGGAAGCATTGGGGTTACTCACAAGAGCCGCCATAAATAAGTCAGGGTTACTCACAAGAGCCACCACAGACGAGTCAGGGTTCCTTACAAAAGCCACCATAGATGGGTTAGGGTAACTGATAAGAGTTAACATTGACTGGTCAGGACTCCTTAGAAGAGCCGCCATAGATGGGTCAGGGTTACTCACAAGAGCCGCCATAGATGGGTCAGGGTTACTCACAAGAGCCGCCATAGATGGGTCAGGGTTACTCACAAGAGCCGCCATAGATGGGTCAGGGTTACTCACAAGAGCCGCCATAGATGGGTCAGGGTTACTCACAAGAGCCGCCATAGATGGGTCAGGGTTACTCACAAGAGCCGCCATAGATGGGTCAGGGTTACTCACAAGAGCCGCCATAGATGGGTCAGGGTTACTCACAAGAGCCGCCATAGATGGGTCAGGGTTACTCACAAGAGCCGCCATAGATGGGTCAGGGTTACTCACAAGAGCCGCCATAGATGGGTCAGGGTTACTCACAAGAGCCGCCATAGATGGGTCAGGGTTACTCACAAGAGCCGCCATAGATGGGTCAGGGTTACTCACAAGAGCCGCCATAGATGGGTCAGGGTACTCACAAGAGCCGCCATAGATGGGTCAGGGTTACGCACAAGAGCCGCCATAGATGGGTCAGGGGTACGCACAAGAGCCGCCATAGATGGGTCAGGGGTCCGCACAAGAGCCGCCATAGATGGGTCAGGGGTACGCACAAGAGCCACCATAGATGGGTCAGGGGTACGCACAAGAGCCACCATAGATGGGTCAGGGGTACGCACAAGAGCCACCATAGATGGGTCAGGGGTACGCACAAGAGCCACCATAGATGGGTCAGGGGTACTCACAAGAGCCACCATAGATGGGTCAGGGGTACTCACAAGAGCCACCATAGATGGGTCAGGGGTACTCACAAGAGCCACCATAGATGGGTCAGGGGTACTCACAAGAGCCACCATAGATGGGTCAGGGGTACTCACAAGAGCCACCATAGATGGGTCAGGGGTACGCACAAGAGCCACCATAGATGGGTCAGGGGTACTCACAAGAGCCACCATAGATGGGTCAGGGGTACTCACAAGAGCCGCCATAGATGGGTCAGGGGTACTCTCAAGAGCCACCATAGATGAGTCGGGTTTACTCAAAAGAGCCACCACAGTCATACCTTAAACTAAGGAGAGCGACCACAGACAGGGGAAGATGCTGGAAGGTCTGGTCTCCCAAAGGCATGGGCATAATGGGACTTGTAGTTTCGAAACAGCTGGAGAGCCGCCAGTTTGACACCCCTGCTCTATAGTGAAACACTTTGAAAGCATGCTGGGTGGCTCCCCCCCCCCAATAGTAGAACGGATTACATTGCTATAGAAGTCCCACTCACTTACCACTCTATTTCAGCAAGTGCACTGGAATGGTCTAGCTCAGTATCTACAGAACAGAAGCAGGTAAGGATCTGTGATGAAAAAAATCTAGTGTCCTTGTAATGTATTTACCTGACCTGCAGGAGGATGTTTATGGTCAACAAAAGTGGATTTTTGCTTTAAGGCACTGCTCACATTGGAGTGCTTCGATTCAAAGTCTCTGCAGTGTCCAGACACCTCTGAGGAAGTCTACAGTGCAGACAAACTGCAGCAAGCTGTACATTTCACACCTCAGTACAGTGCTGGGAATGACGCCAATGACTGCAAAGCGTTTCCAATTCAGCTGAAGGAAAACTGGGCCAAGTAATAGGCAGAATCATCAACATAAGGCAGTGCCTGAAGAAACGCCGCACTACAACCGGCCAACCTGGAACACCCGCAACTGGACAGGAGCTCCATTTCTAGCCCATCCGCCCATGACGTGCCCTTACGATACAGGTAGGTGAAGACGCAGAATGGCCCCACCAAATACACGTTATGGGCGGATGGGCTGAAGAAAAGGCCAGCTGTTCACAGGCGCATCTGCAGCTATTGTCTGTTCATCCGTGTGATAACGCATACAGTAATTGCGCCAACAGAAGGTACAAGTGCTGTTATTTCTACCCGCGTGCAAAACGCATCTCAACCAACTCAACATTGACATTTGTACGAAGCAGGCGCCATTTTTATCAGAAAGGAATAAGCGGCATGGTCAGTCTTAGAGATTTCCCACCATACAGGCCACCAACGTGAGGTCGTTTTTCTTCTCGCTCAAGACGTTTTGCATCGATAGCGAAAATCAGACCGTGTCCTATCATGATTGCATTGGGCAGAAATCGCTTTCTGATATAAGCCGCTAGCAGAAAAAGCCATAAAAAAACCCCCAAAACAAATACGAGGATAAAGGAAGCACCCTGTCCCAGATGTAGCCTGGGATGCTTTATCTGTTCTATCAAGGTCACAAAGGAGATTCTGTGGGCATGCCTCCTGCACAGGGGCACCAGCCTCCATCCAGGGCGGGACGTGTTTACGCATGTACCGGTGTATACCCGCGTATAGACATCGATTTCTACGGGTGGCGTATACAGCTCCTGGACAGAGATATATACTTGTATTTTACGTTCTACGGCCAAAAGTGCCCATGTGCATGAGGCCTTAATGGGTATGTCCGGCCAAAACCTTGTATTTTTGTTTTGGATGACCTTGGGAAGGGTTAGAACCCAGACTCCCCACCCTCCCAACCCCATCAAAAATTTAACCTAGCTTCCTGTCCAGATGACATTTTACCAGACAGGAGGTGAGGGGAACTTTCCAACAGCAACAAAAAGATAAAAAACAGTTAAGTCGGAAAGGACTAGAATCCCGATCAGATTTTTATTTCAAGAACAGGATAGGTGGTGGATACATGGTATCAAACAGGTCAAATGATTACTAAGGGGTGCAAAAGCTCTGGTGAGACTGTCCCCCCAAAAAAAACTGGGTTCCCCCCAAGGAGGGAACCTAGATTAGAAAGAAGTCCAACGATAAGGAAGTCTAAAGTCTTTTAATACCGATCTCGGTCCACAAGAGAACGTGAAACAGGCAACGCGTTTCAGGATCCCCGCCATCTCCTACTTCAGGGATATAAAAATGAAGTCTTTTAATAATATTGGGTCACAAGAGAACTCAAAACATTCAATGCGTTTGGGTGGTTCAAAGACCGTCTCACATCCCCCCCCTTTCTTCAGGGCTTTAAAATGGTCATATGAACCCATATGGAAGAAAAATATATTTGAAATATATTTTAAAAATATTCTACCCAACTATATTGCCATATATTTGAAACGCTACAATTTTGGTCATATTCAATATATTTTAAAAAATCTGAATATTTAAAAAAAAAAAATTTTTTAAATATATTCTTCAGATTTTTTTTAAAATATAAAAAAATAAGTCATTTTAACTTATATTTTTAGATATATTTGTACATGCATTCCAAAAATGTAGATTTGTATTTTTAAAAAGACATACAGTATATCTGAAATGTATTTTTAAAAATATTTTTCATATATTTTGTGATAAAAACGCATTTCAACATGCAGAGTATAATATCTATATATAATGGCCAAAATTGAAATATATATATATATATATTTTTTTTTTTTTTAATTTTGGCCAAAATATATATATATATATATATATATATAGATAGAGAGAGAGAGAGAGAGAGAGAGAGAGAGAGAGAGAGAGAGAGAGAGGGAGGACATGGCCAAAACTTTATATATATATAATTTAAGTTTTGGCCATGTTCTCTCTCTCTCTATATCTATCTATCTATCTATCTATATATATATATATATAATATAAAATATGGCCAAAATATTCTTCCCAAATATATTGCCATATATTTGAAATGCTACACATATATTTTTCTTCCATGTTGGAATCCCTAGTCTTTTAATACTTATATTGGTTAACAAGAGAACACAAAACAGCCAATGCGTTTTTCGTTTTTAGGGTCTCAAACATTTCCCCGTTCTACGGGGCTATAAAATTTGATATATGAATACACTATTAGGGTTGTATTCGTATCAGGGTGATACACCCCAATAATTAAATTGATATACATCAATATAAATTAGGCCAACATAGGTATCCATATATCTATTTTATAAAAGGAGGGGGGATATTTGAATGCTGAAACGCGTCGGTGTTTCTTGTGATCTTGTTGTAACCTAATATCAATATTAGAAGACTTTGGACTCAGACCTTTTTTTGGCACTCTCAGATGATATATGAATACCTATGTTGTTTTAATTCATATCATCTGAGAGAGCCAAACAAAAGGTCCAAGGTCTACTAATATTGATATTGGTTTACAACGAGATCACAAGAAACACCAACGCGTTTCAGCACTCAAATATCTCGTCCCCTTCTATAAAATAGATCTATGAATACCTATGTCATCTTAATTGATATTTATGTATTTTATAGATATTTGAGTGCTGAAATGCATGGTGTTTATTTTTATCTTGTTGAAATCCAATATCAATATTAGAAGACCTTGGACTCTTGGACCTTTCCTTTGGCTCTCTCAGATAATACATAAATCTGAATTAAGACGACATAGGTATTCCTATATCTATTTTATAGAAGGGGAGATATTTGAGTGCTGAAACGCATTGGTGTTTCTTGTTATCTTTTGTAATCCAATATCAATATTAGAAGACCTTGAACTCTTGGACCTTTTTTTGGCACGTTCAGATGATACATAAATATGAAGATGACTTAGGTATTCATAGGTCTAGCTTACAGAAGCAGGGAGATATCTGAGTGATGAAACGCGTTGGTGTTTCTTGTTGTGAACCAATATCAACATTAGAAGTCTTTGGACTTCTAGACCTTTCATTTTGTGCTCGGAATTTGTAATTGCCAAAAATCTGTCCCTTTCGCAGATTTTCCTTACCTGGCTTTCGGCAGGTCAGGAAGTTAGGGGAAATCTGTCTAATGATACCCCCAGATAGTGCAAACAGGGACAGGGACTCTAATCTTTCCCCACTCAGTTCAAAACTTTCTAAAAAGTTTTCCCTTTGGCAAACAAAATTCAACTTCAGTTACCCATAAAAGTCACTCTGGCTGAAGGCCAATAGCTAGTTAGGATGTAGTGGTGGGAGCAAGGGAGTACTGGTAATGCAAAATGAAAGCCTTGGCAAGGCATGTGAGGTGGCACTGATAGGTGAGATGTGACGTGGCCCAGGTATGACCACAAAACCTCTAAGAATGACCATTTACTGCTCATCAAGCAGGAGTCATAAAACGTCATTACAATGGAAGGGCAGCATTGGATACGTCCATTTAAAGGGTTCCTTAATTAGACCTTTCTGAGTCTCCCACGGCTGGACAGACACGACACGTTATACAGAAGGAAGGAAGGAGAGCAGAGCTGCTTGTGCCTTGCTGGTAGTTAAACTCATCAACAGAGTCTTCTTCTATCTCATTCATAAAGGGCCCCTAAATTGTAGCCATGCTTGTGCATCAACGCGTAAAAATTTTTTCTTTCAACAAAAACATTAATTAGTATTACGTAGCTCGCGCCAGTAGTCGGCCAAAGCTGCAAGTGCAAACTCGGAGCAAAAAGAACGCATGGACTTGGACATAACCATCACAGCGGCTCCATGTTTGTAAACAAAGCCCCCACAAAGTGTCCCGTGCATCAGAAGACTTTCCGAAAGCTACAGAACTTGGAATCGCTAAGTCTGCGCTTCTGGCAGCTTCCTGCTTGGACCTGGTCTGGGAGTGCCAAGCCGCGGCGCTGTGTGGATGAGGCCACGACTCGACTCACAGTTCAGGTTTTGATAGCGGGAGGTGTCTGGAGGTGAACGTCGACACACTGATATGAAGCTGAAGCTCCCTAGGCAGCAGGCAGGACAGGACACTGTCTCTTCATGGTCCAGGACTGAACTGGAGGAAGCATGCAGAGGAGCCATGCTTCCGCTCTCAGCTCCTTCACACCCCAGGCCTGGCAAGCTACCCTCCCATAGGCTGCCCTCCATTGAACCCAAAGGATGAGGATGCAGCAAGCCAACCCATCCGATGGGTTTGCTGCGGACTACATTGTTATTGTCCGAAAGACTTATCCTGTTGGGGACACCTGGTGGTTCCTGCTGCCATGTGCTTACAGGGGGAGAAGGGGAACGGGAAGACGATGGTGTAGAAGACGATGAAGAGTGAGGAGGAGTCAGGCGAGTGGGAAGTGATCCATTGGCCCGAACCTGCGGCAGCCTCCTACAAAAAGTGTTCTCTTCTGTGCTCTCCGGACTGCTTGAACAATCCATGGGCTCTGCAATCTCGGGCCGCTCAAGTTCCGCATTTTCTACTGACATTGTCCTATTAGGTTTCCACCGTTGGTTCCAGTCCTTTGAACTCTCATGAGACTTTGGGATCTCTGGACCTCCCGGCTGACTCTTCGTTCCATGAGGGTGAAGATTTGGGGATAAAGCTTTGACCTCCCAGTCTGAAACACTAATAGAGTTCTCTGCAGATTCTTTTTCCTTCAGGTCATCAGTACTTGGGGGACTAGTGTTTTTTGCTAACTGTTCACTGTTCGGATGTAGGGCTTTCCTTTCTGTGGACTCCTCTTTCATGTAGTCTATGAGAGCCCCATCAAACTGTCTCACTTCCTGGCCACATGCATCAGTGCTCGCGTTCAATGTCCATTCTTTATCGAGCAGAGATTCTGTGACCCCACCAGATTCCATATTTCTTGCAGAATTTAGACTTTGTAGCAGATTTTTTGGGGGATTCTCCACTGAGGTCTGAAAATCATTCTGTAAGAACCCATTGACTGTCCTATTGCTTCCATCTGTTTGTACAGAATTGACATCAGCATCAAAACTTTCCCCTGTACAGTGGAGACCTCTCTGTACAGGGGTGGTGACGGGACAAAGACTTCCTCTTCGCACTATCTCAGGAGAGGATGGAAGAGAGCGACAGCGTCTTGGTCTGCCCATCATCTCTGAGAAATCACACTGGGCATCCACCATGGGTTCGGGGGTGATCGGACTGCTGGTCTGGTAAGTCAGTGGAGGTGGAAGGTCAAATGTCAATGAAATGACTGATTTGCTTGGTGTGTCGTAAAGCTTAATTCTTCCACCCTTGAGGTCTTCTCTCTGCGAGAAAGGGTTAATGCGGG
Organism: Staurois parvus; assembly: GCF_062004578.1. Classification (NCBI taxonomy): domain Eukaryota; kingdom Metazoa; phylum Chordata; class Amphibia; order Anura; family Ranidae; genus Staurois; species Staurois parvus. The sequence continues at coordinate 461,351 of NW_028318904.1, read as the reverse complement.
CAGGAGTGTCATGCAAGAGGTCATTGTATAGATCCTGAGAGCGCAGTAAGAGAGGTGGCTGTGGAGAGAACATGTCAGACTGGCTGCGGGACAAGCGCTGATCAGGGGGTGTTGGAAGATCCCAGGACCGTTCCTGATTATCTGAGAGCAACGAAGGTCTCCTTTCACCTAATAAACAAAAAAAGGAAATAAATTATAGTCACTGCTTCAAAACAAATAATACTGTTAATACAATTTTATTACAAAACTCAAAAAGAAAACATTAGTTGTGTATGATAGAAAAAAAAAAAAACCTTTACTTGGAGGCCACTGAGGAACACAGGAATTCAGATACTGTTGGGTTATATACTGCCACCTACAGGACAACATACCTCAGTGTGTAGCAAGCCGCACTAGTAGAATGATCATAACACAGGGGGATGGGACCTGTGGCCTTCAATACACCCCAAGAGACTGATTTGGTAGAAGTACAAAAACCCTATTTTCCTTCTCGTCCATTTAGGGACACAGGAATTCAGATCTCGTTGGGACATCCAAAGCAACAGGCCCAACAAAACCGGGGACTGCCTGCAGTCAAAGAGCTGCCATTGTCTGAAACGGATAGCAGATGACTCCAGATATGGGAACCTGCCAACATTACGACAAGGACAACATGGAAAATCAACTTGCTGCTCAAGACCAGACAGAAAATGACACCACCAGAAACGAATGACTTCTCATGGAAGGGAACACAAAAACCTGAAACAAGCTAGAAGCTAAAGAACCAGAATTCACCAAAAACAGGTGGAACAAAAACAATTTCCTATGTAGAAAAGAAAAGACTGACAACCTGATGTGGTAAATGATGAGTGGGGTCAAGGACAAGAACCTGTTGTCTAAAAGAGATGGTCTAGCCGGACAATCAACCCGCAAAGTGAGACTTTCCTGGAAAAATCCTGAATAAGGTATAGTCTGCCAGAGAACTCAATATCATTGAAGGTGGTAGGGTGCATAGGAAGCACCAAAACAAAGTTTGACAAGAGACAGAGGTTAGTCCTTAGCCACAGACCAGTGAGTTGGATGCAGCCAGATAAAACCGAGAATGAAGCCACTACATCCTCTCTGGAATCTAACAGATGCTTCTGGACAACCCCAAAGGAATATTGCTAAAGCACAAACCTGCCTGTCAGGAATGGACTCAGCACTGGTGGTGGGACTCACCTGCCGTGTGGGCTGCAGTACCAGGGCTGACCAGCGGGTGCTCTCAGCAGCCAGAAGCTCACTCCTGTAGTCAGCCAACACCTGGGGCTGATTGCAGGAGGTGTATTTAAGGAATGACCAGGCCTGTGATCTGGGCCTTGGTGTATGTTTCTCATGAGCCCCTGTACCTGGTATCCTGTGTTCCTGCCTTGTTGCTGACCCTGCTTTGATCCTGACCTCTGCTGACCGTCTCCTGTTGAACCCCTGGCTTGCCTGACCATCCTTCTGCCTGATCCTTGGTATCGCGCTGCCCGCTACCTGCTGAACCTGGCTTGTGATCCCAACCATTCTCTGCTTGCTCCTCCTGTACCACGCTGCCCGCACGATACCGACCCGGCCTGTCTGACTACGCTTACTTCACCCGACGATCCATCCATCCCACACGGATCACCTTTAGTAAGTCTGCCTGCCTCTTCCCATCACACTCCGTTCCTGCACTCCCCTGCCAGTACTCTCTACCACAGCCGGACGCACTCAGGGGTCACGACCTGGTTCCAGTCTGCACCAAGTCCATCCCCACCATCAGGGGCCCTGGTGAATTGCAGACTGGGACTTAGACCCCACGCCCTGAGGAAATCCGTGCTGTGGGCTGCTAGAGACACTGCCAGGCGGCACCTGACAGTACCTTACGGCCTGCCTGACCATTCCACCTCTCCAGCCTGGCTACGCCTGTGTTCCTGAAGCCTGCTACTTCCCTGTGTCAGTCCACACATTTCTGGTCATACCTGGATCCCTAACACTGCCTATTCCCTGACCTCAAGGCATATTTCTAGGAATTCTCTTGATGCCCCATATTCAACAATGCAACAGAATCCATAGAGCAAGGAACATAAATCTTAAAAGTAGAGAAAAGCACGTTTGCCTGGCTGAAGGCAAAACTAGGCAAAGGATCTGAAGAACTGTCCTTGTGTGACTACCAATCAATCAAAGAAAGACGACGTGGATGTGGATCAGCCCTTAAAGTCATAAAAGCATTCCTTGTTCCTGTCCGAGGATGCCTGCAAGAGACTAGTGTGTATTGTCTGTTGACAATTCATGGACAGCCCTCTGCCGATATTCTTCACTTGCTTTGCAAGGTCTGAGGCACACCTAGGTGCAGGAACCTCTCCTGCCGCAAGTAGGACCTGAATTTCTTCTCAGTCGTGATGATACAAAAGCACCTAGATGGTGTCCAATGAAATCTAAACCAGGAGACATGCCTCACGATGCAGTAAGAATCATCTATTCTGGAGCACCAGAAAAACGTTCCTCAGAAATTATTCTCCAATGAGGCACAACCCCTATGGGGAGAAGAATACCAACTGATGACCTGATAGAAAAGACTTAATTATTGCATTACAGACTGCTCAGGAACTAGAGCCAAAAATGTGGGGAATTGGGATGAAGCAGACTGAGAACAGATTGGAGAAAGGGAGATGTATCTGAGAGGAAGCCCCTCCAGTGCCCAAAGCTTCTGCAATGAAGGAAAGTGGGGTAACTCCCTGTCGGATGATGACAGGCACTGAAGAAAGACATGCTCTGGACCTTAGAAGCAAGAAACCATTTTGGTTCCCTTTGCCTAAAGGTGATCATTGCCAAACCTGAATCCTGAGGAGATCAGATCCAGCAGTGGATAGATCCTTATCAAGGGATCTAACCAATTCTTCCACAGCTTGCCAAATTATGGACACAGCAAATGCAGAACTTACCAGAGGAAAACCAAAAAAATGGGGTTAAAAAAGGAGGGATGCCAACTGGTCATCAGTAGGATCCTCAAAGAAAAGTATGCCCTCTACAGGTTTAGTGGTTTTCCTGTTAAGGTGGGACAGTGGCAGAACCCCAGTGGGCAAAGATCACCGTTATTGTTATTATTATACAGTATTTATAAAGCGCCACCGGTTTGCTCAGCGCTGTACATTACAATGGGAGACAGAACATGCGACAGAACAACAATACAATGCAATACACGAGGGGTTCGAGGACCCGTTGGGCAATCAGAAGCCAGTGGAGGGATTGGCAGAGGGAGGTGGCGGAAACGGAGCGGTTGGTAAAGTAGGGGAGTCTGGCTGCCGTATTCAGGATCGACTGAAGTGGGGATAGCCTGTGGCGAGGCAGGCCAGTGAGGAGGGAGTTGCAGTAGTCGAGTCGTAATATGATGAGGGAGTGGATGAGCTGTTTAGTGGTTTCTGGGGTTAGGAACGTGCGGATTTTGGCGATGTTGCGGAGGTGGAGTCTGCATGAGTTAGTGATTGGACTTGGGGCTGGAAAGATAGGTTGGAGTCCAGAATGACACCAAGTACTCTGGCCTGCGGGGCGAGCCTGATAGTGGCATTGTTGGACATGATGGAGAAGTCAATGGGGGGGGGGGGTGTCCGGGCTGGGGGGAAGACTAGGAGCTCGGTTTTGGAGAGGTTCAGTTTAAGGAAGTGGAGCGACATCCAATCTGATATGTCGTTCAGTAGGTTTGTGATTCAGGCGGAGACCGAGGGGGTGAGGTGGGGGGTTGAGAGATAGATTTGTGTATTGTCGACATAGAGGTGATAGTTGAAGTCGTGAGAGTGTATGAGTTGACTAAGGGAGGAGGTGTAGATGGAGAAGAGAAGGGGCCCGAGGACAGAGCCTTGAGGGACCCCAACAGAGAGGGGGAGTGAGGGGGAGGTGGTAGCATTATAGGTAATGCTGAAAGAGCGCTGTGACAGGTAGGATGACAGCCAAGAGAGAGCGGAATCTCTGAGACCGAAGGAGTGTAGTCTTTTGAGGAGGAGGGGGTGGTCAATTGTGTCGAAGGCTGCGGAGAGGTCGAGGACTAGGAGCACTGAATAGTGTCCATTAGCTTTGGCGGTTAGAAGGTCGTTGGAGAGTTTGAGTAAGGTGGTTTCGGTGGAGTGTAGGGGACGGAAGTCGGACTGTAGGGGATCGAGGAGCTTGTTGTCGTTGAGGTGAGAGCTTAGGCGAGTGTAGACTAAGCGCTCAAGGATTTTGGATGTGAATGGGAGCAGGGAGATGGGTCTGAGGTTGTTCGGGTCACTGGGGTCCAGGGAGGGCTTTTTAAGTATGGGGGTGATGTGCGCATTAGAATGTTTTCCCTTTGAGAGGGAATGTGTCAAACACACGCTAATGGTGCCAAATATCCTTCAAGGAGCTTCCAGTCTGCATAGGCGAATACCTCGAATAGTGAGAAGAGAGATGTTACGCCCAGGTAAATCCCCCAAAGAGGCAGACTGTCGGTGCTCTGGCTCTATGTGTCCTCCCAACACAGTCACAACTTGAGAACAGATATGAAGAGCTGGCTATTTCTCCTCCCGAATATTTATCTTTATTAGAACAAGTGTACAGTTAAAATGCCTTATGCATTTCGGCAACAAGCCTTAGTCATAGCCTTTATTGCCTAAACGCGTAAGCCATTGTACCTGTACACCTTACTTGTCCTAAAAAAGATATCAATTCAAGAAGACGAGTAGCCGGCTCTTCATATCTAATCTCAAATACCTCGAATAGTGGTTGTAGTGGGGCCCAATACCCATAAAAGGGTACTGAGCCCCACTTGAGTGTGTTGGAACATTTTTCCTTTGAGAGGGAATTTGTCAAAACGGTGATCTTTGCCCACTGGGGTTCTTCCACTGACCCACCTTAACAAGAAAACCACTAAACCTGTGGAGGGCATGCTTTTCTTGAAGGATTCTACTGATGAGCAGTTGGCATCCCTCCTTTAAAATATTTTTTTTCTCCAGATGCAAGGTTGTACTTACAATACTACAACAATAAGGGTCCAAACAACCTCATGTAACTTCATACAACCTCCTTACTGTGTGGACTCGGAGTCGGAGTCAGAGATAATCACTGCAACTGGTGGCCCAGCCTGTTCTAAGGCCTCAGCTACAGTAGGAATAGACTCTGCAGGGAAAAACATGGAAGCGTGCCTAGAGCCTCTGCGGTCAAAATTTTTGAGGAATGAAACGCATTTGGCCGCAAAGTCTTGTATGACTGCAAGACGCCCCTGATGATAAACTAGTGAACTTGACCTCACCCAATGGAGCTAAAGCAAACTCAAGTGAGGTAATCGGAATAACCATAGGGGCACTGGATTTCAGATTGCAGTCATAATGTCCTCAGAGGTACCGAGCGATTAAACTGGGAACCATCAGCAGAGTATGGGCTGAGGACATCGGTTGCAGGAGGATTGCCCCCTCTTTTGTCTGGATACAGACATGTTGTGACCATGTGGTAGAAACGCAAGTAGCCTCAAGTTATGAAGGCCTCGGGTAGTCTTAAACCCAGGCAGCTGGTGCTGATGACCGGAGGTGACCAGGGTCATAGTATGTGGGCGGTAGGAAAGACCTGAAGATTGGAATTCCACGTACTGCTTTTACAAAGCAGGAGCAGCAATGGATCAATGCTTCCTCTATGCTGAATGACTGAAAGGAGCATGCGAGCATTCCCACAACGTTAATCCCTTCTGCGTTACGGCTGACAGTAGTGGGGAATTTGAAAAGGCTCCCGGTAATGCCACTAATGAGGCAGCTTCCAGTGCTCAGCCTCAACAGCCTACTCAACTAAGTAAATCTTCAGAGACAGGGAAAATGTTGAGGCAATGTCACAGCTCTGGACCTGGAAAGTGCTCTACTGCTCATCAGTAGAGTCCTTAAAGGAAAGCATTTAGCAAACTTCTGGAAAGCCCACAAGTGAAACCCAGTGCCCAAAGACCACTTTTGGACTAGACCCATAATGCCAAGTCCAACGGAGTCCTGGCACATCAAAGTAAGGCTTCGGAAAGATCAATTTAGAAAGCTACCGCGTACAGACCAGCTCAAGCATTGACATACCCTCAACGTTAATCCCTTCTGCATTACGGCTGACAGTAGTGGGGAATTTGAAAAGGCTCCCGGTAATGCCACTAATGAGGCAGCTTCCAGTGCTCAGCCTCAACAGCCAACTCAACTAAGTAAATCTTCAGAGACAGGGAAAATGTTGAGGCAATGTCTCAGCTCTGGACCTGGAAAGTGCTCTACTGCTCATCAGTAGAATCCTTAAAGAAAAGCACGTAGCAAACTTCTGGAAAGCCCAGACGTGAAACCCAGTGCCCAAAGACCACTTTTGGACTAGACCCATAATGCCTAGTCCAACGGAGTCCTGGCACATCAAAGTAAGGCTTCGGAAAGATCAATTTAGAAAGCTACCGCGGGAAGACCAGCTCAAGCATCGACATAGTAAGGAATCAATAGTAGCAGAGTTCATAAATAAAACTGAAAAGAAAGAAAGACCCATGATAGGCTACGCATTTCTCAGCAGAGCCGAAAAAAGGACTTCATCTTCCCCAGACATTAGCAAAAAATGGGAGTAATGCTGGGGGTGGGAGGGCTTATCTTGGGATGCCAGTTTCCGAACCTTCCTGTACGCAGTAGGAAAACCCAACAATTTCTGAATTTCTGTGTTCCTCAATGGATGAGAAAGAAATTCTGGCATCCGTACAGGAAGGGTTCTCCATTGTGAGTACTGATCCTCCAGGAAACAACTACTTTTATACATATATTGTGAATATACTTATATTGCATAAAATGTAAAGTTGGTTCCCTTCACTGACAAGAGACCAATCAGGAGCCGTTATCTGCCCACATCGGCACACTTACTGCTGCCCGGGGTTATCAACTCCGACACGTCCTTCCGGCTTCTGCATGGAGTCTTCATCACATCCATCCCATCCAGGATGTCTTCAAGTCGCAGACTCACCTCACAGAAGGACGGCCTGGAGTCAGGTGCCATCTACGGGGGAACAGAAAGTGTGTCACCTTCAACAGAACATTTAAAGAGAACCACATATGATGATTACACAAGACCAGATTATTCAACCCCTTCACGCAGCCTGGTGGACTTTAATGCCTGAAGGCGGGGCTTCTATACCACGTGACTACTGTGATTGGTTCTCACAGAGGTCATATAATCAGAAGTCAGTCCCACTGGCACCCAATGAGAAGCTGTGACCAAGAGTTGTCATCTGACAGCTAAATCAGTGTGCTGGGTGGTGTGAGGGAACCCAAATCTTCTGGAACAATGTTCTGCAGGATAGGGGACCCCATTCTTCTCAATGATCTGTGGAGGGAGGGGACCCAATGTTCCTAGGGGAGTTGGACCCAATCTTTCTGCAACAAGGTTCTGTAGAATGGGGGACCCCATTCGTTTGAGACAAGGATCTGTGAAGGGTTGGGACCCAATTCATCTCAGACATTGAACTGTGGACCCTATTCTTCTGGGACAACGTTCTGTGGGGCAAGGGACCCAATTCTACTCATAAAATCTTCTGTGGGGAAGGAAACCCAATTATTTTGGGACAATATTATGAGGGGGAGGGAACCCAATTCTTCTGGGACAATGTTCTCAGGAGAAAGGGGCCTAATTCTGCCAAAGAAATGCTCTGTGTGGAAGGGGACCCAATTCTTCTGGGACAATATTATGAGAAGAGGACCCAATTCTGGAGCAATGATCTATTGGGAAGGGGACCCAATTCCTCTGAAACAATGTTCTCTGGGGCAGGAAACCCAATTCCTATGAAACAATGTTCTTTGGGGCAGGGAACCCAATTCTGCTCAATGTTCTGTGAGGGAGGGGGATCCACATCCTCTGGGATAATGTTCTGTGGGGAAAAAGGACTCAATTCTTCTGAAACAATGTTCTCTGAGGAAATGGACCCAATTCTGCATAAACACAGTTCTTTGGGGAAGCAGAACCAATTCTTCTGGGAGAATATTATGAGGGAAAGGGAACCCAATTCTTCTGGGACAATGTTTTCTGGGGCAAGGAACCCAATTATGCTCAAACAATGTTCTGTGGAGAAGGGGACCAAATTCTTCAGGGACAATATTATGTTGGAGAGACAACCCAATTCTTCAGGGACAATACTATGTGGGGGTAGGAAAACAAGTTGGACTGTCTGGAAGACGTAAAGCAGGAGAAATATCCAAAAATGTATCACAACTGTGAAGCATGTTGGAGGGACTGTGCTGCTTTGTGGCCTTGGGGATTGGAAAGCCTGCTATCCCAGTGAGTGCAAAACAGTGCAAAACTGTATGAAGCCTGTTTGACGGGATTGTCAGGATAGGTCTTGTTCACATGGGCAGCCAGGAGGCGATCAAAACAGGCAGTTGAGCTGCAGTCTAACTGCCCAATACCACCACCAGCACAGCCACCCACCTAAAGAGGAACATGCATCTACACAAGGCTGTACACAAGTTGCGGCAAACATTAAACCCAAATAAATGGGGGCGCACGGCAACCGCCATGCATGCGGCTACGGCACAGTGGTTTGATCTTTTCAGTTTTAAGATAGTGAGAAGGCAATATATTGCCTCTTAGCTGCCTGTTAACTGCCCGCTGAAAACTGATCCACCACAGGAGTGAAAAAAAATACTATAGAGCAGTCATTCTCAAACAGGGGAACCCTAGGGCTCCTTGAACTTTGGTAAATTGACCTCCTTTTTGATGGGGCCTACATAGTCCTGGGACCAAAGTCAACTTCCAACTAACCATAGTTAAAGGCATTTTTCCCATTGACCCTTATTAATTGGTTTTGGTAAGGATAACTGAAGGCCTTAAAATTATTTTAGGGGTTCCCCTGGGGTAAAAGGGTTGAGAAAGGCTACTGTAGAGTGCCAACCCAAATCTGCTGACATCACATCCAAGATATCGGCACCCAGCAGGAGTCTCAGGGCTTTTGGATGTCTAAACAAGGGAGGATTAAACAGGTAAAGACTAGGCAGTAAATACAAAAGTACAATGTCCAGTAAGGTGCTACAATGGCATATCCAGGTACAGTCCCCTTCATATCATCACAATTTATAGACATAGAGGCTTTTACCCAACAACAATGGAAGGCCAGCTGGAGGAAGGCAGGGGGACAGTCCGGCTGCACCATCTCCCGAAATGACTTGATATCCAGACCAAAATCCTGCCGGGAGAGACACAATGAGATAGGAGAACAAAACACCACAACACCCTGACCACGTGCAGAAAAAACACACCATCTGTGATCTGGCCTTAGCCATCATTTACTGGGAATGGAGCCAGACAGGAGCATCCCCTGAGGGTTGTGAAATTGCTTCACTGGTTGCCTCTGACTGCTAGTCTCACCATATATGGAGAGAGATTGGTGATGCCACTCAGTGTTCTCCTTGTCGGAGAGGAAGTTATACCTGAAGACCTGCAGTGCAATGATCTCTCTGCCTCTGCTTCATTCAATCTGTGAACCTGTGCTTCCCCCACATCTCCTGCATCTTCCCCCACTGGGAGGGCAGCTCTGACATGAAGAAGCAAAGCCCTGCACACTGCAGAACAAGGCATGGTAAGTCAGTAACAGAATAGACCAAGACAAGACCACAGAAAATACTGATGTCCAGTCCTTGTCTTTATTTTCGAGTGCATCTTCCACAGTAGAAGTCCTCTATAACCTGAACAATGAAATTTATCTTATCACTTTACAAGAAAGAAAAAAAATCCCTAAACCATAACCGTAAGGAGTTTAGCGATCCAGGTATGGACGGTAGGACAGGGGTCTGGCGATCTAGGTATGGACGGTAGGACAGGGGTCTGGCGATCTAGGTATGGACGGTAGGACAGGGGTCTGGCGATCTAGGTATGGACGGTAGGACAGGGGTCTGGCGATCTAGGTATGCACGGTAGGACAGGGGTCTGGCGATCTAGGTATGGACGGTAGGACAGGGGTCTGGCGATCTAGGTATGGACGGTAGGACAGGGGTCTGGCGATCTAGGTATGGACGGTAGGACAGGGGTCTGGCGATCTAGGTATGGACGGTAGGACAGGGGTCTGGCGATCTAGGTATGGACGGTAGGACAGGGGTCTGGCGATCTAGGTATGGACGGTAGGACAGGGGTCTGGCGATCTAGGTATGGGCGGTAGGACAGGGGTCTGGCGATCTAGGTATGGACGGTAGGACAGGGGTCTGGCGATCTAGGTATAGACGGTAGGACAGGGGTCTGGCGATCTAGGTATGGACGGTAGGATAGGAGTCTGGCGATCTAGGTATGGACGGTAGGACAGGGGCATGGTGATGTGTATGGATGGTAGGACAGAAGCCTAGTGGTCTATGTATGGACAGTAGGACAAGGGGTCTGGTGATGTGTATGGATGGTAGGACAGAAGCCTAGTGGTCTATGTATGGACAGTAGGACAAGGGGCCTGGTGATGTGTATGGACGGTAGGACAGGGGCCTGGTGATGTGTATGGATGGTAGGACAGGGGCCTGGTGGTCTATGTATGGATGGTAGGACAGGGGCCTGGTGGTCTATGTATGGATGGTAGGACAGGGGCCTGGTGGTCTATGTATGGATGGTAGGACAGGGGCCTGGTGGTCTATGTATGGATGGTAGGACAGGGGCCTGGTGGTCTATGTATTGATGGTAGGACAGGGGCCTGGTGGTCTATGTATGGATGGTAGGACAGGGGCCTGGTGGTCTATGTATGGATGGTAGGACAGGAGCCTGGTGGTCTATGTATGGATGGTAGGTCAGGGGCCTGGTGGTGTGTACGGATAGGTTCTTGTCTTCAAAGACCGAGCACACGGAAACATTCATTCAGGTTGCCCTCACCTCTGTTCGGGGAAGATAGTCAGGATCTGCTGGAATCCGGGCGATTATCTCACACAATATGATCCCAAAAGAGAAGACATCAGCCTGGTGGAGGAGAAGGAGACCTGGTGAGTGGAGGTCATACTCCGCTTCTGTTCACAGATGTGATAAATAACGAGAGATTACCTTCTCGTTGTACAGGTCACCTCGCAGAACCTCGGGGGCCATCCAATACGGGGACCCAACCACAGTGAGCGGTTCCGTCTGACTGGAAGAGAAAGGCCGGGAAGATGAGGGGAGGCCATATAGAATCACAGAACATTCGCACCACGCAAAGGTCTACAGGCTCTTTTAAAGACGAACACCACCTAGAACCGAGAATTCGGGAAGGTCTGACAGATCGACCCCATTGCTGGCATCTTGTATCATTCTGGGACTCCAATGACCGGATTCTCCCAACATTTCCGGTTCCATCAAATGGCCCCAGATAATAGAAAGACAGATGGTGGTATCACTCATCTGGAGGAAAATCTCCCCATTGTGGGAGGGGCAGAGACAGCAACTACTGGGGGAAATCACCCCATTGTGGGAAGGGCAGAGACAGCAACTACTGGGGGAAATCACCCCATTGTGGAAGGGGCAGAGACAAACTACTGGGGGGAATCACCCCATTGTGGAAGGGGCAGAGACAAACTACTGGGGGGAATCACCCCATTGTGGAAGGGGCAGAGACAAACTACTGGGGGGAATCTCCCCATTGTGGGCGGGGCATAGACACACTATTGCAGGGAAATCTCCCCACTGTGGGGGGGAGGGGCAGAGACACAAACTACAAATCTCCCTATAGGAGGTGCCGATATTAGTCAGCTGAAATAATGAGAAAATAATAAGAATACAAAAGGAACCAGGAAGAAGTGTGTGTCATTTATACACATTGATGGGAGGGGAAGGTTTCCCCGGGGTTCGCTCCGTGCGTCTACTACTCCCTGCACAATCCACCCTTCTCACATTTCCTCTGATCTCAGGCAGAAGCAGTCCCTGGGGACACGGTGTGTGACGGCGGTGCAGAGGTCAGAGACTCGGGTTATTAAACTCAGCAATAATTAATCAGGAAGAGATATCAGATCTGAAGACCTGAGGGTGACCCCACATCCCGGCCACGCCCCTCACCACTGGATTTAATGATTATGATTAAATTGTAATGAACTCAAAATACATAAATATATAACAGAAAAAAACTAATTATTAAAAATAATCAAATATAAAAAAAGTGTAATTTTAAATAAAAAAGATAAAACAATGAAATTATAATAACATATATATATAAAAAAAAAAAACAAACAGTACAGAAAATGTAACATGTAAACATATAATAAATAAAAAAAATGATTAAATTGTAATGAACGCAATAAAACACATAAAATATATAATGGAAAATAAGACAAATAAAAAAAAACAAATAATAAAAATGATAAACACAAATAAAAATTTAAAAAATAATGATTAAATTGTAACAAACTCAAGAATTTAATCACAAAATATATTAGAAACTGAAACCCAAATGAATAATAATCAAAATAAAAAAATACTGAAAAATATGCAGCAATACAAAGTAAATAAAAATAAAATATTGTCATGAAATTGAATATTTTTCAATTCTATCCTGTATGATTGCGAATATCACCTGCCAAGTGTATAACACACGGGGAACTCTGCATAACACCGCAGCATGCGCACAGAGTGGAGGACGCCCCTGCAGGTTCCTTGAAGGTAAACAACTCCCTAGGATAGGCAGCTTGTGGTCACATGACCTGGGGTCTCACCTGCGGTCAGGTATCTTCTCGGCCAGTCCAAAATCTGCCACCACGGCCGTGTAGCCGCTGTCATCGTATCTCACCAGGCAGTTCTAGGAGAGGTGGGGAGGCGTCAATATACATGCAAATATTACATTTGATGTACCAAACACACAAGAGATTTGTCTAGTATCCCCAGTGTCTAATAGGTGTGTGGCCCCGGGCCATGGGGCCAATGTCTGTTAAAGGATTTATCCAGCTCAGAGGTCCACTTTCACACCTCAGCAGGTGGTATATGGAGGGTAAACAGCCCTCAGGTCTACCCTCAGACCGAACACCAGAGTCTGCAGGCAGTTAGGTGATGTACGGAGGGGAAAAAAAAAAATCACAGGTCTGATCTCATGCGTAAAGAATCAGAAAGAATCAGTTTACTTGAAAAACGAAAAAGATCCAATCAAGCCCAGCATCTACTTAGTCTTCCACACATGATATATTCAAGCCCAGCATATACCTAGTTTTCCGTACATGATATAATCAACCACAGCAGCTACCTAGTCTTCCACATACTATATAATCAAGCCCAGCATCTACCTAGTCTTCCACATACTATATATTCAAGCCCAGCATCTACCTAGTCTTCCACACATGATATATTCAAGCCCAGCATCTACCTAGTCTTCCACATATGATCTAATCAAGTCCAGCATCTTCCACACATGATCTAATGAAGTCTTCCATACATGATATATTCAAGCCCAGCATCTACCTAGTCTTCATACACGATATAATCAAGCCCAGCATCTACCTAGTCTTCATACACCATATAATCAAGCCCGGCATCTACCTAGTCTTCCATACATGATATATTCAAGCCCAGCACCTACCTAGTCTTCCACATACTATATAATCAAGCCCAGCATCTACCTAGTCTTCATACACGATATATTCAAGCCCAGCACTTACCTAGTCTTCCATACATGATATATTCAAGCCCAGCACCTACCTAATCTTCCATATATGATATATTCAAGCCCAGCACTTACCTAGTCTTCCACATACTAAATAATCAAGCCCAGCATCTACACAGTCTTCATACACGATATAATCAAGCCCAGCATCTACCTAGTCTTCCACATACTATATAATCAAGCCCAGCACCTACCTAGTCTTCCATACATGATATATTCAAGCCCAGCACCTAGTCTTCCACACATGATATAATGAAGCCCAGCACCTACCTAGTCTTCCACATACTATATAGCCAAGCCCAGCATCTACCTAGTCTTCCACATACTAAATAATCAAGCCCAGCATCTACCTAGTCTTCCATACATGATATAATCAAGCCCGGCATCTACCTAGTCTTCCATACATGATATAATCAAGCCCGGCATCTACCTAGTCTTCCACACATGATATATTCAGGGTTGTCATCTACTCAGGGTACTGCTGAGCGGGCCACCCATTATATAACTAAGCCCAGCAATCACCCGGGATACCACTGAGCAGGCCACACATGGTACAATCGGACTGGTTGGACTGCACAGAGGTCTTGATGTTTGGAGCCCCAGAAGACTCAAACAAATGGAAAAAATAAGATAATGTCGTCTAGATCTGTGATCTGGATGATGCAGATTGTACGGTTATTCCTCCCACATTCCTTCAGATCAACGATGATGGGACCCCTACAAGCACAGTACCTTGGAGGTGAGGTCACGATGAAAGACCCCCTTGGAGTGCAGATAGCGCAGACCCCAGGCAATATCCAGACTCAGCTTCACCCGTACAGACCAGGAGAGGGGCTCCGAACTCTGCAGTAACTGCTCCAGGTTCCCGCCATTGATGTACTGCAAACACACAACGGCAGTCAGGACAGATCTCCGTACAATGTGACCCAACACAGCTCCAGATCTCCATACAATGTGACCACACACAACTCCAGATCTCCGTACAACGTGACCACACACAGCTCCAGATCTCCGTACAACGTGACCACACACAACTCCAGATCTCCGTACAACGTGACCACACACAACTCCAGATCTCCATACAGCGTGACCACACACAGCTCCAGATCTCCATACAGCGTGACCACACACAGCTCCAGATCTCCATAGAGCGTGACCACACACAGCTCCAGATCTCCATACAATGTGACCACACACAGCTCCAGATCTCCATACAGCGTGACCACACACAGCTCCAGATCCCCATACAGCGTGACCACACACAGCTCCAGATCTCCATACAGCGTGACCACACAGCTCCAGATCTCCATAGAGCGTGACCACACACAGCTCCAGATCTCCATACAATGTGACCACACACAGCTCCAGATCTCCATACAATGTGACCCCACACAGCTCCAGATCTCCATACAATGTGACCCCACACAACTTCAGATCTCCATACAAGGTGACCACACACAGCTCCAGATCTCCATACAATGTGACCACACACAGCTCCAGATCTCCATACAATGTGACCACACACACAACTCCAGATCTCCGTACAGCGTGACCACACACAGCTCCAGATCTCCATACAATGTGACCACACACAGCTCCAGATCTCCATACAGTGTGACCAAACACAGCTCCAGATCTCCATACAGTGTGACCAAACACAGCTCCAGATCTCCATACAGTGTGACCAAACACAGCTCCAGATCTCCGTACAGTGTGACCACACACAGCTCCAGATCTCTGTACAGTGTGACCACACACAGCTCCAGATCTCCATACAGTGTGACCACACACAGCTCCAGATCTCCATACAGTGTGACCACACACAGCTCCAGATCTCCATACAGTGTGACCACACACAGCTCCAGATCTCCATACAGTGTGACCACACACAGCTCCAGATCTCCATACAGTGTGACCACACACAGCTCCAGATCTCCATACAATGTGACCACACACAGGTCCAGATCTCCGTACAAGGTGACCACACACAGGTCCAGATCTCCGTACAAGGTGACCACACACAGGTCCAGATCACCATACAATGTGACCACACATGGCTCCAGATCTCTATACAATATGAACACACACAGCTCCAGATCTCCGTACAAGGTGACCCCACACAGCTCCAGATCTCCATACAGCGTGACCACACACACAGCTCCAGATCTCCATACAAGGTGACCACACACAGCCCCAGATCTCCATACAAGGTGACCACACACAGCCCCAGATCTCCATACAAGGTGACCACACACAGCCCCAGATCTCCATACAAGGTAACCACACACAGCCCCAGATCTCCATACAATGTCCCTAGCACTGATCACCCTTGTGGGTGGAATACTCACCTCGGTCAGGGCATGAAGCTGCCCCTGCTGCACACACACCCCCATAAACCTGAGAAAGATGGAGAGAAGAAGAGTCAGCAAGAAAATAGAGGTACATCTACATTTTCTACTAGACTTACAGAATACGGGGGGTACACCTACCTCACGGGGGGGTGGGGCATTATTTGTGGGGGTGCATCTACCTCAAGAGGGACAAGGTATGAAGGTACACCTACCTCAAGGGGGTGTGGGGGGGGCGTTATATGTGGGGGTACATCTACCTCAAGAGGGACAAATATGAAGGTACACCTACCTCAACGGGGTTGCACCTACCTCAAGAGGGAGTGAATATGGAGATGCACCTACAGCAAGAGTGACAGTATATGGAGGTACATTTACCTCAAGGAGGACAGGATATGGACAGGATATTGAGGATACACCTACTTATAGGAGGAGTGGATATGGGGTGTACACTTACCTCAAGGGGGAGAGGATATGCAGGGTACACCTACTTCAAAGGGAAGAGGATATGGGGGGTACACCCATCTCAAGGGGGGAAAAATGGGGTGCACACCTATCTCAAGGGGAAGTGGCTATGCAGGGAACACCTACCTCAAGGGGACAGGATATGGGGGTACACCTACCTCAAGTGGGAAATGATATGGGGGTACACCTACCTCAAAGATAGGATATGGGGGTCCACCTTCTCTAAGGGGGGCAGGAGATTGGAGCCGACCTACACTGCCTTGAAAAAGTCTTCCTCCCCCTTGAAACGTTCCCCATGTTGTCATGTGACAAGCAGAACCTTCAATGTATTTATTGGGATTGGATGTGATGGACCGACACAAAGTTGCACATAATTGTGAAGTGGAAGGAAAATGAGAAATGGTTTCCAACATTTGTGACCAATAAATCTGTGAAAAGTGTGGCGGCATTTGTATTCAGCCCCCTTTACTCCGATACCCCCAACTAAAATCTAGTGGAACCAATTGCCTTCAGAAGTCACCTAATTAGTACATAGAGTCCTCCTGTGTGTCATGTGATCTCAGTATAAATACAGCTGTTCTGTGAAGCCCTCAGAGGTTTGTTAGAGAACATTAGTGAACAAACGTCATCATGAAGGCCAAGGAACACACCAGACAGGTCAGGGATAAAGTTGTGGAGAAGTTTAAAGCAGGGTTAGGTTATAGAAAATCTCCCAAGCTTTGAGCATCCCACGGAGCACTGTTCAATCCATCATCATCCGAAAATGGGAAGAGTACGGCACAACTGCCAACCTACCAAGACATGGCCGTCCATCTAAACTGACCGGCTGGGCAAAGAGAGCATTCATCAGAGAAGCAGCCAAGAGGCCCATGGGAACTCTGGAGGAGCTGCAGAGATCACAGCTCAGGGGGGGAATCTGTCCTCAGGACAACTATTAGTCGCGCACTCCACAAATCTGGCCTTTATAGAAGAGTGACAAGAAGAAAGACATTGTTGGAAGAAAGCCATAAGAAGTCCCGTTTGCAGTTTGTGAGAAGCCATGTGGGGGACACAGCAAACATGTGGAAGAAGGGGCTCCGGTCAGAGGAGACCAAAATTCAACTTTTTGGCCTAAAAGCAAAACGCTATATGTGGTGGAAAACTAACACTGCCCATCACCCTGAACACACCATCCCCACCGTGAAACATGGTGGTGGCAGCATCATGTGGTGGGGATGCTTTTCTTCAGCAGGGACAGGGAAGCTGGTCAGAGTTGATGGGAAGATGGATGGAGCCAAATACAGGGCAATCTTAGAAGAAAACCTGTTAGAGTCTGCAGAAGACTGGAGACCGGGGCGGAGGTTCCCCTTCCAGCAGGACAACGACCCGAAACATCCAGCCAGACCTACAATGGAATGGTTCCGATCAAAGCATCTTCATGTGTTAGAATGGCCCAGTCACAGTCCAGGCCAAAATCCAATGGAGAATCTGTGGCCAGACCTGAAAATTGCTGTTCCCAGACGCCCTACATCCATTCTGACAGAGCTTGAGGGATTCTGCAAAGAAGAATGGGCAGAAATGTCCCTCTCTAGATGTGCAAAGAGACATCCCCAAAAATACTTGCAGCTGGAATTGCAGCCAAAGGGGGTCCTACAAAGTATTGACTCCGGGGGGCCAAATACAAATGTCACCTCACTTTTCACAGATTTATTGGTCACAAATGTTGAAAACCATTTCTCATTTTCCTTCCACTTCACAATTATGTGCCACTTTGTGTCGGTCTATCACAGTGTTTCTCAACCTTTTTTCAGTCAAGGCACCCTATAAAATGATGGACAGTCCCGAGGCACCCTATAAAAATGATGGCAGTCCCGAGGCACCCTATAAAATGGACAGTCCCGAGGCACCCTATAAAATGGACAGTCCCGAGGCACCCTATAAAATGGACAGTCCCGAGGCACCCTATAAAATGATAGGCAGTCCCGAGGCACCCTATAAAATGGACAGTCCCGAGGCACCCTATAAAATGGACAGTCCCGAGGCACCCTATAAAATGGACAGTCCCGAGGCACCCTATAAAATGATAGGCAGTCCCGAGGCACCCTATAAAATGATAGGCAGTCCCGAGGCACCCTATAAAATGATAGGCAGTCCCGAGGCACCCTATAAAATGATAGGCAGTCCCGAGGCACTCTATAAAATGATAGGCAGTCCCGAGGCACTCTATAAAATGATAGGCAGTCCCGAGGCACCCTATAAAATGATGGACAGTCCCGAGGCACCCTATAAAATGATGGACAGTCCCGAGGCACCCTATAAAATGATGGACAGTCCCGAGGCACCCTATAAAATGATGGACAGTCCCGAGGCACCCTATAAAATGATGGACAGTCCCGAGGCACCCTATAAAATGATGGACAGTCCCGAGGCACCCTATAAAATGATGGGCAGTCCCAAGGCACCCTATAAAATAATGGGCAGTCCCAAGACACCCTATAAAATGATGGGCAGTCCCAAGGCACCCTATAAAATGAACAGTCCTGAGCCACCCCATTATAAAATGTGGCAAACGATTCTAATAGTTTTCTATAACACAGCAACATCCACACATGTAGGACACCCAACATTAGAGGGGATTTTGTCTTCCAAAGCAAATACACTTTTGCACCCTGGTACTGTCTAGTATTCCAATGTTTCTCTTCTCCTTCAATTTTTCTCCATCACTGAGCTAATGTGACCCCAGCACTGATGGAGAGGGGCGGGGGCAGATCAAACTAGAATGCTGTGCAGGCAGCAGATGTCCTACTTATCAACTGATGTCATTGGCTGTCAGGACGCCGGGGGCTAGAAGGTCATGGTGTACAATAAAAACCTGTGGCTTTGTGCAACTAAAAAACAGGCTTGTCCACCGCAGGCTTGTATACGTTTTGGGCAATTTTCAGAGATTTTGCGAAGGCACCCCTGAAGAAACCTCAAGGCACCCTGGTTGAGAAAGGCTGGTCTATCACATCAAATCCCAATAAAATACATTGACGTTTTTGGTTGTAAGATGACAAAATGTGGGAAATATCGAGGGGTAGGAATACTTTTTCAAGGCACTGTACCTCAGGGTTTTAATATTTAAGGGTACAGCGGACTTATGATGTGGGAGTTACAGAATATGGAGGTACACTAATCCAAACGTGTTGAGGTGACTGGAAGCACTATAGAGATAAACCTAATTTAGGACATGGGTGTGACAGTATATGGGGAGGGGGGGAGGTACACCTACCTGAGGATATTGGGGTGACAGAGTCGGTTCATCAGCTGGACCTCTCGAAGCATATTGGCACGGTTGCTCATCATCTTGTTCATCTTCAGTACCATGATCTGCCCGGACTGGCGATGCCGCACCTGCGGGAAGAGTGACAAAATGAGCTCAACACCCTCAACTCCAGCTCCATCCACCAACCAGTCAACTGTCCTTCACCGGTCATACCTGATGACATCATTGCCTGGTATAAAATGGTTTTATGAAGGTAGAGAACAGATCCATACATAAGAAGAGAAGATGTACATGCCCATGGACTCTGCAAGCTCTTTGTCCTATGGACAGGGCCATCATCATCAAAGGTGGTGGCACCTTACTGGCCCAGGGAAGGGGGTGCTGACAGGTAGGCTGTATGGGGCCCCCGACTCATAGCAATGAATGGAGTGCAAGGAGCATGCCAGGGGCCTGGCTGGTTAGAAAATGTGTAATCTGCTCTAATCTATTGGGGGAGTAGAAGAATGTAGGAGAAGAATGAGAGAGGGCACCATAGAAGAGCAACACCTTAGAAGACTCTGTACTTTGCCCCTTTTAGTAAGAGCTCCACTTTACAGCAGGGACGGTATACAGCATATACCTTCCATGACCAGCAATTCCACCCATTGTCATTCTCACCTCATCCAGCAGCTAAGTCCTCCCTCCAGTCACCTTACCTTTGTCTATCTATATAGCTATAAAAATAGACACATATATATATATATATATATACACACTAAAATTTCCAAAAGTATTGTTCCCGCCCTCAAAATCATGTGATTCAGGTGCTCCAATCCCCTCCATGGACACAGGTGTATACAATCAAGCCCCTAGGCATGCAGACAGCTTCTACAAACATTGGTGAAAGAATGGGTCGCTCTCAGGAGCTCAGTGACTCCAAGCGTGGTCCCGTGATAGGTGGCCACCTGGGCAATAAGTCCATCCGTGACATTTCCTGGCTACTAAATATTCCACGCTCAACTGTTAGTGGGATTATAACAAAGAGAAAGCCACTGGGAACAACAGCCACTCAGCCACCAAGTGGTAGGCCACGTCACATGACAGAGCGGGGTCAGCGCATGCTGAAGCGCACAGTGCGCAGAAGTCGCCAACTGTCTGCAGAGTCAATAGCTAAAAACCTCCAAACTTGGTGTGGCCTTCAGATGAGCCCAACAACAGTGCGTAGAGAGCTTCATGGAATGGGTTTCCATGGCCGAGCAGCTGCATCGAAGACTTCCATCACCAAGCGCAATGCAAAGCGTCGGATTCCGTGGTGTAAAGCACGCTGCCACTAGACTCAAGAGCAGTGGAGACGTGTTCTCTGGAGTGACCAATCACACTTCTCTGCCTGGCAATACAATGGCCGTGTCTGGGTTTGTCGGTTGCCAGGAGAACGGTACTTGCCTGACTGCATTGTGCCAAGTGTAAGGTTTGGTGGAGGGGGGATTATGGTGTGGGGTTGTGTTTCAGGGCTTGGCCCCCTAGTTCCAGTGAAGGGAACTCTTAAGGTGACATTTTGGACAATTTCATGCTCCCAACTTTGTGGGAGGAGTTTTCGGATGGCCCCTTCCTGTTCCAAAATGACTGCGCACCAGTGCACAAAGCAAGGTCCATAAAGACATGGAGGAGCCAGTTTGGGGTGGAGGAACTTGACTGTCCTGCACAGAGTCCTGACCTCAACCCCATAGAACACCTTTGGGATGAATTAGAGCGGAGACTGTGAGCCAGGCCCACTCCCCCGACATCAGTGCCTGACCTGACAAATGTGCTTCTGGAAGAATGGTCCAACCTTCCCATAGACACCCTCCTAAACCTTGTGGACGGCCTTCCCAGAAGAGTTGAAGCTGTTATAGCTGCAAAGGGCGGGGCCAACTCAATATTGAACCCTACGGACTAAGACTGGGGGGCCATTAAAGGTCATGTGCGTGGAAAGGGCGGGGCCACTCAATATTGAACCCTACGGATTAAGACTGGGAGGCCATTAAAGGTCATGTGTGTGGGAAGGGCGGGGCCAACTCAATATTGAACCCTACGGACTAAGACTCGGAGGCCAATAAAGGTCATGTGCGTGGAGAGGGCGGGGCCAACTCAATATTGAACCCTACGGACTAAGACTGGAAGGCCATTAAAGGTCATGTGCGTGGAAAGGCCAGTGGCCCAATACTGTACACACACAAATAAAATAATTTTTACTTCAAATCTATAAATCTGCAGCAATTACCAAAAATGACGCAGAGGTGGAATGGCGAGGGGCGGGGACAGGGCAGTCATGTGACATATCTAGCTGGCGTTCCCGCGTAGCAGAGACAACCCATATGTAATGGATTACAGAGGAGATAGGGGAGGTCAGGGAGAGGATTCCTCCACAAGGCTGTAGGAAAATGTTTATCAGATGGAGGTGGCAGAGTTCTCAGGCCGGGACTGACCCACGCCACACCCGACCTGCAGCACAGGGGCCACATGTGGCCCTTTATACACAAATTACAGCTAAATAAATAAATTGTTATCTCCATCACAATCTACCTCCCGCCGAAAGCAGCAAAGACAAATCCCCGGCCATCCTGTGCAGAACTGGGTGCTGGGATCAATATCCTGGATGAAAACTTTCCATGTTCTCCCTAATACCTAGAACCATGGATGGCGGCTATCAGAAGGTCATCCAGAGTTCCACATTCCAGGACTGATTTGCAGCGGAGCATTTGGCAGCTTAAAGTATTATCTGAACCCGAGAACAAAGATGTCATTTATTGTAGCTTAAAGTGGCTGCATTAGTTTTCTCTTTCCAGACTTCTCTCCCATTTATTTTTACCTGGTGGTCCTGCCAGTAATACACTTCCTGTCCTACGGTGACAACGCTCACTGTACTGTATCCATGGAGCAGCAACGTTGGCACTCTACAGAACCCCTTCCTCTCTCCATTCAAGATACTGTAGAGACATATAGGTTCTGTAGTCCTTACACACTCAAGTAAGAGGCTTCTAAATATGGGGGGGGAAAGAGAGGGTCACGTAAGAAACCTCTCCATGGGGGTGGAGGGGGGTCACATAGAAACCTCTCCATGGGGGTGAAGGGGGAGGGGGTCATGTAGAAACCTCTCAACGGGGGTGAAGGGGGGGGGGGTCACGTTGAAACCTCTCTATGGGGGTGAAGGAAGGGGGGTCACGAAGAAACCTCCCCATGGGGGTGAAGGGGGGGTCACCACGTGGAAATCTCTCCACGGGGGTGAAGGGGAGGGTCACGTTGAAACCTCTCCATGGGGGTGGAGGAGGGGTCACGTAGAAATCTTTCCATTAGGGTGAAGGGAGGGGGGTTACGTAACAGACCTCTCCGGTGGGGGAGGGGGGGAGAATTCACGTGAGACCCCGCCATGGGGGAAAGGAGAGGGGTTACGTAAAAGGACCTCTCCATCGAGGTGAAGGGGGCGGGGTACTTATGAAACCTTTTCACATGGGTGAAGGGGGGGTTATGTAAAATACCTCTCCATGGGTGGGAGGGAGGAGTCACGTGAGAGACCTCACCATGGGGGAAAGGGGGGGTCATGTAAAAAACCTTTCCATGGGGGTGAAGGGTGGGGGTTATGTAAAAGACCTCTCCATGGGTGGGAAGGTAGGTCATGTGAGAGACCGCACCATGGGGGGAAAGGGGGGGGGGGGTTCACGCAAAAGACCTCTCCATGGAGGTGAAGGGGGCAGGTTACGTAGGAAAGCTCTCAAGGGGGGGCTGAAGGTTGGGGGGGGTCACATAAAAGACCCCTCCGTGGGGGGATCACTTAAAGAACCTCTCCATGTGGGTGGTTTCACGCAAGAGACCTCTTCATGAGGGAGGAGGATCACGTAAGGGACCTCTCCATGGGGGGGGGGGGGGGTCATGTAAAAGACCTCACTGTGGGGATGGGATGAGCATCACGTGACATCTCCATGAGGGGGGGGAAGGGGGAGATTGCTCCCAATATGTTTGCCATTCTTTTCTCCATTTCCAGCACAAATATTACAAATCTAGCAGCAATAAAATGTGAAGTGCAATCGGAGGAATAGTCAGCATTCTTCTAATCTCCGTACAGAGGAATGTCCATATACAGTGCGGATGTCAGAAGTCCCTGTGTGAGGAATGTAGCTGCACTTTGCCCCCAGGTGACAGGCGGGTGGTGGCACTGCTGATAAGCCAGGAATGTCAGGGGTGCAGCTTTCCGCAAAACACCGGCACGTGTACAATCCCAGCACGGCACGGACCTACTATTGTTGTTCAATAGTGAGGTTCTCCAATTATATAGCCCTGACATATACCGCAGTGCTGTACAGAAGAACACTGAGCCAGTCACAACAATCTCTGTACCAGGGGAACTCAAGGAGCTCAGGCCGCAAATTCTGACTCAGATCTGCTCTCCATTGCCAAAACTGCCTACTAGACCATAGGGACCATTCATAGTCTGAACAACCAACAGGGAGTGGCAGAATGGGGTGGGCCAGTCTTGAGGTGTTAAAGAGCTCTCCATGTACGTAAGACTTTGGGCCAAGGTATGGCTGATAACATACAAATGTTTTCTTTTTCCAAGATCTGATTCTCAATCATCCTCCTAAAGAGAACCTGTAGTGGAACCTGGGAAGAAAAAAAAAAAAAAGGCTATCTGGAAACTGACTGGAAGCAGACCACCCTAATGCTTTATCAGTGTAAGGCCAGAAGACCTTCTAGAAGTCAACAATGCCCATTAGAATTAAACCCAAGTCCAGGTATCACCAACCAGAAGAACTTCTAGAAGTCAAGAATGCCCATGAGAACCAGACCCAAGTCCAGGTGTCACCAACCAGAAGACCTTCTAGAAGTCAAGAATGCCCATGAGAACCAGACCCAAGTCCAGGTGTCACCAACCAGAAGACCTTCTAGAAGTCAACAATGTCCATGAGAACCATACCCAAGTCCAGGTGTCACCAACCAGAAGACCTTCTAGAAGTCAAGAATTCCCATGAGAACAAGACCCAAGTCCAGGTGTCACCAACCAGGAGACTTTCTAGAAGTCAACAATGTCCATGAGAACGAGACCCAAGTCCCGATGTCATCAACCTATGTGTCTACGTCAACACGACAACAAAAAACGTAAAGCAGTTGCCATCTTTGCAGGCAGCAGCCAATTAGGGTTACTTTTCATGCACAGCAAGGAATCTGATTGGTATTTTTGGGTAACCGACACGGGTGAGATCTACACATGCAATATACACTCACCGGCCACTTTATTAGGTCCACCTTGTTCGTGGAATGAGAATATCCCCCACACCATTACACCACCACCAGCCTGAACTGTTGATACAAGGCAGGATGGATCCATGCTTTCATGTTGTTTACACCAAATTCTGACCCTAGCATCTAAATGTTGCAGCTGAACCAGTCTGCCCTTCTCCTCTGACATCAACAAGGCATTTTTCTTCACAAAACTGCCGCTCACTGGATATTTTCACTTTTTCGGACCATTCTCTGTAAACCCTAGAGATGGTTGTGTGTGAAAATCCCAGTGACTAGCTGTTTTTGAAAGACCAGCCTGCCTGCCTGGCACCAACCTTGCCATGTTCAAAGTCACTTAAATCCCCCTTCTTCCCCATTCTGCTGCTCGGTTTGAACGTCAACAAGTCGTCTTCACCACCTCTAGATGCCTAAATGCATTGAGTAGCTGCCCTGTGATTGGCTGATTAGCAATTTGTATTACCAAGCGATTGAACAGGTGGACCTAATAAAGTGGCCGGTGACTGTAATATATATGAAATCATGCGGGGTCCCATCTTCAGAGGTGATTTGGGATCTGCACATATAACCGTATGAAATGACTTCTGATCATAAATCTGCAGGTCTGGGATCCAGCATTGAAGCTCAGGGTTTGTCCCGGTACTGAAGAGTCTCTAAGCTCAGAGCCATCAATAATGAGATCACAGGCTCAGACCTTTCCTTATTAGTCCACAGCAGGATCTGTGTGTGACTCACAATTCATAGCCGTGTGTGCGAGACCCGACAGCTGAGCAAACGTCAATGCTGCAAACTACACCAGTCCCCCCGTCTCCCGAGGACAGCATGTCATCTCCAACCAGCTGTAATAGTATTTCCATCTCATTCATCTGTATCCACCACCATCCACACCCTATACACCATACTACTCCCATCATCTCCCGAGTACATGCTCCTCAACTATTTCCATCTCATTCATCTGTATCCACCACCATCCACACCCTATACACCATACTACTCCCATCATCTCCCGAGTACATGCTCCTCAACTATTTCCATCTCATTCATCTGTATCCACCAGCATCCCCGCCCTATACACCATACTACTCCCATCATCTCCCGAGTACATGCTCCTCAAGTATTCCATCTCATTCATCTGTATCAACCAGCAACCCCGCCCTATACACCATACTACTCGCATCATCTCCCGAGTACATGCTCCTCAACTATTATTTCCATCTCATTCATCTGTATCCACCACCATCCACACCCTATACACCATACTACTCGCATCATCTCCCGAGTACATGCTCCTCAACTATTTCCATCTCATTCATGTGTATCCACCAGCATCCCCGCCCTATACACCATACTACTCCCATCATCTCCCGAGTACATGCTCCTCAAGTATTCCATCTCATTCATCTGTATCAACCAGCAACCCCGCCCTATACACCATACTACTCCCATCATCTCCCGAGTACATGCTCCTCAACTATTTCCATCTCATTCATGTGTATCCACCAGCATCCCACCCTATACACCATACTACTCGCATCATCTCCCGAGTACATGCTCCTCAACTATTTCCATCTCATTCATGTGTATCCACCAGCATCCCCGCCCTATACACCATACTACTCGCATCATCTCCCGAGTACATGCTCCTCAACTATTTCCATCTCATTCATGTGTATCCACCAGCATCCCACCCTATACACCATACTACTCCCATCATCTCCCGAGTACATGCTCCTCAACTATTTCCATCTCATTCATCTGTATCAACCAGCATCCCCGCCCTATACACCATACTACTCCCATCATCTCCCGAGTATATGCTAATCAACTACTATTTCCATCTCATTCATCTGTATCCACCAGCATCCCCGCCCTATACACCATACTACTCCCATCATCTCCCGAGTACATGCTCCTCAACTATTGTATCCATCTCATTCATCTGTATCCACCAGCATCCCCACACTATACACCATACTACTCCCATCATCTCCCGAGTACATGCTCCTCAACTATTATTACCATCTCATTCATGTGTATCCACCACCATCCCCGCCCTATACACCATACTACTCCCATCATCTCCCGAGTACATGCTCCTCAACTATTGTATCCATCTCATTCATCTGTATCAACCAGCATCCCCGCCCTATACACCATACTACTCCCATCATCTCCCGAGTACATGCTCCTCAACTATTGTATCCATCTCATTCATCTGTATCCACCAGCATCCCCGCCCTATACACCATACTACTCCCATCATCTCCAGAGTACATGCTCCTCAACTATTTCCATCTCATTCATCTGTATCCACCACCATCCCCACCCTATACACCATACTACTCCCATCATCTCCCAGCTGGACCAGCTATGTTATCCTGGACCAAGATATCCACCACTGTCCCTGTCCTAAAGCCACCATCTAATATACACCACACTAGTCTCGTTATCTCCTGAGCATATCATAAACGACCAGATATATTACACTCTCCTCCCTCCGTATTCACCACAATCTGCACCCTATACATCATACTATACATCATCTCCAGGATATATCCACCTCAACGATCTATGATATCTTTTCCATCTCATTCATCTGTATCCACCAGCATCCCCGCCCTATACACCATACTACTCCCATCATCTCCCGAGTACATGCTTCTCAACTATTATTACCATCTCATTCATGTGTATCCACCACCATCCCCGCCCTATACACCATACTACTCCCATCATCTCCCGAGTACATGCTCCTCAACTATTTCCATCTCATTCATCTGTATCCACCACCATCCCCACCCTATACACCATACTACCCCCATCATCTCCCGAGTATATGCTAATCAACTATTATTTCCATCTCATTCATCTGTATCCACCAGCATCCCCGCCCTATACACCATACTACTCCCATCATCTCCCAGCTGGACCAGCTATGTTATCCTGGACCAGGACATCCACCACTGTCCCTGTCCTAAAGCCACCACCTAATATACACCACACTAGTCTCGTTATCTCCTGAGCATATCATAAACGACCAGATATATTACACTCTCCTCCCTCCGTATTCACCACAATCTGCACCCTATACATCATACTATACATCATCTCCAGGATATATCCACCTCAAAGATCTATGATATCTTTTCCATCTCATTCATCTGTATCCACCTATACACCATACTACTCCCATCATCTCCTGAGTATACCCTCCTCAGCTATTCTATGCATCTCATCTGTATCCACCACCACCCCACCCTATACACCATATGACTCCCATCATCTCCCAAATAAATGCTCCTTAACTATTATTTCCTTCTCATTCATCTGTATCCACCACCATCCCCACCCTATACACCATTACCTGATATACACCACACTAGTCCCATCTTCTCCTGAGTATATCATCCTGGACCAGCTATGTTATCAACTCCTTCCTCCATATCCACCATTGTCTCTGTCGTAACGCCACCACCTAATATACACCACACTAGTCCCGTTATCTCCTGAACATATCATCAACGACCAGATATATTGCACTCTCCTCCCTCCGTAGTCACCACGATCTCCACCCTATACATCATACTACTCCCATCATCTACAGGATATATCCACCTGGAATATCTATGATATCTTTTCCATCTCATTCATCTGTATCCACCTATACACCATACTACTTCCATCATCTGCCGAGTATACCCTCCTTAACGATTATTTGCATCTCATTCATCTGTATCCACCACCATCCCCACCCTACACACCATACTACTCCCATCATCTCCCGAAGATATCGCCAACCAGATATGACATCATTTCCATCCCATTCGTTTTTTATGCAACACCATCTCCGCCCTACACACTTCCACCCAATATACACCATCCTGCTCCCATCATTTCCCAAATATATCCTCCTCAACTAGCTATGATAATATTTCCATCTCATTCATCTGTATCCACCAACATCCTTGTCCTACACACCACCACCTAAAAAACACCACACTAGTCCCAACATCTCCTGAGGATATCATCATCAACTAGCTACGATAAATTTTCCATCTCATTCACCTGTATCCACCACCATTCCCACCCTACACACCAACACCCAATATATACCATCCTACTCCCATCATCTTCTGAGTATATCCACCTCAACTAGCTATATTTTCCATCTCATTCACCTGTATCCACCACCATCCCCACCCTACACACCATACTACTCCCATCATCTTTTGAAGATATCACCAACCAGCTATGACATTTCCATCTCATTCATTTGTATGCACCACCATCCCCACCCTACACACTTCCATCCAATATACAAAATCCTACTCCCATCATTTCCCAAATATATCCTCCTCAACTAGCTATGATAGTATTTCCATCTCATTCATCTGTATCTACCAATGTCCTTGTCCTAAACACCACCACCCTATATATACCATCCTACTCCCATCATCTTCCGAGTATATCCTCCTCAACTAGCTATATTTTCCATCTCATTCACCTATATCCACCACCATCCCCACCCTACACACCCACCATCCAAATCTAGGGTCACATCTATGCAGATTTAGTTTGATGCATTTTGTGGTTTTTTCAGACTTGTTTTTGATGAGTTTTTTCTATTTTATTAATGCATTTTGTGTTTTGTGTAAGTTTAGCTGGTTGTTAAGGAGCGGGTGGCCGCTGAGTAACAACCGATCAAGAAACCTACTGCTGGCAATTAAGAAAAAAAAAAAATTTGAGGAAAAAAAAAACAAAAAAAAAAAAAAAAACACCCAAGAAACAGTGGGGTCCCCCCTCCAATTCATGCCAGGCCTTTCAGGTCTAGTATGGATTTTGAGCAGCACAGTGGCTAAATGGTTTGCACTTCCGCCTGGCAGTACTCGGGTCATTGGTTCGAATCACAACCACAGCACCACCTGCCTGGAGTTTGCATGTTCTCCCTGTATCTGCGTGGGTTTCCTCCACGTACTCCGGTTTCCTCCCACGCTGCAAAGACATGCTGTTACGTTAAGTGGATCCTGTCTAAATTGGCCCTAGTATGAACGTAGGTTAGGGACCTTAGATTGTACACCACTTGAGGGTTAGGGACTGATGTGAATGTGTAATATAATATAATGTAAAGTGCTGTGTAAATTGACGGTCCTATACATGTACCTGAAAATAAATTTTAAGGGGACCCCCATGCCAAAATTAAAAAAAAAAAAAAAAAAAAACTGTATGGGGTTCTCCCCAAAATTCATACCAGACCCTTATCCGAGCATGCAACCCAGCAGGACAAGGAAGGGGGTGGGGAACGAGCCAACGATCAGGTTGGGGTTCCCCAATGTGACCTGAACTATACCAGGCCACAACATGCATGGGGAGGGGTGCTGCCCCCTTCTCCCAAAAGGACCTTGCCC
This sequence comes from Staurois parvus, assembly GCF_062004578.1. Classification (NCBI taxonomy): domain Eukaryota; kingdom Metazoa; phylum Chordata; class Amphibia; order Anura; family Ranidae; genus Staurois; species Staurois parvus. The sequence goes on along the minus strand of NW_028318904.1, from coordinate 431,084 downwards.
CCATGTTGATGAGGAAAAGGGCCTCTTTCCCACAACTCTGGGATGTGGTTGTGGGGGTCTCCAGTGGGGTGACTTAGAATCTGGAAGCCCCCGTTGGGGAATCCCTCAGACCCCTACCCCATGTTCACAAAAAAGGAGTGTAAAAAGTGAATAAAAACATGACAGTTTTTGACAAGTCCTTTATTAAAAAATTAAAAACAAAAACCAAAAATTGTCCCCTGAAGTAGATCCAACGTCACTCACAAATGTCCATTACAGTCACAACATGCAAACTGCATATAAATGCACACAAATCGGATCAAAAATGCAACACTTGCGTTTTTGGTACAGTTCCACAGAAGTCTATTACTCGCAAAACGCAACCTGCTGCAGGAAAAAAAAAGTCCCCAACCCTTTCAAACATTTGCACCGGCTGAAAGCGCACCGATGTGAACTAGATCCATAGGGAATCACGTTAAAAGAGCTATAGTGCGTTTCGGCAAACTAGAACACACTGAAATACGCAAAAGTGTGACCCTGGGGTAACGCACACCATGCTAGTCCCATCGTTTCCTGAGTGTATCATCAACGACCAGCTATATTATCCTCTCCTTCCTCCATATCCACCATTGTCCCCATCTACACACCACCACCTAATATAGTCAGGTCCATATATATTTGGACACGGGCACAATTTTAGTTTTTTTCAGGCATTGACCAAAACATCTTCCAGCTCTAGTTCTATGATGGATCTGGGCGGACAGTGCGCACTCTCAGGTGTAATTGGAGGGTATGTACATCCACATTGGGGGAGGGGTTTAGGAATTACAGCTCTTAAGAGTAGCCATCCTCCCTTTTTTTCAAGGGACCAAAAGTAATTGGACAATTGAATCAAAAGCTGTTTCCTGGCCAGGTGTGGGCTACTCGTTCGTTATGTCTTCAACTAAGCAGGTAAAAGGTCTGGAGTTGATTCCAAGTGCGGGATTTGCATTTGGAATCTATTGCAGTGAACCTACAACATGCGTTCAAAGGAGCTGTCCATGCAAGTGACACCAGCCAATGTAAGGCTTCAAAGATTAAACCAATCCATCAGAGAGATCGCAGCAACATTAGGAGCGACCAAATCAACAGTTTGGTCTATTCTGAGGAAAGAAGAACGCACTGGTGAGCTCAGCAACATAAAAAGGCATGGAGGTCCATGGGAGACAACAGTGGTGGGTGATCGCAGGATCCTCTCTATGGCAAAGAAAAACTCATTCACCACATCCAGACAAGTGAAGGACACTCTCCAGGAGGTGGGCGTATCATTATCAAAGTCTACAATCAAGAGGAGACTTCACAAGAGCAAATACAGCGGGTTCACCACAAGGTGCAAATACAGCGGGTTCACCACAAGGTGCAAATACAGCGGGTTCACCACAAGGTGCAAATACAGAGGGTTCCCCACAAGGTGCAAATACAGAGGGTTTCCCAGAAAGAGCAAACCATTCAGAAGCCTGATGTTATGGACCACCTGGTGTACTCTAGCAGTCCACAGGACAGGATTCCCCAGGGAGCAGAGTCTAAGCCCCAGTCCGCTTGTTCACCAGAGCCCCTGATGGTGGGGATGGGCTTGGAGCGGAAAGTGACCAGGTCGCGGCCCCTGAGTACACCCACCTGAGGTAGAGGAATCACCAGAGGTAATGACAGGTAGAGAGCCTGGTGTGAAGAGGCAAACAGATCTGGAGAATAGCACCTAATCCGTGCGGGTCGAATGGATGGCTGAGCAATAGCGTGGTCAGACGGGCCGGGTCGGTAACGGGCGGACAGCGTGGTACAAGACAGCAGGCACAGAGTAATCGGGTCACTCGCCGGGTCTGGTAACAGAAGTTCAGATCAGAAGGGATATCCAGAAAAGTAGTCAAACGAGCCAGAGGGTCAGGGCAGGAGAATATCAGCAAGGTCCGGTTCAAGCAAAGGTCGGCAGGAGAATATCAGCAAGGTCCGGTTCAAGCAAAGGTCAGCAACAGTCAGGAATCAACTCACAGATCACAGGAACCAGATCAGACCATACGGCAACTTGTGTCTGTGCAGGGCTGGTTTAAGTAGCCCGTCCTGCGCCTGACAGGCGCAGCCTAGATCCTAGTGCCTGCCCAGCGCCGTCATAGGTGACGGGTACGCTTGGGTCCTAGTGCCCTGCTGCCTGCATGTCTTGACAGACACCTACGCATGTGCAGACCCATGCGTCGCGATGGTCCCTGACACCTGAATAGACTTTGCCAAAAAACATCTGAAAAAGCCAAACCAGTTCTGGAAAAGTATTCTTTGGACGGATGAAACTGAGATGAATCTGTACCAGAATGACGGGGAAAAAAAAGTGTGGAGAAGGTTTGGACCAGCTCATGATCCGAAGCACACAACGTCATCTGAAAAACATGGTGGAGGCAGTGTGATGGCACGGGTGGAGGCGGTGTGATGGCACGGGCGGAGGCGGGGTGACGGCACGGGCGGAGGCGGGGTGACGGCACGGGCGGAGGCGGGGTGACGGCACGGGCGGAGGCGGGGTGACGGCACGGGCGGAGGCGGGGTGACGGCACGGGCGGAGGCGGGGTGACGGCACGGGCGGAGGCAGGGTGACGGCATGGGCGGAGGCGGGGTGATGGCATGGGCATGCATGGCTTCCAGTGGCACTGGGTCATTGGTGGTCATTGATGATGTGACAGAAGCAGCCGGATGGAGTTCTTTTGGTGATGCGCAGTGTTCTTGCGCCAAACATATCTTTTGGAATTATGGCCAAAAAGTTCAGCCTTGGTTCCATCAGACCAGAACACATTTTCCCACATGCTTTTGGGAGACTTCAGATGTGTTTTTGCAAAAATTTAGCTGGGCTTGGATGTTTTTCTTCTCAAGAAAGGGCTTCAGTCTTCCACTCTACCCCACAGCCCAGACATATGAAGAACATGGGAGATTGTTGTCACATGGACCACACAGCCAGGACTTGCTAGATATTCCTGCAGCTCCTTTCATGTTGCTGTAGAGGCCTCTTGGCCGCCTCCCAGACCAGTTTTCTTCTCGTCTTTTCCTCCATTTTGGTGGGACGTCCAGTTCTTGGCGATGTCACTGTTGAGCCATATTTCCTCCACTTGATGATGACTGTCTTCACTGTGTTCCATGGTATATCTAATGCCTTGAAAATTCTTTTGTACCCTCTTTCTGTCTGATACTTTTTAACAATGAGACCCCTCTGATGCTTTGGAAGCTCTCTGCGGACCGTGGCTTTTGCTTTAGGATGCGACTAAGAAAATTACAGCAAAAGACCTACTAGAACAAGTTAACTTTATTTGGGGTTAATCAGAGGCATTTTAAAATGATGGCGGGTGTGTACTGACTCCTATTTACCATGATTGTGAATGTGATTGCTAAATTCTGAACACAGCGACATCCCCAGTTATAAGAGGATGTGCACACTTATGCAACCGCATTGTTTTAGTTATTTATGTATACTCCCCCCCCCCTAAAAGATTTGTTTTTTTTTTTTTTATTGAGTTGTACAGTTTATAGGTCACATTAAAAGGTGGAAAAAGAAATGATTAATCTGTCTCATTTTTTTTACATCACAGAAACCTGACATTTTAATAGGGGTGTGTAGACTTTTATATCCACTGTATATACAGTCACCAGTTCCTGCTCACGGCCACACCAGTTATATGATGCTGTACTGATTTTGTTTTTTTGTTTTTTTAATTTCCTCATTTCCCCCCCAAGAAAAAACAAAACTCACCATGCCTTTTAATAAATACTTTGGACTGTCTACTTTCCAAAAAGGGATGATTTGGGGGATATTTGTACTCTCCTGGCATTTTTGGGGCTCCAAGAAATGAGATCGGCCGTCAGTACATCAGGACTGATTATCAGATATATATCCCGAAGTTTGTGAACTCTACAACTTACCTACAAACTAAATAATAAAAACACGGATTTGGGTTATTGTCACCAAAGCAATGAATAGAATACAGTTTGGCCAAAATTTATGAAGAAAGATTATTTTTTTAGTGGTGCACCGAATGAGAGTTTTGTATCGAATCCGAAAATTTAGGATGTACTTGGGCGAAAACTGAAACCGAAATGGACAGTTTATTTAAAATAATACATAATTTGCATTATATTTGCCTTTTTAATTAATGTCAAGAATTTAAAAAATACAATTCAGTCACATAAAATAACTTTTACTGAAAGAAGCACAAAAAGTGGACGGAAAATAAAATGAGATTTATAGAAAAAGTAAAAAAAAAAAAAAAAAACTTAAGAGGCATTTTTGCACTGCAGCCAATGGGGGAGCGATTTGCCACTCAAGCCAATGGGGGAGCTATTTGCCACTCAAGCCAATGGGGGAGCTATTTGCCACTCAAGCCAATGGGGGAGCTATTTGCCACTCAAGCCAATGGGGGAGCGATTTGCCACTCAAGCCAATGGGGGAGCGATTTGCCACTCAAGCCAATGGGGGAGCGATTTGCCACTCAAGCCAATGGGGGAGCTATTTGCCACTCAAGCCAATGGGGGAGCTATTTGCCACTCAAGCCAATGGGGGAGCTATTTGCCACTCAAGCCAATGGGGGAGCTATTTGCCACTCAAGCCAATGGGGGAGCTATTTGCCACTCAAGCCAATAGGGGAGCTATTTGCCACTCAAGCCAATAGGGGAGCTATTTGCCACTCAAGCCAATAGGGGAGCTATTTGCCACTCAAGCCAATGGGGGAGCTATTTGCCACTCAAGCCAATGGGGGAGCTATTTGCCACTCAAGCCAATGGGGGAGCTATTTGCCACTCAAGCCAATGGGGGAGCGATTTGCCACTCAAGCCAATGGGGGAGCGATTTGCCACTCAAGCCAATGGGGGAGCGATTTGCCACTCAAGCCAATGGGGGAGCAATTTGCCACTCAAGCCAATGGGGGAGCAATTTGCCACTCAAGCCAATGGGGGAGCGATTTGCCACTCAAGCCAATGGGGGAGCGATTTGACACTCAAGTCAATGGGGAGCAGGCAGGTGTGGGAGGTGAAGGCGTTTGGAGGATAGCCTGGTGTCAAGAAGGCCAGCAAAGAAGCCACTTCTCTCCAGAAAAAACATCAGAGACAGACTGATATTCTGCAAAAGGTCCAGGGATTGGACTGCTGAGGACTGGGGGGGGCACTATTCCTTCCACCGACACCAATGACGGGGCACTATTACTCCCACCGCCACCAATGACGGGGCACTATTCCTCCCACCGACACCAATGACGGGGCACTATTCCTCCCACCGACACCAATGACGGGGCACTATTCCTCCCACCGACACCAATGACGGGGCACTATTCCTCCCACCGACACCAATGACGGGGCACTATTCCTCCCACCGACACCAATGACGGGGCACTATTCCTCCCACCGACACCAATGACGGGGCACTATTCCTCCCACCGACACCAATGACGGGGCACTATTCCTCCCACCGACACCAATGACGGGGCACTATTCCTCCCACCGACACCAATCACGGGGCACTATTCCTCCCACCGACACCAATCACGGGGCACTATTCCTCCCACCGACACCAATCACGGGGCACTATTCCTCCCACCGACACCAATCACGGGGCACTATTCCTCCCACCGACACCAATCACGGGGCACTATTCCTCCCACCGACACCAATCACGGGGCACTATTCCTCCCACCGACACCAATCACGGGGCACTATTCCTCCCACCGACACCAATGACGGGGCACTATTCCTCCCACCGACACCAATGACGGGGCACTATTCCTCCCACCGACACCAATGACGGGGCACTATTCCTCCCACCGACACCAATGACGGGGCACTATTCCTCCCACCGACACCAATGACGGGGCACTATTCCTCCCACCGACACCAATGACGGGGCACTATTCCTCCCACCGACACCAATGACGGGGCACTATTCCTCCCACCGACACCAATGACGGGGCACTATTCCTCCCACCGACACCAATGACGGGGCACTATTCCTCCCACCGACACCAATGACGGGGCACTATTCCTCCCACCGACACCAATGACGGGGCACTATTCCTCCCACCGACACCAATGACGGGGCACTATTCCTCCCACCGACACCAATCACGGGGCACTATTCCTCCCACCGACACCAATCACGGGGCACTATTCCTCCCACCGACACCAATCACGGGGCACTATTCCTCCCACCGACACCAATCACGGGGCACTATTCCTCCCACCGACACCAATCACGGGGCACTATTCCTCCCACCGACACCAATCACGGGGCACTATTCCTCCCACCGACACCAATCACGGGGCACTATTCCTCCCACCGACACCAATGACGGGGCACTATTCCTCCCACCGACACCAATGACGGGGCACTATTCCTCCCACCGACACCAATGACGGGGCACTATTCCTCCCACCGACACCAATGACGGGGCACTATTCCTCCCACCGACACCAATGACGGGGCACTATTCCTCCCACCGACACCAATGACGGGGCACTATTCCTCCCACCGACACCAATGACGGGGCACTATTCCTCCCACCGACACCAATGACGGGGCACTATTCCTCCCACCGACACCAATGATGGGGCACTATTCCTCCCACCGACACCAATGATGGGGCACTATTCCTCCCACTGATACCAATGATGGGGCACTATTCCTCCCACTGACAACCAATGACGGGGCACTATTCCTCCCACCGACACCAATGACGGGGCACTATTCCTCCCACCGACACCAATGACGGGGCACTATTCCTCCCACCGACACCAATGACGGGGCACTATTCCTCCCACCGACACCAATCACGGGGCACTATTCCTCCCACCGACACCAATGACGGGGCACTATTCCTCCCACCGACACCAATGACGGGGCACTATTCCTCCCACCGACACCAATGACGGGGCACTATTCCTCCCACCGACACCAATGACGGGGCACTATTCCTCCCACCGACACCAATGACGGGGCACTATTCCTCCCACCGACACCAATGACGGGGCACTATTCCTCCCACCGACACCAATGACGGGGCACTATTCCTCCCACCGACACCAATGACGGGGCACTATTCCTCCCACCGACACCAATGACGGGGCACTATTCCTCCCACCGACACCAATGACGGGGCACTATTCCTCCCACCGACACCAATGACGGGGCACTATTCCTCCCACCGACACCAATGACGGGGCACTATTCCTCCCACCGACACCAATGACGGGGCACTATTCCTCCCACCGACACCAATGACGGGGCACTATTCCTCCCACCGACACCAATGACGGGGCACTATTCCTCCCACCGACACCAATGACGGGGCACTATTCCTCCCACCGACACCAATGATGGGGCACTATTCCTCCCACCGACACCAATGATGGGGCACTAATCCTCCCACTGACACCAATGATGGGACACTATTCCTCCCACTGATACCAATGATGGGGCACTATTCCTCCCACTGACAACCAATGATGGGGCACTATTCCTCCCACTGACAACCAATGATGGGGCACTATTCCTCCCACTGACAACCAATGATGGGACACTATTCCTCCCACTGACACCAATGATGGAACACTATTCCTCCCACTGATACCAATGATGGTGCACTATTCCTCCCACCGACACCAATGACGGGGCACTATTCCTCCCACCGACACCAATGATGGGGCACTATTCCTCCCACCGACACCAATGATGGGGCACTAATCCTCCCACTGACACCAATGATGGGACACTATTCCTCCCACTGATACCAATGATGGGGCACTATTCCTCCCACTGACAACCAATGATGGGGCACTATTCCTCCCACTGACAACCAATGATGGGGCACTATTCCTCCCACTGACAACCAATGATGGGACACTATTCCTCCCACTGACACCAATGATGGAACACTATTCCTCCCACTGATACCAATGATGGTGCACTATTCCTCCCACCGACACCAATGATGGGGCACTATTCCTCCCACCGACACCAATGATGGGGCACTATTCCTCCCACCGACACCAATGATGGGGCACTATTCCTCCCACTGATACGATACCAATGATGGAACACTATTCCTCCCACTGCCAACCAATGATGGGAGACTATTCCTCTCTCCGATACCAATGATGGGACACTATTCCTCTCCCTGACAACCAATGATGGGACACTATTCCTCCCACTGACAACCAATGGTGGGGCATTATCTATTCCCACTGATGTTGGGAAATTTTCTACTCTCACTTGCCACAGTCCAACAGGCCCCCCCTAAAGTATGAAGGACAGGTCCTTTGTTTAGAAAGTTTGGAGACCCCCACTGTAAAGCATGGAGGTTGATCTTTTCTCTTTTGGGAATGTGGGTGAGCAACAACGACCAAGAAAAATTAATTGAAAATTGATGGCAAGATGAAAGCAGCATATTCTCAGGAATTATTCAAGGAACATTTGCCTTCATAAGACCAGAAGATGGGCATGTGACCCATTTGTGCTTTCCAACATCACAATGACCTGAAACAGAAGGTCAAGTCAATCCTTCAGAGGCTGCAGCAGAAACAGTGAAGGTTCTAAAGTGGCCTTCACAATCTCCTGACGTCAACACCACCTTTGGAATATCTCAAACATGCAGCTCATGCTAGACAACCAAAGAATTAGCCGGATCTGGAAAGTTCCTTTACGAAGAAGAGCAAGAAGCTTTACCACCCAAGAACATATAGGGCCTCGTTCACAACTATCGCAAAAGACTGCAAGCCGTCATCGATGCCTAAAGAGTAAACCAATGGAAGCCCTCAGATGAGGAGATCAGCAGCACATGGAAGTCTGCAGAATTCATTCTCTAAATAATCAGAGAGGGATATGGTATCACCACCGCATGAACACGGTCCAAGAAGAAGGTGCCGTGTGATGTTCAGATTGGGGAGATCACCAAGGTAAGCGTCATGCTATTTACTACCAGAATAACGTCTAATCTGCAGAAACCAAGGACGGGCCATATGTAGCATGTACGCCTAATATATACTCCAACAGCAAGATCTCCAACCATAGATTTCGGCTCTGATCCGGTCCACCTGGGAGATGTGTGAACCAGTTATGGCCGTTCTCTTTAAAGGGTCTCCCTTGTATCTTCTCACCCCTACACATTACACTATGCTGTATATAGAGGGACTCCGTGAGAGAGCAGGCACCAGGTAATGCTATTTTACTCCAAGTATTGTCAACAATGGGAGGTGGGGAGGAGAAGTCGGTATCCAGGTTTCCACGTCCCCAGGGTCTCTTCTGATAATTACTATACATATGGGTCCTCCTCCTAGGAATGGTGTGTACATTGCCACCTGAATGACTCCGGCAGCCATATTTATAACTCTGGGTTCACCCCCAGAGGAGTCCTAATTACAGCTGATTCAATAAACCTAGTGTGCACGAATACATATGGTAAGGGCCTGTGCTAATGGACTTTTTTCACTTCAAGCAGGTTTCACATTCACATACGAGTCTGTAGGAATGCAAAAACTCCCTTAAAGCAGGCCAAATACATGCAAGGTGCATAGAACATGTGACAAGTCTTATATGGAAATACATCTAATATAGGTCACATGGCATGGGGTCCTGGAAGCAAAGCCACTATGGGTCACATAGCACAGGGTCCAGGATCCAAATCTATCATTGGTCAGGTATCACAGGGTTCTGGACCCAAATCCACCGTGGGGCACATGTCACAGGGTCCTGGAACCAAATCCATCATGGGTCACATGTCACAGAGTACAGAAACCAAATCCATGAACGATCACATGGTATAAGGGTCAAGAAACCAAATCCACCTAGTGTCCCGTCAGGGAGTACAGGAACCGAACCCACCAAGGGTCACATGTCACAGGGTCCAGGAAGCAAATCCACCTAGGGTCCCATGTCATAGGGTCCAGGAACCAAATCCACCTAGGGTCACATGTCACAGGGTCCAGGAACCAAATCCGCCAAGGGTCACAGGGTCCTGGAACCAAATTCATCAAGGGTCACATGTCACAGGGTCCAGGAACCAAAACCACCTAGGGTCACATATCACAGGGTCCAGGAACCAAAACCACCTAGGGTCACATGTCACAGGGTCCAGGAACCAATCCACCTAGGGTCACATGTCATAGGGTCCAGGAACCAAAACCACCTAGGGTCACATGTCATAGGGTCCAGGAACCAAAACCACCTAGGGTCACATGTCACAGGGTCCAGGAACCAATCCACCTAGGGTCACATGTCATAGGGTCCAGGAACCAAAACCACCTAGGGTCACATATCACAGGGTCCAGGAACCAAAACCACCTAGGGTCACATGTCACAGGGTCCAGGAACCAATCCACCTAGGGTCACATGTCATAGGGTCCAGGAACCAAAACCACCTAGGGTCACATATCACAGGGTCCAGGAACCAAAACCACCTAGGGTCACATGTCACAGGGTCCAGGAACCAATCCACCTAGGGTCACATGTCATAGGGTCCAGGAACCAAAACCACCTAGGGTCACATGTCACAGGGTCCAGGAACCAATCCACCTAGGGTCACATGTCACAGGGTCCAGGAACCAATCCACCTAGGGTCACATGATTTAGGGTCCAGCAACTAAATCCATCATGGATAAAAATATGCCATGGGGTCCAGGAATCAAGTCCACATTGGGTCACTGCATATGCAGACTATTTCCTACTTCGATTTGCACGTCACGGGGTTCAGGAACCAAATCCACCATGGGTCACATGTCACAGGGTCCAGGAACCTGATCCACCTAGGGTCACATGTCACAGGGTCCAGGAACCTAATCCACCTAGGGTCACATGTCACGGGGTCCAGGAACCAAATCCACCTAGGGTCACAATGTCCAGAAACCAAATCCACCTAGGGTCAAATGTCACGGGGTCCAGGAACCAAATCCACCTAGGGTTACGGGGTCCAGGAACCAAATCCACCTAGGGTTACGGGGTCCAGGAACCAAATCCACCTAGGGTTACGGGGTCCAGGAACCAAATCCACCTAGGGTTACGGGGTCCAGGAACCAAATCCACCTAGGGTCACATGTCAGTGTCCAGGAAACAAATCCACCTAGGGTCACATGTCACAGGGTCCAGGAAACAAACCCACCTAGGGTCACATGTCACAGGGTCCAGGAGCCAAATCCACCTAGGGTCACATGACACAGGGTCCAGCAACCAAATCCATCATGGATAATATGCCGTGGGGTCCAGGAATCAAGTCCACCTTGGGTCACATTACACAGGGTCCAGCAACTAAATGTATCATAGGTCACATGTTACAGGGTTCAGCAACCAAATCCATCATGGATAAAAATATGCCATGGGGTCCAGGAATCAAGTCCACCATGTGTCACATGACACAGGGTCCAAGAACCAAATCCACCATGGGTCATATGACACAGGGTCCAGGAACCAAATCCACCATAGGTCATATGACACAGGGTCCAGGAATCAAGTCCATATGCAGGCTGTACTTCCTACTTAGATTTGCACCATGCAAAGCAGGCCATACTATACAATCAGATTGTACATTCTCCGTTAGATCTGGATTGTGCAGGCGTGTACAGTCAGATTGCACAGTGTATGGCCAGCTTAGGAGGAAAGGTAAAGCACCATCTATGGACATGCTCAAACAGATGTGGGTTTTCCGTTTGGTTGACACGTCAACTGTTTATTATACAGCTAGGACATGACGGGCTCCGACTTTCAGAGCTGCAGTTTCTAATGCACATGGTAGGAAGCTCACAGTGTGCAGTGAAATAACAGTCAGCCATCTGCGTACAGGAGAACCTGGAGGTCAGATTTAGGAGGGCCCCTCCTCCCCTCCAGGCCCAGCACTTGGCGTTGGTTCAGCATTAATAGCAGGTTGCACTCCGTGTCCTCCCAGGATATATAAACCCGGGACCAGCAGTTATTTCCTAGGTGGTTATTATGACGCTTTTTGTGTGGTTTAGTAATCTGCAGTTTAGATGAGAGTGAACATTCACCTCCGGCGTGGTGCCTCCCCGGAGAGGTCACCTGGAGTCACCTTCTCACATCGACACAAAGCATTCCACCACCAAAGACGTTCTCCTGCTCAGAACATGTAGACCAGGGGTGTCAAACTGGCGGCCCTCCAGCTGTTCCGAAACTACAAGGTCCATCATGCCACTACCTTTGGGAGTCATGCTTGTAACTGTCAATCTTACAATGCCTCATGGGACTTGTAGTTTGGCAACAGCTGGAGGGCCACCAGTTTGACACCGGGGATGTAGAGTTTGAGGTGCCCATTAACACCATAATACGATTTCCCCTAGTTTGTGTCCTTCTACCTTGTGTCCTCTATGTGTGCTGGTCCTTTAATAAGAGTCTCAAGGTGGCCAGAGAGCAATGCTATCTGTACAAGCAAAGGTGGAGCCCTCCGGTGCAGCTACAATGCCAGAGCAGATAAGAGCCTAGAGTGGCCCCGTGTGTGTATAGAGGGTGAGGTGACTGCCACTGCAGATACGCGGACAGGAGACGTCAAACCCCTTAGGGCTCTGAGGTCTGCAGTCTAGGATCTGAGTGAAAGCGTACCCAGGTGGTCAGGGGTCTGCAGACGTCATAATGCCCCATATTATGGTGTACGTGGTATGTCTAGGTGGTCGGTATTATGTGTCCTGCAGACATGATGATGCCCCTTAATGCGCTGAATGCAGAATGATATGCTGAAGGTGGTCCACAGGCATGATGGTGCCTCTAAGTGCTCTGTGTGGACTATGAAATCTGGGTGGTGGTGTCCAGTGGTATACAGACGTGATGCACTTTAATGTTCTGGGTGGTGGTCGCCCAGGTGGTCAGGGGCCTGCAGACGTGATGGTGCCCCTTAATGCTCTGTGTGTAGTCTGAAATCTGGATGATGCAGGCCTAAGAGGTCATGGTCAGGGGTTTGCAGACCTGATGGTGCCCCTTAATGCTCTGTGTGTAGTCTGAAATCTGGATGATGCTGGCCTAAGAGGTCATGGTCAGGGGTTTGCAGACCTGATGGTGCCCCTTAAAGCTCTGTATGGAAAATTAAATCTTGGTGGTGGTCGCCCAGGTGGTCAGTGGTCTGCAGACTTGATGGTTCCCCTTAATGCTCTGTGCGTAGTCTGAAATCTGGATGATGCGGGTCTAAGAGGTCATGGTCAGTGGTTTACAGACCTGATGGTGCTCCTAATTCTCTATATGAAATATGATAGCTGGGTGGTGGTGACCCAGGTGGTCAGAGGGCTGCAGATATGATGGTGCCCCCTAAAGCTCTGTATGGAAAATTAAATCTGGTTGGTCGCCCAGGTGGTCAGTGGTCTGCAGACTTGATGGTTCCCCTTAATGCTCTGTGTGTAGTCTGAAATCTGGATGATGCGGGTCTAAGAGGTCATGGTCAGGGGTTTGCAGACCTGATGGTGCTCCTAATTCTCTATATGAAATATGATATGTGGGTGGTGGTGACTCAGGTGGTCAGGGGGTCTGCAGACATGATGGTGCCCCTTAAAGCTCTGTATGGAAAATGAAACCTGGGTGGTGGTGCCCCAGGTGGTCAGTGGTCTGCATATGTGATGGTGCCCTTTAATGCCTGGGATCCCGGTGATGAGGGCCCTCGTGGTCAGGAGTCTGCTAATGTGATTACACCTCTTAATGGTCTCTGAAGTATGAAATGTGGATGACGATGACACAGGCAGTCAGGGGTCTGCAGATGTGTGAGGACACCCCCCCTTGGTTCAGCGAGTGCAGTCTGGAGGTGGGTGGACCCAAATGTTTAGGGGCTTGCAGAAGTGTTGGTCCAATGTGGTCAGGGGTCACACAGTGATGCCCTTTAAGTTCTGAATGGAGTATGAAATCTGTCCAGAGGTCTGCTGATGTGTGATGACACCCCTAGTGCGGTCCAGGTTCTTGGTGGGTCAGGGTGTGGGGAAATGTATGATAGAGCCCCTTGGTGCTCTGGGACCTGGGTGGTGTTGGTGGGAGTCGGGGGGCTGGGAAGATGACAGGGGTATGCAGACATGATAATGCCCCTTTGTGGAGTTGTGGTGAAGACAAATCATGGAGATAGGGGAATATGGTGGGTTGGTGACAGAGAGCTCCCAGGGGACCATGAAGAGGACCTGCCATTCACCACAGCAGCAGCTCTGTCCTGGGACAATGCTCAGCCTATCAGAGGTGGAGAAGGAGGACGACGTGGCCTGTAGTAACCTTTGAGTGTGGAAGAGAGCCAGGGCTGAAATAACACAGCGAGGGAGCCGCGAGGAAATGTACCGACATAAACAAATATGACAAGGAAGATTCCGGAGAAAGCTGCAAGAAGCTGAAGGACCTGTCCAGGGTCACTCCTGGGACCTAAGCTGGAATAAAGACTACAACACAGAGGGGTCCTCATTACTGAACTCCACTCTAAACTGAATCTTCTCTACCATGTGTAATGACACGCCAATGGGGGGTGAGATGTGTACATAATACCCAACACAGGCCTGGAGGCATCTCCACAACTTCCCCCATCCAGGAAAGGTGGAAGAACAACAATAAGACCTGAAGTATGAAGAACACATACATACATAAATACACATACATACATAAATACACATACACACACATACATAAATACACACACATACATAAATACACATACACACACATACACACACACACACATACATAAATACACATACATACATAAATACACACTTACACCCACCCCCCGCTCACAGAGAGGTTCTGGATGGGCAACCCCAATGTGTATAAAAATAATGGCTGCTATCAGTCTGCCATATCCAGACAGGAAAACCAGGGCCCACATCACCCCCTATAACCCCTCCATCCTGACCAGGGCCCACATCACCCCCTATAACCCCTCCATCCTGACCAGGGCCCACATCACCCCCTATAACCCCTCCATCCTGACCAGGGCCCACATCACCCCCCTACACCCCCTCCACCCTCACCAGGACCCACATCACCCCCTATAACCCCTCCATCCTGACCAGGGCCCACATCACCCCCCTACACCCCCTCCACCCTCACCAGGGCCCACATCACCCCCTATAACCCCTCCATCCTGACCAGGGCCCACATCACCCCCTATAACCCCTCCACCCTGACCAGGGCCCACATCACTCCCTATAACCCCTCCACCCTGACCAGGGCCCACATCACCCCCTATAACCCCTCCACCCTGACCAGGGCCCACATCACCCCTCCACCCTGACCAGGGCCCACATCACCCCCTATAACCCCTCCACCCTGACCAGGGCCCACATCACCCCTCCACCCTGACCAGGGCCCACATCACCCCCTATAACCCCTCCACCCTGACCAGGGCCCACATCACCCCCCTACACCCCCTCCACCCTCACCAGGGCCCACATCACCCCCTATAACCCCTCCATCCTGACCAGGGCCCACATCACCCCCTATAACCCCTCCACCCTGACCAGGGCCCACATCACCCCCTATAACCCCTCCATCCTGACCAGGGCCCACATCACCCCCTATAACCCCTCCACCCTGACCAGGGCCCACATCACTCCCTATAACCCCTCCACCCTGACCAGGGCCCACATCACCCCCTATAACCCCTCCACCCTGACCAGGGCCCACATCACCCCCTATAACCCCTCCATCCTGACCAGGGCCCACATCACCCCCTATAACCCCTCCACCCTGACCAGGGCCCACATCACCCCTCCACCCTGACCAGGGCCCACATCACCCCCTATAACCCCTCCACCCTGACCAGGGCCCACATCACCCCCCTACACCCCCTCCACCCTCACCAGGGCCCACATCACCCCCCTACACCCCCTCCACCCTCACCAGGGCCCACATCACCCCCTATAACCCCTCCACCCTCACCAGGGCCCACATCACCCCCCTATACCCCCTCCACCCTCACCAGGGCCCACATCACCCCCCCATACCCCCTCCACCCTCACCAGGGCCCACATCACCCCCCCATACCCCCTCCACCCTCACCAGGGCCCACATCACCCCCCCATACCCCCTGCACCCTGACCAGTGCCCACATCACCCCCCCATACCCCCTGCACCCTGACCAGTGCCCACATCACCCCCCCCATACCCCCTGCACCCTGACCAGTGCCCACATCCCCCCTACACCCCCTGCACCCTCACCAGGGCCCACATCACCCCCCTATACCCCCTGCACCCTCACCAGGGCCCACATCACCCCCCTATACCCTCTACCCTGACCAGGGCCCACATCACCCCCCCATACCCCCTCCACCTGACCAGGGCCCACATCACCCCCCTATACCCCCTCCACCCTGACCAGTGCCCACATCACCCCCCTATACCCCCTCCACCCTGACCAGGGCCCACATCACCCCTATACCCCCTCCACCCTGACCAGGGCCCACATCACCCCTATACCCCCTCCACCCTCACCAGGGCCCACATCTACCAATGCCTCCGCTGGTACAGAGACTGATGTGACTGTGGGGGAGGGGACATTAGAGTGTCAGCTTCTCTGGTTGTAGTCTCATCATTCATACATCAGGCAGAATTCTGCTCGCTCTCTCCAGCGCGCTCGGTGGTCACACCCGGGGGTGGGGGATGATGGGAGGGGATCGGTAGATCTCAGTCCTCAGAGGAGGATGACATAACCTGGATTACGGAATTTAGACGCCCCAACAATGGGAACCGCCAGCCGGGGATTAACCCCGTCACTGCCAGCACTGTGCACACCCCGGGCCTGTACTACAATGACAACAACAGATCACATCCCTCTCAGTGACCACACAGAGCAGGATCAGCACAGCAACACAGCGCGTCACTGGTCTGTGCCTGCTGGGAGGTGTAGTCCTTCCCTCATTCCTCCACTATTCTCCACCTACAAAGATCCAAATAAAACCGATTATCATCGTCTCCGAGGAGGATCTTCATGTATGATGGATGAAGCAAGATCACTTACTATATACACACAGCACTACAGTACACCTCCCTCACACTATACACACAAACACTAGAGAAGACCTCCCACACACTATATATACACACGCAGCACTATAGTACACCTCCCTCCCACTATACACACACAGCACGACAGAACATCTCCCACACACTATGCACACACAGCACTACAGTACATCTCCCACACACTATACACACACAGCACTACAGAACATCTCCCACACACTATACAAACACAGCACTACAGAACACCTCCCACACACTATACAAACACAGCACTACAGAACATCTCCCACACACTATACACAGCAAAGTACACCACACTCTGTATGCCACCAGAATAAATTCAAACTAAATAATCCAAATGAATGTGAAGTTCAGACTTTCAGATTTAATACAAGGGGCTGAACATAAATATCAAGTACACATTGTAGGACCTGCAACCATTTGTATACACAGTCCCTCCATTTTCAGGGGACCCAAATGTAATTGGACAAATGAATATAATCCTAAATCAGATGTTCATTTGTAATATTTTGTTGAGAATCCATTACTGGCAATGACTGCCTGAAGTCTGGAACCCATGGACATGACCAAAGACTGGGTTTCCTCCTTTCTGATGCTTTGCCAGGCTCTAACTACAGCTGTCTTCAGTTCTTTGTTTCTGGGTCTTTCTGCCTTTAGTTTTGCCTTCAGCAAGTGAAATGCATGCTCAGTTGGGTTGAGATCAGGTGATTGACTCGGCCATTGCAGAATATTCCACTTCTTTTCCTTCACTTTCGCTCCTTTTCCTGGGTTGCTTTTGCAGTGTGTTTTGGATCATTGTCCATCTGTACTGTGAAGTGCGGTCCAATCACCTTTGTTGCATTTGGCTGAATCTGGGGTGACGGTATATCTGTAAACACGGCAGGATTCATCCGGCTGCTTCTGTCACATCATCAATAAACACCAATGACCCAGTGCCACAGGAAGCCATGCATGCCTATCACCACGCCTCCACCCATGCCATCACCCTGCCTCCTTCCATCACACCGCCTCCGCCCATGCCATCGCCCTGCCTCCTTCCATCACACCGCCTCCGCCCATGCCATCGCACCGCCTCCGCCCATGCCATCGCCCTGCCTCCTTCCATCACACCGCCTCCACCCATGCCATCGCCCTGCCTCCGCCCATGCCATCGCCCTGCCTCCGCCCATGCCATCGCCCATGCCATCGCCCTGCCTCCGCCCATGCCATCGCCCTGCCTCCGCCCATCACACTGCCTCCACCATGTTGTACAGATGACGTTGTGTGCTTTGGATCATGAGCTGCTCCAAGCCTTCTCCACACTTTCTTCTTCCCGTCATTCTGGTACAGATTCATCTTAGTTTCATCCGTCCAAAGAATGATTTCCAGAACTGGTCCGGCTTTTTTACATGTTTTTTGGCAAAGTCTAATCTGGCTTCTCTATTCTTCAGGCTTATGAATGCTTTGCACCTCGTGGTGAACCCTCTGTATTTGCACCTTGTGGGGAACCCTCTGTATCTGCACCTCGTGGGGAACCCTCTGTATCTGCACCTCGTGGGGAACCCTCTGTATCTGCACCTCGTGGGGAACCCTCTGTATCTGCACCTCGTGGGGAACCCTCTGTATCTGCACCTCGTGGGGAACCCTCTGTATCTGCACCTCGTGGTGAACCCTCTGTATCTGCACCTCGTGGTGAACCCTCTGTATCTGCACCTCGTGGTGAACCCTCTGTATCTGCACCTCGTGGTGAACCCTCTGTATCTGCACCTCGTGGTGAACCCTCTGTATTTGCACCATGTGGGGAACCCTCTGTATCTGCACCCTGTGGTGAACCCTCTGTATCTGCACCCTCGTGGTGAACCCTCTGTATCTGCACCTCGTGGTGAACCCTCTGTATCTGCACCTCGTGGTGAACCCTCTGTATTTGCACCCTGTGGTGAACCCTCTGTATTTGCACCTCGTGGTGAACCCTCTGTATCTGCACCTCGTGGTGAACCCTCTGTATCTGCACCTCGTGGTGAACCCTCTGTATCTGCACCTCGTGGTGAACCCTCTGTATCTGCACCTCGTGGTGAACCCTCTGTATCTGCACCTCGTGGTGAACCCTCTGTATCTGCACCTCGTGGTGAACCCTCTGTATCTGCACCTCGTGGTGAACCCTCTGTATCTGCACCTCGTGGTGAACCCTCTGTATCTGCACCTCGTGGTGAACCCTCTGTATCTGCACCTCGTGGTGAACCCTCTGTATCTGCACCTCGTGGTGAACCCTCTGTATTTGCACCTCGTGGTGAACCCTCTGTATTTGCACCTCGTGGTGAACCCTCTGTATTTGCACCTCGTGGTGAACCCTCTGTATCTGCACCTTGTGGTGAACCCTCTGTATTTGCACTTCGTGGTGAACCCTCTGTATTTGCACCTCGTGGTGAACCCTCTGTATTTGCACCTTGTGGAGAACCCTCTGTATTTGCACCTTGTGGAGAACCCTCTGTATTTGCACCTTGTGGTGACCCCTCTGTATTTGCTCTCGTGAAGTCTCCTCTTGATTGCAGACTTTGACAATGATACGCCCCCCTCCTGGAGCGTGTCCTTCACTTGTGTGGATGTTGTGAATGGGTTTTCCTTACCATAGAGAGAATCCTGCGATCACCCACCGCTGTTGTCTCCCATGGACCTCCATGCCTTTTTATGTTGCTGAGCTCACCAGTGCGTTCTTCTTTCCTCAGAATGAACCAAACTGTTGATTTGGCCGCTCCTAATGTGGCTGCGATCTCTCTGATGGATTCGTTTCATCTTTGCAGCCTTCCAATGGCCTGTTTCACTTGCATGGACAGCTCCTCTGAACGCATGATGTAGGTTCACAGCAATAGATTCCAAATGCAAATCCCACACTTAGAATCAACTCCAAACCTTTTACCTGCTTCATTGATGAAGAAATAACGAAAGGAGTAGCCCACACCTGGCCAGGAAACAGCTTTTGATTCAACTGTCCAATTACTTTTGGTCCCTTGACAAAGGGAGGATGTCTACTCTTAAGAGCAGTAATTCCTAAACCCCTCCTCCCATGTGGATGTACAAACCCTCAAATTACACCTGAGAGTGCGCACTGTCCGCCCAGATCCATCATAGAACTATAGCTGGAAGATGTTTTGGTCAGTACCTGAAAAAAAACTAAAATTGTGCCCGTGTCCGTGGATGTCAATCACCGGGTCCTAGCCTATAATTACTCGCCGGCGCCGGGTGATTTCCGAGGATCTCCGACGGGGAGGAGGACTGTTTTCTTTACTAACAGTCCTCCTCCCTGTCAGCTCGGACACACTGCACAGCACATCCATTCAGAGCAGTGTGATTACAGTGAAGCACACAGACCCCGCCCCCTAGTAAAACACTCCCAGCACACAGTTAGCCCTTTGATCGCCCCTCACATTAACCCCTTCCTGCCCAGTGCCATTAGTACAGTGTCGGAGCTTTTTTTTTTTTTTTTTTTTTTTTTAAGCACTGATCACTGTATTGGTGTCACTGGGGATGTCAGTGACACCAAGTCAGTTCCCCCCCAGTGTCAGAATGTCCGCCGCAGTCCCGCTATAAGTCGCTGATCGCCACCATTACTAGTAAAAATAAAAAAATCCCAGTACATAAACCGCCATTTGTAGACGCTATAACTGTCAGGTAAACCAATTAACACATATCGGGATTTTTTTTAGCAAAGACACGGAGCGGAATACATTTTGGCTGAAATTTATAATGAAATTTGATTTTTTTAAAAGTTTTTACTGGACATGTTTAATAGGAAAAGGTCAAAAATACTGTTCTTTTCTCAAAAATTTTTTTTATAGCGCAAAAAATAAAAAATGCAGAGGTGATCAAATACCGCGGAAAGGAAGCTCTATTTGTGGGGGGAAAAAAAGGACATACATCTCATTTGGGGGCAGCGTTGCATGACTGCGCAATTGTCAGTTAAAGTAACGCAGCGCCATAACGCAAAAAATGGCCTAGTCATGAAGGGGGGGGGGGGGAAAGACAGACTTTGTAATCCGAGTCGCATCGAGTCCATGACACTCCTGGGATATGGATCTGGTCAGGTAAGTCGCAGAGGGGGTTGTTCATCTGTTTCAGCTGCTTTGGTGTTCATGAAATGACCAACAGGTGCACTAGATGGGCAACAATGAGACGACCCCCAAAACAGGAATGGTTTTACAGGTGGAGGCTACTGACATTTTTTCCCTCCTCATCTTTTCTGACTTTTTCTCTAGTTTTGCATTTGGCTCGGGTCAGTGTCACTACTGGTAGCATGAGGCCATACCTGGACCCTACAGAGGTTCACAGACAGTCCAACTCCTCCAGGATGGCACATCAATACGTACCATTGCCAGAAGGTTTGCGGTGTCTCTTAGCAGAGTCTCTAGAGCATGGAGGAGGTTCCAGGAGACAAGAGCATGGAGGAGGTTCCAGGAGACAAGAGCATGGAGGAGGTTCCAGGAGACAAGAGCATGGAGGAGGTTCCAGGAGACAAGAGCATGGAGGAGGTTCCAGGAGACAAGAGCATGGAGGAGGTTCCAGGAGACAAGAGCATGGAGGAGGTTCCAGGAGACAAGAGCATGGAGGAGGTTCCAGGAGACAAGAGCATGGAGGAGGTTCCAGGAGACAAGAGCATGGAGGAGGTTCCAGGAGACAAGAGCATGGAGGAGGTTCCAGGAGACAAGAGCATGGAGGAGGTTCCAGGAGACAAGAGCATGGAGGAGATTCCAGGAGACAAGAGCATGGAGGAGATTCCAGGAGACAAGAGCATGGAGGAGATTCCAGGAGACAAGAGCATGGAGGAGATTCCAGGAGACAAGAGCATGGAGGAGATTCCAGGAGACAAGAGCATGGAGGAGATTCCAGGAGACAAGAGCATGGAGGAGATTCCAGGAGACAAGAGCATGGAGGAGATTCCAGGAGACAAGAGCATGGAGGAGATTCCAGGAGACAAGAGCATGGAGGAGATTCCAGGAGACAAGAGCATGGAGGAGATTCCAGGAGACAAGAGCATGGAGGAGATTCCAGGAGACAAGAGCATGGAGGAGATTCCAGGAGACAAGAGCATGGAGGAGATTCCAGGAGACAAGAGCATGGAGGAGATTCCAGGAGACAAGAGCATGGAGGAGATTCCAGGAGACAAGAGCATGGAGGAGATTCCAGGAGACAAGAGCATGGAGGAGATTCCAGGAGACAAGAGCATGGAGGAGATTCCAGGAGACAAGAGCATGGAGGAGATTCCAGGGGACAGGCAGTTACTCTAGGAGAGCTGGACAGGGCCGTAGAAGGTCCTTAACCCATCAGCAGGACCGGTATCTGTTCCTTTGTGCAAGAAGGAACAGGAGGAGCCCTGCCAGAGCCCTACAAAATGACCTCCAGCAGGCCACTGGTGTGAATGTCTCTGACCAAACAATCAGAAACAGACTTCATGAGGGTGGCCTGAGGGCCCGACGTCCTCTAGTGGGCCCTGTGCTCACTGCCCGGCACCATAGAGCTGGATTGGCATTTGCCATTGAACCCCAGAATTGGCAGGTCCACCACTGGCACCCTGTGCTTTTCACAGATGAGAGCAGGTTCCCCCTGAGCACATGTGACAGATGTGAAAGGGTCTGGAGAAGCCGTGGAGAACGTTCTGCTACCTGTAACATGGTTCAGCATGACTGTATTGGTGGTGGGTCAGTGATGGTCTGGGGAGGCATCTCCATGGAGGGACACACAGACCTCTGCAGGCTAGACAATGGCACCCTGACTGCCATTAGGTATGGGGATGAAATCCTTGGACCCATTGTCAGACCCTACGCTGGTGCGGGGGGCCCTGGGTTCCTCCTGGTGCAGGGGGTACTGGGTTCCTCCTGGTGCAGGGGGTACTGGGTTCCTCCTGGTGCAGACAATGCCCGGCCTCATGTGGGGAGAGTATGCAGGCAGTTCCTGGAGGATGAAGGAATTGATCCCATTGAATGGCCCCCACGCTCACCTGACCTAAATCCAATAGAAACCCTCTGGGATGTCATGTTGCGGTCCATCCGACGCTGCCAGGTGGCACCTCAGACTGTCCAGGAGCTCAGTGATGCCCTGGTCCAGATCTGGGAGGAAGTCCCCCATGACACCATCCGTGGTCACATTAGGACCCTCCCCCGATGTTGTCAGGCATGCATACAAGCACGTGGGGGCCACACAGACTACTGAGGACCATTCTGAGTTGCTGCAATGACATTTCACCAACATGGACTCGCCTGCTGCTTCATTTCTTCACTTTGATTTTCGGGGGTGTCTGTGAATTCAGTCCTCTGTAGGTCGATCATTTCCATCCAATGATGGGGCGTCCTTACATTGCTCACCCATCCCCCGTCCATGTCAGTATAGAGATCCAGCAGGAGATTCAGGAGGGATCTGATGGGTTTTCAAAGTCTTCCTTTCATTTTTTTGAGCGATGTATATGTATGTATATATATACACAGTCAGGTCCATAAATATTGGGACATGGACACAATTCTAACATTTTTGGCTCTGTACACCACAATGGATTTGAAATGAAATGAACAAGATTTGCTTTAACTGCAGACTGTCAGCTTTAATTTGAGGGTATTTACATCCAAATCAGGTGAACGGTGTAGGAATTACAAAAGGTTGCATATGTGCCTCCCACTTGTTAAGGGACCAAAAGTAATGGGACAGAATAATAATCATAAATCAAACTTTCACTTTTTAATACTTGGTTGCAAATCCTTTGCAGTCAATGACAGCCTGAAGTGTGGAACGCATAGACATCACCAGACGCTGGGTGTCATCCCTGGTGATGCTCTGCCAGGCCTTTACTGCAACTGTCTTCAGTTCCTGCTTGTTCTTGGGGCATTTTCCCTTCAGTTTTGTCTTCAGCAAGTGAAATGCTCAATCGGATTCAGGTCAGGTGATTGGCCATTGCAGAACATTCCACTTCTTTGGTGGCTTTTGCAGTCTGCTTTGGGCCATTGTCCATCTGCACTGTGAAGCGTCCAATGAGTTGTGAAGCATTTGGCTGAATATGAGCCGATAATATTCCCGAAACACTTCACAATTCATCCGGCTGCTTCTGTCAGCCGTCACATCATCAATAAATACAAGAGAAGCAGTTCCATTGGCAGCCATACATGCCCACGCCATGACACTACCACCACCATGCTTCACAGATGAGGTGGTATGCGACGGATCATGAGCAGTTCCTTCTCCATACTCTTCTCTTCCCATCACTCTGGTACAAGTTGATGTCGGTCTCATCTGTCCATAGGATGTTGTTCCAGAACTGTGAAGGCTTTTTTACATGTCGTTTGGCAAATTCTAATCTGGCCTTCCTGTGTTTGAGGCTCACCAATGGTTTCCATCTTGTGGTGAACCCTCTGTATTCACTCTGGTGAAGTCTTCTCCTGATTGGTGACTTTGACACACATACACCTACCTCCTGGAGGGTGTTCTTGATCTGGCCAACTGTTGTGAAGGGTGTTTTCTTCACCAGGGAAAGAATTCTTCGCTCATCCACCACAGTTGTTTTCCGTGGTCTTCCGGGTCTTTTGGTGTTGCTGAGCTCACCGGTGCGTTCCTTCTTTTTAGGAATGTTCCAAACAGTTGTTTTGGCCACGCCTAATGTTTTTGCTATCTCTCTGATGGGTTTGTTTTGTTTTTTCAGCCTAATGATGGCTTCACTGATAGTGATAGCTCTTTGGATCTCATCTTGAGAGTTGACAGCAACAGATTCCAAATGCAAATCGCACACTTGAAATGAACTCTGGACCTTTTATCTGCTCATTGTAATTGGGATAATGAGGGAATAACACACACCTGGCCATGGAACAGCTGAGAAGCCAATTGTCCCATTACTTTTGGTCCCTTAAGAAGTGGGAGGCACATATGCAAACTCTTGTAATTCCTACACCGTTCACCTGATTTGGATGTAAATACCCTCAAATTAAAGCTGACAGTCTGCAGGTAAAGCACATCTTCTTCGTTTCATTTCAAATCCATTGTGGTGGTGTATAGAGCCAAAAATGTTAGAATTGTGTCCATGTCCCAATATTTATGGACCTGACTGTGTATATATATATACACACATACACACACACAGAACTACAGAACACCTCCCTAACATTATACATACACAGCAGTTCAAGTACAACCCCAACACACTATACAAAGTAACACATGTACACCTCCTGCTAAATATATATATATATATATATATATATATATACACACAAACATACACACAGCACAGCATGCACACCTCCTGCACACAGCTCTACAGTACACCTCCTGCACACCATATATGCAGAGCACTACAGAACACCTTCCACAAACTATATATAGTACAAACAACACTAAAGTACACCCAATGCACACTATATACTAAACAGCACTACAGAATACCTCCATCAGAGTACACATAAACCTATAGAACACCTCCCATGCACTATACATCATATATACACACTCAGCACTACAAGTACACCTCCCATAGTCTATATTTACACAGTGTTAGAGTACACCTCCTCCACACTCTATATGAGGATCACTACAGTACACCTCCCCCACACAGTACAGTTCTACAATACACCACTCTGACATTGTGTGCCAATGGATGCGCCAAATCCAAAACCAAGTAAAGACCGCCAGTTCCTGTCTTCTGGAGGCGGAGCTAATGAGGACGCACAGCGAGAGGAGGCAGCTGTCATGCATTGTACAGATGGCGCCGTGAATGCCACATTCAGGTCCTTCTTCTAGACAGGGAGATGGACTTGGCGCATTCAGCATCACTTTCACAGTGCCTGAGAGATACAAAATCTGTCTGCTCCAGTGTCAGCACTCCCAGGAATATATCCACAGCACTACAATGCACCTCCCACACACTAAACACATACACACATATATATATATACACACACACACACAGTGAAGGAAATGTGTATTTGCTCCCCTGCTGATGTTGAATGTTCGCCCCTCACACAGAAATGATCGGTCTAACAATGGAATGTTCGCCCTCACACAGAAATGATCGGTCTAACAATGGAATGTTCGCCCCTCACACAGAAATGATCGGTCTAACAATGGAATGTTCGCCCCTCACACAGAAATGATCGGTCTAACAATGGAATGTTCGCCCCTCACACAGAAACGATCGGTCTAACAATGGAATGTTCGCCCCTCACACAGAAATGATCGGTCTAACAATGGAATGTTCCCCCTCACACAGAAATGATCGGTCTAACAATGGAATGTTCGCCCCTCACACAGAAATGATCGGTCTAACAATGGAATGTTCGCCCCTCACACAGAAATGATCGGTCTAACAATGGAATGTTCGCCCCTCACACAGAAATGATCGGTCTAACAATGGAATGTTCGGTGTAACACTGAGAGACAGAATACAACAACAAATTCAGCAGAAATGCGTCTAACAAATGATGACTGATCTGCATGTTCATGAGGGAAAGAAGGATTTGATCCCCTATCATTCAGCAGGATTTCTGGCTCCCAGGTGTCTCTCATACAGGTAACAAGCTGAGATTAGAAGCAGTCTCTTAAAGGGAGTGCTGCTAATCTCATTGTGTTACCTGTATAAAATACACCTGTCCACAGGAGCAATCAAACCATCAGATTCCAAACTCTCCACCATGGCAAAGACCAAAGAGCTGTCCAAGGATGTCAGGGACAAGATGGTAGACCGACACAAGGCTGGACTGGGCTACCAAACTATGGCCAAGCAGCTTGGTGAGAAGGTGACAACAGTCGGTGCAATCATTCACAAATGGAAGAAACACAAAACAAGTGTCAGTCTCCCTAGGTCTGGTGCACCATGCAAGATCTCACCTCGTGGAGTGTCAATGATCATGAGAACAGTGAGGGATCATCCCAGAACTACACGTGAGGATCTTGTCAATGATCTCCAGGCAGCTGGGACCACAGTCACCAAGAAAACAATTGGTAACACACTACGCCGACAAGGACTGAAATCCTGCAGTGCCCGCACGGTCCCTCTGCTCAAGAAAGCCCATGTCCAGCCCGTCTGAAGTCTGCACTGAACATCTGAATGATGCCGAGGAGGACTGGTGGGAAGTGTTGTGGTCACATGAGACCAAAATCCAGCTCTTTGGCATCAACTCAACTCGCCGTGTTTGGAGGAGGAGGAATGCTGCCTATGACCCCAAGAACACCATCCCAACTGTGAAACATGGTGGTGGAAACATTGTGCTTTGGGGGAGTTTTTCTGCTAAGGGGACAGGACAACTGTACCGCATCAAAGGGACGATGGACGGGGCAATGTGCCATCAAATCTTGGGTGAGAACCTTCTTCCCTCAGCCAGGGCATTGAAAATGGGTGGTGGATGGGTGTTCCAGCATGACATTGACCCAAAACACACGGCCAAGGCAACAAAGGAGCGGCTCAAGAAGAAGCACATTAAGGTCCTGGAGTGGCCTAGCCAGTCTCCACACCTTCATCCGATTGACAATCTGTGGAGGGAGCTGAAAGTTCGAGTTGCCAAACGTCAGCAACCAAACCTTAATGACTTGGAGAGGATCTGCCAAGAGGAGTGGGCCAAAATCCCTCCTGAGATGTGTGCGAACCTGGGGGCCAACTCCAGGAAACGTCTGACCTCTGTGATGGCCAACAAGGGATTGGCCACCAAGTACTAAGTCATGTTTTGTGAAGGGGATCAAATCCTTATTTCCCTCATGAACATGCAGATCAGTCATCATTATATATACACAGTACAGTGTGCGGTATATCCTCCATCCCTCTATATATACACAGTACAGTGTGCGGTATATCCCAGCAACAGTGTGCGGTATATCCCCCATCCCTCCATATATACACACAGTACAGTGTGCGGTATATCCCCCATCCCTCCATATATACACAGTACAGTGTGCGGTATATCCCAGCAACAGTGTGCGGTATATCCCCATCCCTCTATATATACACAGTACAGTGTGCGGTATATCCCCATCCCTCCATATATACACACAGTACAGTGTGCGGTATATCCCAGTAGCAGTGTGCGGTATATCCCCATCCCTCTATATATACACAGTACAGTGTGCGGTATATCCCAGTAGCAGTGTGCGGTATATCCCCATCCCTCTATATATACACAGTACAGTGTGCGGTATATCCCCGTCCCTCTATATATACACAGTACAGTGTGCGGTATATCCCCCATCCCTCTATATATACACAGTACAGTGTGCGGTATATCCCAGTAGCAGTGTGCGGTATATCCCCATCCCTCTATATATACACAGTACAGTGTGCGGTATATCCCAGTAGCAGTGTGCGGTATATCCCCATCCCTCTATATATACACAGTACAGTGTACGGTATATCCCAGTAGCAGTGTGCGGTATATCCCCATCCCTCTATATATACACAGTACAGTGTGCGGTATATCCCCCATCCCTCTATATATACACAGTACAGTGTGCGGTATATCCCAGTAGCAGTGTGCGGTATATCCCCATCCCTCTATATATACACAGTACAGTGTGCGGTATATCCCCATCCCTCTATATATACACACAGTACAGTGTGCGGTATATCCCCATCCCTCTATATATACACAGTACAGTGTGCGGTATATCCCCATCCCTCTATATATACAGTACAGTGTGCGGTATATCCCCATCCCTCTATATATACACAGTACAGTGTGCGGTATATCCCAGTAGCAGTGTGCGGTATATCCCCATCCCTCTATATATACACACAGTACAGTGTGCGGTATATCCCAGCAACAGTGTGCGGTATATCCTCCATCCCTCTATATATACACAGTACAGTGTGCGGTATATCCCCATCCCTCTATATATACACAGTACAGTGTGCGGTATATCCCAGTAGCAGTGTGCGGTATATCCCCCATCCCTCTATATATACACAGTACAGTGTGCGGTATATCCCCATCCCTCTATATATACACACAGTACAGTGTGCGGTATATTCCCATCCCTCTATATATACACAGTACAGTGTGCGGTATATCCCCCATCCCTCTATATATACACAGTACAGTGTGCGGTATATCCCCATCCCTCTATATACACACAGTACAGTGTGCGGTATATCCCCATCCCTCTATATATACACACAGTACAGTGTGCGGTATATCCCAGTAGCAGTGTGCGGTATATCCCCCATCCCTCTATATATACACAGTACAGTGTGCGGTATATCCCAGTAGCAGTGTGCGGTATATCCCCGTCCCTCTATATATACACAGTACAGTGTGCGGTATATCCCAGTAGCAGTGTGCGGTATATCCCCATCCCTCCATATACTGGGATTGGCAGAGACTGGAGTCTGGTGACAGAACATGTTGTCCTTTCAGTGGGGGAGGGGAGGGGGGGTTCCCTGTGCATCCGTCTGGCGGAGAGCCCGGAATCCCGAACATTATTCACAGATGACCTCAGCCTGTCAGCGAGAGACATGTGACACCCGGGAACACCCCACCGCCGTCAACACAAACCTGGGGGGGGGGGAAATTGTGCTCACAGCCAGATCACATTCACAGCCAATTACGTAAGAGCAGACGGTGACAGCGAGCCGCCCGCCGGGGACACACCAGGCCGGCATTGTACGGATCATCACCCAACACAATGGCTCCTCTCAGTTCTCCTGCCTGTTATTTAGTAACAGAGACATTCTACCAAAGACCACCATCCACCCTACAAGCCAACAACGTTACCCAAAGGATGGTCAGTCGGGTCTACCAGGAAGATCCACCACCCCACCATGGACGCCCATCAACTGGAAGACCTCACAGTCAGGTTGTACCATCCATCGTTCTAATCCATCCATGCAGGTGGTTGGCACTCCTTGGCACCTTCGATCACACGGAACACATCTGCGGTCATACATTCCCACACCCCGGGTAGTTTTTTGCACAATGTTAGACATTTGCGCTGCAGCAATACCACAAACGATCCTCGAGAGGAGCCCAAAACCAGGGGGAACCAACTCTTTTGGAGTGAGGAGACCAAAGCTGAACTTTATGGTTACAACAATGAAACGCTAAGTTTGGAGAGGAGAAAACGAGGCGTATGAAGGGAAGTGCACCATCCCTACTGTGAAGCATGGAGGAAAATCTCTGGAGATCAGTATAGACTCCAGGGGCATCAATGAGGCCTATGAAGGGAAGTGCACCATCCCTACTGTGAAGCATGGAGGAGAATCCCTGGAGATCAGTATGGACTCCAGGGGCATTAATGAGGCCTATGAAGGGAAGTGCACCATCCCTACTGTGAAGCATGGAGGAGAATCTCTGGAGATCAGTATGGACTCCAGGGGCATCATTGAGGCCTATGAAGGGAAGTGCTCAGCCATACATGTGTTTTTAGAGGAGTCCCAGGGCCTATGAATAGAAGCACACCATCCCTACCGTGAAGCATGGAGGAGGATGTCTGGAGGACAGTATGGAGCTAATCTAAGGCACTTTTTGACACCTCCAGTCAGATGGAATACACTTACGGTTCTAGGTTTCTATACATTACTTCTGGAACAGTTGGTACAATATTATGGTCACAACGATAAATGCAATGTTTGGAGGGGAGTCAATGAGGCCTATGAAGGGAAGTACACCATCCCTACCGTGAAGCATGCAGGAGAATCTCTGGAGATCAGTATGGACTCCAGGGGCATCAATGAGGCCTATGAAGGGAAGTACACCATCCCTACCGTGAAGCACGGACGAGGGTCTCTGGAGGTCAGTATGGCCTCCAGGGGCATCAATAAGGACTATGAAGCGAAGTACACCATCCCTACCGTGAAGCATGGAGGAGAATCTCTGGAGGTCAGTATGGCCTCCAGGGGCGTCAATAAGGACTATGAAGGGAAGTACACCATCCCTACCGTGAAGCATGGAGGAGGATCTCTGGAGGTCAGTATGGTCTCCAGGGGTGTCAATGAGGCCTATGAAGGGAAGCACACAACCATACATGTGTTTTTAGAGGAATCCCAGGGCCCATGAGTAGAAACACACCATCCTTACTGTGAAGCATGGAGGAGGATCTCTGGAGGTCAGTATGGAGTTAATCTAAGGCACTTGACACCTCCAGTTAGATGGAATACACTTACGGTTCTAGGTTTCCATACAGTACTTCTGGAAGAGTTGGTACAACATTATGCTCACAACGATAAACGCAATGTTTGGAGGGGCGCTAATGAGGCCTATGAAGGGAAGTACACCATCCCTACCGTGAAGCATGGAGGAGGATCTCCGGAGGTCTGTATGGAGTTGTGTAGGTGGTCACCAATCTAAAGAATGTGGTTTTAGGTGGTTGGCACTTCTTGGTGGCCCACCTCCAATCACATAGAATACATTTGTGGTCACACGGGGACTAGCAGGGAGGATAGAGACCTTGCAATGTAATGAACACCGATTGGCTGCTCCTCAGGAAAGGGGCGTGTCTGAAAGCAGAGACCCCAGAGAATGGTGGTAGTTCCAATTTTTTATGTCGCAGGATATTACTGCAAAATTTCAGTAAAAGTTAATTTTAGGGCACAAAAAAATGCAATAAGTTATCTTATTTTTTTTGGTATATATAAAAGACGAGGTTGCAGCAAGTAAATCGATATCCAACTTGTCCAACCTTAAATTTGCGCGCACTCATGAAATGGTGATGAACTTCAGTCCCCTATATTTTCTATAGGTCGATACTTTCTAAGCTCCTTATAGGTCACCAGTTTAGCGATACGGAGGAGGTCTGGTGCTAGAATTATCGCTCTCATTCTGGCGTGCGCGGCGATATGTGACATGGGTATCGCAATCGACGGTTTCATGCGTAGGACCCCCAGCGTGTGCTTAACCAAAAAAGTCAACTCTACGGGGGCTGGGGTTCTGGAATGGCCCATTGGGATCTCCTGACCTCAACATCGCTGAGCCACATTGGGGAAATGTCTAACATCGATCTTCTACTAGGCAGCCAAAAAGAGTCTACAGGACCTGGAGAAGCCTCAAAAACGTCAGAGTGATGAGACCAAAACTGAATTTTGCGATCACAGTAAAAACACTATGTGGAGCGGAGTCACCGAGGTCCATGAGGAGGAGCATATGATTCCTACTGTGAAGCATGGAGGTGGATGTCTGCTGTTGGGGGCGTGCAAGCTACAAAACAAAAGGAATTTACTTAAAAACGGTCAGCGAGAGGACTGCAGATTTTATCAGAAAGCACTGGTGAAATATTGGCTCTCTTCATCAATGGAGATACACATGGGACTCACTTGGACTTTCCAACACAACAATGATCCAAAAACATAAAAATTCAAAACAGCTCTACAGTGTTTATGGTTCTGGATTGGCCGTCAGAATCTCCAGATCTCAAAATCATTTGGGACTTCTCCAGGTCTTGTAGGCTCCTTGTGGCTTTGGGAGTACCTCAAACAAACATCGAGGTCCAACTAGACAACCAAAAAAGAGACCTGGAGAAACCTCAAATCTTCTGATAAAAAAATCATTTGGGACTTCTCCAGGTCTTGTAGGCTCCTTGTGGCTTTGGGAGTATCTCAAACATCGAGGTCCAAATAGACAACCAGAAAGAGACCTGGAGAAACCTCAAATCTTCTGATAAAAAAAATCATTTGGGACTTCTCCAGGTCTTGTAGGCTCCTTGTGGCTTTGGGAGTATCTCAAACATCAAGGTCCAACTAGACAACCAGAAAGAGACCTGGAGAAACCTCAAATCTTCTGATAAAAAAAATCATTTGGGACTTCTCCAGGTCTTGTAGGCTCCTTGTGGCTTTGGGAGTATCTCAAACATCGAGGTCCAACTAGACAACCAGAAAGAGACCTGGAGAAACCTCAAAACTTCTGATAAAAATAAATCATTTGGCGTAATGAGACCAAAACTGAAAACTGGTTGCAACCATAAACAGTATGACTGGAGAGGAGTCCTATGAAGTCCATCACTCCCAGCATGAAGAATGGAGGTGGACCTCTGCTGTTGGGAGGTGTGAGCTACACTAGCACAGGGGATTTAGTCAAACTTCCAATGAATAGATGAATGCAGCTCATTATCAGGAATTAGTGGGGAAAGTTGTATTCATCAGGCATGAAGCTGCGCACGGGACACACTCGGCCTTTCCAGCATGACAATGCTCAGAAACAGAAGGCCAAGTTGATTCTTCTGAACGCCCTCCATGGATACGTCAGATTCTTCCCCCTCCAGGACCTGAAAGTCTTCTGCGGCTGTCAGCTGCTGCAATAAAAACTTTCAGTTCCTCCAACTGTCAGCTGAAGAGAGACTATAACCAGGGAGATCACAGCCGGGACGAGGAGCAGCGACCACACACACTGACATCTGCTGCTCGCTACTCTCAGCCACAATTTATCAGTCTTCCCTACATTGTCATAGAATTATACACATTGAAAGTCCTGACTGGGTCTGTTCAAGTACCAGCACTCGAGTCCCAGACTTTCCAATGACTACGAACCGCAATAATTGGACGCCCAGGCGACAACACGTGTTGCAGTCGTTGCACGCCCAGGCGACTCCACGCGGTGCAGCCGCCGGACGCCCAGGCGACTCCACGCGGTGCAGCCGCCGGACGCCCAGGCGACTCCACGCGGTGCAGCCGCCGGACGCCCAGGCGACTCCACGCGGTGCAGCCGCCGGACGCCCAGGCGACTCCACGCGGTGCAGCCGCCGGACGCCCAGGCGACTCCACGCGGTGCAGCCGCCGGACGCCCAGGCGACTCCACGCGGTGCAGCCGCCGGACGCCCAGGCGACTCCACGCGGTGCAGCCGCCGGACGCCCAGGCGACTCCACGCGGTGCAGCCGCCGGACGCCCAGGCGACTCCACGCGGTGCAGCCGCCGGACGCCCAGGCGACTCCACGCGGTGCAGCCGCCGGACGCTCAGGCGACTCCACGCGGTGCAGCCGCCGGACGCTCAGGCGACTCCACGCGGTGCAGCCGCTGGACGCTCAGGCGACTATACATAGAGCAATCACTGGACAGTCAGATGACTACAAACAGCACAATCACTGGCCGGTGTGAACCTGGGCTTTTAGGATGGGTCAAAATCAACCTTCAAAAGGGGGCATCTAACAGGTATTTCTGACCCAATAGCTACTGTAGGAGAGACATGGTACATTGCACCAATCCGCCTGGCACATATGTTCATCGAGCTTTTTGACCCAACCATGGGCCCCACCAACAGCTAGGTGGGATGGCATGCATTGTACCAAACTGTCCGGCACTCATTTCCATGCTTACTGGCCTTTCTGACCCAGCCAGAGGTTCCACCAAAAGTTAGATAAGATGTTGCACAATGTACAGATGCGCCCAGCACAAACCTCTGTGTATCGAGCCTTCTGACCCAACCACAGGCCCCACCGACAGCTAGTAAGATAGTGAACGTTGTACCGATTCACCAAGTACACGTCTATGTTTATTAAGCCTCTTCACCCATCCATTGGTCCCACCGACAGCTACGTGAGATGGTATAAATTGCCAATCCCACCAGCACACGTGTCCACGTTTATCAAGCTTTCTGACCCAAACATGGGCCCCTCCAACAGCTGGTGAGATGGTATACATTGCACCAACCTCTCTGGTACACATGTTAATGTTTATCGAGCTGTCCTAACCATGGATCTTCCCCAACTGCAAGGCGACACAAAGTACATTGTACCGAATCACCCAGTACACACGTCCATACTTATTAGGCTTCCTCACCAACCATTGGTCCCCTAAACAGCTAGGTAAGATGGTGTACCTTGTACCAATCAGCCCGGCACACGTCATTGTGTATCAAGCTTCCTGACCCAGTCATGGGCCCCACCAACAGCTCGTAAGGTGGTATATATTGTACCCACCTGTCTGGCACACATGTTCATGTTTATTGAGCTGTCCTAACCATGGATCTTCCCCAACTGCAAGGCGAGATAGCGTACGTTGTACAAATTCACCCAGTACATGTCCATATTT
Organism: Staurois parvus; assembly: GCF_062004578.1. Taxonomy (NCBI): domain Eukaryota; kingdom Metazoa; phylum Chordata; class Amphibia; order Anura; family Ranidae; genus Staurois; species Staurois parvus. The sequence continues at coordinate 396,173 of NW_028318904.1, read as the reverse complement.
ATTAGGATTCCTCACCAACCATTGGTACCCTGAACAGCTAGGTAAGAGGATGTACCTTGTACCAATCAGCCCGGCACATGTCATTGTGTATCAAGCTTTCTGACCCAGTCATGGGCCCCACCAACAGCTCATAAGATGGTACCAATGAGCCCAGCACACATCATTGAGCATCGCGCTTTCTGACCAAACCATGAGCCCCACCAACAGCTAGGTGAGATGGTGTACGTTGTACCAATTCACCCAGTACACACATCCATATTTATTAGGCTTCCTCACCAACCATTGGTTCCCTGAACAGCTAGGTAAGATGGTATACCTTGTACCAATCAGCCCGGCACAAATCATTGTGTAACAAGCTTTCTGACCCAATCATTGGCCCCACCAACCGCTCGTAAGATGGTACCAATCAGCACAGCCCACATGTCATTGAGCATCGCGCTTTCTGACCCAATCATGGGCCCCACCAACAGCTCGTAAGGTGGTATATATTGTACCCACCTGACTGGTACACATGTTCATGTTTATCGAGCTGTCCTAACCATGGATCTTCCCTAACTGCAAGGCAAGATACCCAGTACACGTCCATATTTATTAGGCTTCCTCACCAACCATTGGTCCCCTGAACAGCTAGGTAAGATGGTATACCTTGTACCAATCAGCCCGGCACACGTCATTGTGTATCAAGCTTTCTGACCCAGTTATGGGCCCCACCAACAGCTGGTGAGATGGTGTACATTGTACCAATTCGCCTAGTACATATGTTTATCAAGCTGTCCTAACCATGGATCTTCCCCAACTGCAAGGCAACACAAAGTACATTGTACCGAATCACCCAGTACACACGTCCATACTTATTAGGCTTCCTCACCAACCATTGGTCCCCTGAACAGCTAGGTAAGATGGTGCACCTTGTACCAATCAGCCCGGCACACGTCATTGTGTATCAAGCTTCCTGACCCAATCATGGGCCCCACCAACAGCTCGTAAGATGGTACCAATGAGCCCAGCCCACGTCATTGAGCATCGTGTTTTCTGACCCAACCATGAGCCTCAACAACAGCTAGGTGAGATGGTGTACCTTGTACCAATCAGCCCGGCACACGTCATTGTGTATCAAGCTTCCTGACCCAACCATGAGCCCCACCAACAGCTCGTAAGATGGTACCAATGAGCCCAGCCCACGTCATTGAGCATCGCGTTTTCTGACCCAACCATGAGCCTCAACAACAGCTAGGTGAGATGGTGTACGTTGTACCAATCAGCCCGGCACAAGTCATTAGGGATCAAGCTTCCTGACCCAACCATGGGCCCCACCAACAGCTCATAAGATGGTACCAATGAGCCCACGTCATTGAGCATCGCACTTTCTGATCCAACCATGAACTCCACCAACAGCTAGGTGAGATGGTGTACCTTGTACCAATCAGCACGGCACACGTCATTGTAGATCAAGCTTTCTGACCCATTAATAATCAATATCTCTGCACACTCCCAACTCTAACAATAACTCCTACACCCTGAAAGAAAAGTAAAAAAACTTTCACCCTTGAAAGTCAACGTAAACAATAACTAAAAACTCTTCTCTGTGAATAGATCTATTCCAATCTGAACATATATTGCTAAATAAAAACTAAATAAAAATACAAAAAATAATAAAATAATAAAAAAATAAATAATAAATGTCCCAAACAATAAATGTCCCAACATTGCCTATAGTACATTGTCTTTTCCGCTGCCAAATCAAATGGTGTCACTGTTTATTAACCCAACGTAACGTTTCCAAATTCTTTGTGTACCGTAAAAAATAAAAACTTATGCTAGCGTATGACCTTTTAAATAAATCAACTAAGTGCAACAAATCGTGTATCATGCAAACTGCATATCATGTGCACTCAACTCACACGTGAAAGAGAAAAAAAAAAAAAAAAAAAAAGAAAAAACCTTAAATCAATATATAAATACAATAAATATCCAAACATATATCTCCATAAAGATGCCCGTGTGACTATGAACACTCCAACTTCAAACAATACAAAATGATCCGCTCCACACAGTGCAAATGATGATTGACAAACCAAATAATTAGGTCAAAAAGTGAAACTCCATACCACTCCTGTGGTGGTTCCTCCTTAAGCCCGCTCTCATAGAATGAACACTTCTAAAAAAAAATGGATTGTAAAAATAAAGGGTTTCACTCCAGCTGGTGCAACAATGGATAATTACCCTAAGCCAGTAATAACCGGCTCTCCCCAAACAATGGATGATGGCACTCTCCAGGCTTCCTAATAGTCCTGTTGCCACTCTTCCATGATCCTCGTAAAGTAAAATCGGAGATTAAAGATGATCGGTAACAAAGTACAACAACATTTATTAAGTAGCTTACATTGAAAACAGAAGAAATCAGCTTCCAGCATAAGAAACAACTCAAGTGTAGTCCTATTATGAGGAAAAAACGCATGTTCCAAATTCCAAGATGGCCACGACAGCACTTCCGGTTCTGCGCGGGTGCGTCAGAAGTCACGTGTCCCGACGCGTTTCGTCACTTCCTGGACTTTTTTTTTTTTATAACGGATCCATCCCGGGACACATGTCATTGAGTATCGAGCTTTCTGACGCAACCACAGGCCCCACCAACAGCTGGTGAGATGGTGCACATTGTACCAACCTGTCTGCCACACATATTCATTGAGCTTCCTCACCCAACCATTGACCCCTCCAACGCAAGGTGAGATGGTGCACATTGTACCAACCTGTCTGGCACACATGTCCTTGTTTATTGAACTTCACCCATTAATCTCTCAAAACACAAAGGTAGGATGGTGCACATTGTACGGATTCACCCAGCACGTGTCCACGTTTATTGAGCTTTCTGACCCAAACATGGGCCCCTCTATTAGCTAGGTGAGATGGAGCGCATTGTACTGATTCACCCAGCATACATGTCCATGTGTATCAAGCTTTCTGAGCCAACCATGGGCCCCTCCAACAGCTGGTGAGATGGTATACACTGAACCAACCTGTCTGCCACACGTTCATTGAGCTTCCTCACCTAACCATTGACCCCTCCAACACAAGGTAAGACGGTGTACATTGTACCGATTCACCCAGCACACATGTCCATGTGTATCGAGCTTTCTGACCCAACCATGGGCCCCTCTATTAGCTAGGTGAGGTGGAATACATTGTACCGATTCACCCAGCACACATGTCCACGTTATTGAGCTTTCTGTCCAAAACAGAAAACTGGAATCTTCCCCGACAGCAAGGCGAGACAGCGTACATTGTACTGATTCACCCAGAACACAAGTCCTTAGTTATTGAACTTCTTCACCCATTAATCCCTCAAACACAAGGTAGGACGGTGTACGTTGTACAGATTCACCCAGCACGTGTCCATGTGTATCAAGCTTTCTGAGCCAACCATGGGTCCCTCTATCAGGTAGGTGAGATGGAGCGCATTGTACTGATTCACCCACCATACATGTCCATGTGTGTCGAGCTTTCTGACCCAACCATGGGCCCCTCCAACAGCTGATGAGATGCTATACATTGAGCCAACCTGTCTGCCACACATGTTCATTGAGCTTCCTCACCCAACCATTGACCCCTCCAACACAAGGTAAGATGGTGTACATTGTACCGATTCACCCAGCACACATGTTCATGTGTATTAAGCTTTCTGACCCAACCATGGGCCCCTCTATTAGCTAGGTGAGATGGGAGTGCATTGTACCAATCCACCTGGCACCAACCACGGGTCTTCCAACAGCTGGATAAGATGTTGCACATTGTACCAATGCTCCCGGCACACGTGTCATTGTGTATCGAGCTTTATAACACAACCACAGGCCCCACCAACAGCTGGTGAGATGGTACACATTGGACCAATCTGTCTGGCACACGTCCATGTTTATTGAGCTTTCTGTCCCAAACAGAATCTTCCCCGACAGCAAGGCGAGAGAGTACGTTGTACGGAATCACCCAGCACACATGTTCATGTGTATCGAGCTTACTGAGCCAACCATGGGCCACTCCAACAGCTGGTGAGATGGTATACATTGAACCAACCTGTCTGCCACACATGTTCATTGAGCTTCCTCACCTAACCATTGACCCCTCCAACACAAGGTAGGATGGTGCACATTGTACGGATTCACCCAGCACACATGTCCATGTGTATCGAGCTTTCTGACCCAACCATGGGCCCCTCTATTAGCTAGGTGAGATGGAGTGCATTGTACCAATCCACCTGGCACACATCTCCATGTTTATTGAGCTTTCTGTCCCAAACAGAAAACTGGAATCTTCCCTGACAGCAAGGCGAGACGGCGTACATTGTACTGATTCACCCAGAACACAAGTCCTTATTTACTGAACTTCTTCACCCATTAATCCCTCAAACGCAAGGTAGGACGGTGTACGTTGTACAGATTCACCCAGCATGTGTCCATGTGTATCGAGCTTTCTGAGCCAACCATGGGTCCCTCTATCAGGTAGGTGAGATGGAGTGCATTGTACCAATCCACCTGGCACCAACCACGGGTCTTCCAACAGCTGGAGAAGACGTTGCACATTGTACCAATGCTCCCGGCACACGTGTCGTTGTGTGTCAAGCTTTATGACGCAACCACAGGCCCCACCAACAGCTGGTGAGATGGAGTACATTGTACGGATTCACCCAGCACACAAGTCCTTAGTTATTGAACTTCTTCACCCATTAATCCCTCAAAACGCAAGGTAGGATGGTGCACATTTTACCAAGCTTTCTGACCCAACCATGGGCCCCACCAACAGCTGGTGAGATGGAGTACATTGTACCAACCTGTCTGGCACACATGTCCATGTTTATTGAGCTTTCTGTCTCAAACAGAAAAACAGAATCTTCCCCAACAGCAAGGCGAGACGGAGTACATTGTATGGATTCACCCAGAACACAAGTCCTTAGTTATTGAACTTCACCCATTAATCCCTCAAACGCAAGGTAGGATGGTGCACATTGTACGGATTCACCCAGCACGTGTCCATGTGTATCAAGCTTTCTGATCCAACCATGGGCCCCTCTAACAGCTGGTGAGATGGAGCGCATTGTACGGATTCACCCAGCACGTGTCCATGTGTATCGATCTTTCTGACCCAACCATGGGCCCCTCTATTAGCTATGTGAGATGGAGTGCATTGTACTGATTCACCCAGCATACATGTCCATGTGTATCAAGCTTTCTGAGCCAACCATGGGCCCCTCCAACAGCTGGTGAGATGGTATACACTGAACCAACCTGTCTGCCACACATGTTCATGTTCATTGAGCTTCCTCACCTAACCACTGACCCCTCCAACACAACGTAAGACGTTGTACCGATTTACCCAGAACACATGTCCATGTGTATTGAGCTTTCTGAGCCAACCATGGGCCCCTCTATTAGCTAGGTGAGATGGAGCGCATTGTACCAATCCACCTGGCACCGTGTTTATCGAGCTTCGTATGACTTTCCAATGACTCGCATGGACCCCCCAACTCCCCTGCCGCGCGCTCAGGAAGTTCCCGGCCTACCTGTAGTTACATTCACAGCAGCGGGAACCGGTGGGCTTTAAATGGGAAAAGACTGGAAATTCTGGCAGGTTTTTATCAGTCTGTGTCCCCACTGGTGACACCAAGGAGCCCTTTCCAGTTGTATGTGGGGAATATAATCCACAGAGGGGAAATGGTGTCACCAGGACAGGAAGTGAAGGACAAAATCCCCACCGAGGTCAAAGATAGTACCAAATATCCAACAGAGGTCCCAACTCTTCTCTACTCCATCCAGACCTAATGGAAAATATTTCGGCTGGAGTTCCACTTTCAGCATTTGAAAGGTTTCCTTTTTTTCCACCTTAAGCAGAACTCCAACCACAAATATCAACATAAAAAAAAAAAAAGTCTAAAATAATAAAACCAGATTGGCTGCAACATTCATCTTCACGCGAGAGATTTACCCCCTGCTTCATTTTTGTCCATGAAACCCATCCTGAAGGGTAGCCTGCCCTGAGCCACTAAAGGTCCTCAGACAGCTAACATCATTCACCCGATTCCTGCAAGCCCAGGTCACCTAGACTGACTATACAGCGATAGGCTCATCTATTTGTGACTCTGCTCTCCCCTCCTATCAGCATGCTTTTTGTCAACACATAAAACTGGCTCCTTGTGCTGCTTCTCCCTTTCCCAGTCTGGGCTCTGCTGTACAGAGGCTGATACCAGGTTACATTCAGCGACTCACACTGCTCGAATTTATAGAATACATTTATCGACATGTGAATTACAGAGCGGCACTGGTCGTGTGTGTTCAGCTTCCTACTACACAACAGCCTCCGGGAATGTTCCTCCTCTCGGTTCCCTCCAGACGACGTTCAATTCTGGGCCATTACAACCAACAAGTGGGACTTCCCCCGTCATCGGCAATGTGGAACCTGCATCGTAGGACTGTGCTGAAGGAGGTCGATCCAGCTGCAGACTCCGGCTCCAGGCCTTGGCAAGGGGTGATTGTGCGCGGCAGCTGTCAGAGTCAGCGAGGCCGGATTACGGGACGCACAGCGGGATCTCACTGACCGGACGAAGCACAGACACGTCTTATACAGAGAGCCTCACACACAGCAGACACTGAGCAGGCGTGTGCGCACCGTCCTCCGGCATTGTCCATCACAGACACTGGGCAGGCGTGTGCGCACCGTCCTCTGGCATTGTCCATCACAGACACTGGGCAGGTGTGTGCGCACCGTCCTCCAGCATTGTCCATCACCGGAAGAGCTTGGTACGCATACCCTGCAGTGTTGATCAATGGCCTGCCTGATCTTCCCGAGATTTTCCAGCTGGAACAGCAGAAAGCTGCTGAAAAAAAAATAATTAAAGGACAACTCCACATTCAGTAAGATTGTCCACTAAACCCATCCATCCTGAAGGGCAGCCAGCCATAAATGCTTGCCATGGCAGATGACATACAACCTTTAGAAGGAGAAAATCATTGCCTATTGTGCACCATTCCTATGGAAGGTCCATACTCCTCTGGATAACGGGAGGGGCACCATGAGTATGCCCCATTCCCATAGACTGCCCTGAGCCCAGTGGGCACATTCCGTTGGAGGGTCCATATTCCTCTGGATGGCTGGAGGCCACCATGAGTATACCCCATTCCTATAGACTGCTCTGATCCTAGTGGGCACATTCCGTTGGAGGATCCATATTTCTCTGGATGGCTGGGAGCCCCCATGAGTGTGCACCATTCCTATAGACTGCCCTGAGCCTAGTGGGCACACTCCATTGGAGGGTCCATACTTCTCTGGATGGCTAGGGGCCACCATGAGTGTGCACCATTCCTATGGAAGGTCCATACTCCTCTGGATAACAGGGGGCACCATGAGTATCCCCCATTCCTATAGACTGCTCTGAGCCTAGTGGGCACATTCCGTTGGAAGGTCCATATTCCTCTGGTTGGCTGGGGCTGCCATAAGTATGTGCTGTTCATATCAAAGGTCGGTACTTATTTGGTTGTATGAGGCCACCATGCCTATGCACCATTCCTATAGACTGCCTTGAGCCTGTTAAATGGTCCATATTCCTCTGATTAGCTGGGGTCCACCATGAGTATGCAGCATTCCTATGGAAGGTCCATACTCCTCTGGATGGCTGGGGGCCACCATGAGCATGCACCATTCCTTTGGAAGGTCCATACTCCTCTGGATGGCTGGGGTCCACCAATCCATTGGAAGGTCCATACTCCTCTGGATGGCTGGGGTCCAGCATTCCTATGAAAGGTCCATACTCCTCTGGATGGCTAGGGGCCACCATGAGTATGCCCCATTCCTGTGGAAGGTCCATACTCTGGATGGCTTGGATGGCTGGGTCCACCATGAGTATGCCCCATTCCTATGGAAGGTCCATACTCCTCCAGATAGCTGAAGACCACTATGAGTATGCACCGTTTTTACAGAGTCTGTACACCCCTAAATGGCTAAAGACCTCCATGAGCATGCACCATTCCTATGGACAGTCCATACTGCTCTGGTTGGCTGGGACCGCCATAAGTATGCACCATTCCTGTGGAAGGTCTGTATTCCTCTGGTTGGCTGAGGCCGCCATGAGTATGCATCATTCTTATGAATGCTCCATACTCCTCTAGGTGGCTTAGGACTGTCATGAGCATGCACCATTCCTACAGATTGTCTGTACTTGCCCTGGCCCTCCCGACCACCAGAGCCTCGCCCTGGCCCTCCCAATCACCAGAGAGTTGCCATCGCCCTCTAGTGGCTGCAGATCTGTCATCACCTAATGTCCTGCACACTGGGGTGCCGGTCTAAGTTGGTGTGTTAGCACAGATTGCCGTAATCCGAGATCCCACCCCACCGCAGAACGATCGTAGAGACGCCTCAGCAGAAGATACGGATTGCAAGGATGGGCACTGAGAGGTCAGCTGGAGAAAGAGTTAAAAGGAAGAGTTCTGCCTCAGGTTCTAAAAGGAGAATAAACCGAGAGAAGTAGGAGAACGTCCAGATCCCGGTCTGTGGGGGTGCAAATATCAGCTGATAAAGACGAATATTACCACCCCCCCGTCACTTACAGGAAGCTCTGCAGCCATCATGAGACTCGCTCACAAGCTTTAATAAGATTATCAGATTAGAGGAACCGTTATTTCCAGCACTGATCTGCAGAGCGCGCACTCCACATCACATGACACCAGTCACCCCACCCACCATGGGTATCGTACCACCACACAGGCGCCAACCTCCTCCATGGAGGTGAAGAGAACCTGTCACCAAGCAAATCAATGAGCACAGATGGGGAGGAGATGAAGTACCACCCTTCAGTGTATGGAGGGATCTTCTTATCAATGTCAGATCCGGGATGTGGAGGGATCCGGGATGCGGAGGGATCCGGGATGCGGAGGGATCCGGGATGCGGAGGGATCCGGGATGCGGAGGGATCCGGGATGCGGAGGGATCCGGGATGCGGAGGGATCCGGGATGCGGAGGGATCCGGGATGCGGATCTTGTGAACAATGTGGAACGTACTGTATGTGTAGCTGTACACGAGATGACCTCATTGCATAGTAATAAAGGTTCAGTTGGGTGATGTGGAGGGATCCGGGAAGTGGACGGATGTGGAGGGATCAGGGATGTGGAGGGATCAGGGATGTGGACGGATCCGGGATGCGGATTTTGTGAACAATGTGGAACGTATGTGTAGCTGTACACGAGATGACCTCATTCCATAGTAATGAAGGTTCAGTTGGGTGACAACCCGACCATAAATGTAAATGAGAAGAGGACTCAGAGGTGATTGCAGGGTGTGTGTTGGTTGTCGGAGAGTCTAGTAAAATGAGATGACAGTTTACAGTCCGGCTTTATAGGACGGTGTGTGATGACCCCTCCCAGGTGGTGACCCTTTTGGTACAGGTGACCTCTTTTCAGGTTGTAAACCCTGTGGTACAGGTGACCCCATAGTACAGGTGACCTCATACCAGGCGGTGACCCCATAGTACAGGTGACCTCATACCAGGCGGTGACCCCATAGTACAGGTGACCTCATACCAAGCGGTGACCCCATAGTACAGGTGACCTCATACCAGGCGGTGACCCCATACCAGGCGGTGACCCCATACCAGGCGGTGACCCCATACCAGGCGGTGACCCCATAGTACAGGTGACCCCATAGTACAGGTGACCCCATAGTACAGGTGACCCCATACCAGGCGGTGACCCCATACCAGGCGGTGACCCCATAGTACAGGTGACCCCATAGTACAAGTGACCTCATACCAGGCGGTGACCCCATAGTACAGGTGACCTCATACCAGGCGGTGACCCCATAGTAAAGGTGACCTCATACCAGGCGGTGACCCCATAGTAGAGGTGACCCCATAGTAGAGGTGACCTCATACTCATACCAGGCGGTGACCCCCTAGTACAGGTGACCCCATACCAGGCGGTGACCCCATAGTACAGGTGACCCCATACCAGGCGGTGACCCCATACCAGTGAATGGCCCCAAAAAGGACAATTGACCCCCTATCAGGGGTTGATGCCTGTGGTACAGGTAATCCTCCAAAGCAGTACTGTATTCTGGCAGTACAGGTGACTCCAGTAGTACAGCTGTCCCTTAAATTGTGACCCCCAGTAGTACAGGTGACCCCCAACCAGGCTGTGAACCCCAGTAGTATAAGTGACCCCCTACCAGGCAGTGACTTCAGTAATACAGGTACCCACTCTAGTACAGGTAATAAGCTACCAGGTGGTGACCCCATAGTACTGGTGATCCTCTTCCAGCTGGGGACCCCCATAGTACCGGTGATCCTCTTCCAGCTGGGGACCCCATAGTACCGGTGATCCTCTTCCAGCTGGGGACCCCATAGTACCGGTGATCCTCTTCCAGCTGGGGACCCCATAGTACTGGTGATCCTCTTCCAGCTGGGGACCCCCATAGTACTGGTGATCCTCTTCCAGCTGGGGACCCCCATAGTACTGGTGATCCTCTTCCAGCTGGGGACCCCCATAGTACTGGTGATCCTCTTCCAGCTGGGGACCCCATAGTACCGGTGATCCTCTTTCAGCTGGGGACCCCATAGTACCGGTGATCCTCTTCCAGCTGGGGACCCCATAGTACCGGTGATCCTCTTCCAGCTGGGGACCCCCATAGTACTGGTGATCCTCTTCCAGCTGGGGACCCCATAGTACTGGTGATCCTCTTCCAGCTGGTGACCCCGCCCCCCAGAGTACAGGTGATTCTTTCCCATGATCCCATAGTACATTTAACCTCTCTGAGGTGGTGACCCCCTCCCAGGTAGTGACCCCATGTCACAGGCGGGTTTGATAAATGGACGCGGGGCGCTGTGTGGATGTACGGGATCCTGTGAATGATGATGAGAGTTGTAGTTGGCGGGGAGATCACATCTCATGACAAGGATGAGGAGTGCAGATCACCATCACACTGTCCCCGCCCCTCACACAGCCGTCCCATCAAACCTCACTGTCCCCGCCCCTCACACACTCATCCCATCAAACCTCACTGTCCCCGCCCCTCACACACTCGTCCCATCAAACCTCACTGTCCCCGCCCCTCACACACTCGTCCCATCAAACCTCACTGTCCCCGCCCCTCACACACTCGTCCCATCAAACCTCACTGTCCCCGCCCCTCACACACTCGTCCCATCAAACCTCACTGTCCCCGCCCCTCACACACTCGTCCCATCAAACCTCACTGTCCCCGCCCCTCACACACTCGTCCCATCAAACCTCACTGTCCCCGCCCCTCACACACTCGTCCCATCAAACCTCACTGCCCCCGCCCCTCACACACTCGTCCCATCAAACCTCACTGTCCCCGCCCCTCACACACTCGTCCCATCAAACCTCACTGTCCCCGCCCCTCACACAGCCGTCCCATCAAACCTCACTGTCCCCGCCCCTCACACACTCGTCCCATCAAACCTCACTGTCCCCGCCCCTCACACACTCGTCCCATCAAACCTCACTGTCCCCGCCCCTCACACACTCGTCCCATCAAACCTCACTGTCCCCGCCCCTCACACAGCCGTCCCATCAAACCTCACTGTCCCCGCCCCTCACACAGCCGTCCCATCAAACTTTTGGCTTCTCCGGCATTCAGCCAGCATTTTGTAAGTTATTAAAAAAAAAAAAAAAGTCAGTGTGTACGAAATGTGAGCGCTTCATAACGGCGGTCTGTATGTGGCCCCGCCCACCGGCAGCGCTAAACCGTACAAAACTGAGGACGGACAGATCTCCACAATGAACACGTCATCCCGCTGCACTGACAGGGAAATATACACAGAGGATCCATCAGATACAATGTATAGAAAATGTATCAATACAACCCGTGACCCCGCCCACCTTCCTCCAATAGACGGCAATGGACCGCAGCATTGCAAAACAATCTTGGGGCCCCAAAGCATTGGACAAGGCACCATGGGACTGCACTGCAGGACACTCGTGGGGCCCCAGAACATTAGGCAAAGCACCACAGGGCAGCACTGCACAACACTCATGGGGCACCAGAGCATTCAGCAAGGCACCACGGGGCCGCACTGCACTACAGGACACTCTTGGGGACCCAGAGCATTGGGCAAGGCACCACGGGGCCGCATTGCACTGCAGGACACTCTTGGGGACCCAGAGCATTGGGCAAGGCACCACGGGGCCGCATTGCACTGCAGGACACTCTTGGGGACCCAGAGCATTGGGTAAGGCACCATGGGGAAACACTGCACTCACAGATGCAGAACACTCTGGGGCCCCCAGAGCATTGGGAAAGACTCCAGGGGACCAGTTGCATTACAGAAAGCTTTGGGGTCCCCTGGGTATTGTGCAAGGCTCCAGGGGGCCCCAGTGGTTTACAGGAACCTCTGGGGGCCCTAGGACATTGGGCAAGGCCCCAGGGGGCGCCATTGCACTGCTAGAGGATTGCACTCTGTAGGGCCCAGGAGCATTGCAGGAGGCTCTGGGGACCCCACTGCACTGTAGGAGATTTGGGGGGGGGGGCAATGCTTTGCAGGAGGCTTTGAGGGTCCCAGGGCATTGTGCAGGTCTCTGGTGGACCCTACTGCAGTGCAGGAAGCTCTGGGGATCCTACTGCATTGTAGGGGCCGCAGGGCATTGTAAATGGCCCTTGGGGGGGGGGGCCCAATACACTTTCAAAGACTATGGGGCCCAGGTGTATTGTAAGAGGTTCCCAGAGACCCCACTTCAAGGGCAGAAGCCCCAATGCACTGCAGGAGTAAATGGGGGCCTCGGTGCATTTGTGGGAGGCCCCAGTGCATTCTTGGGAGGCTCCAGGGGCCCTGGTATATTGTTAGATGTCTCTAGGGGCCCCCAGCCATCTGTCAATACTGCACACACATGGTCCAATCACAGTCCTACCTTGTAGACCTCAGAGAAGAAGCCGGTCCCAATCCTCTCGCAGTAGAAGTCGTCGATGCGGGCCAGGTTGGAGACAGCGCTGCGAAGGGCCCGGTAGGAAGAGGGCCGCAAGCGGCAGGAGCCCTGACTGGTCAGAGTACATCCATTGGGGGCCCCGGACTCCGGATCTCCATCCAATTCCATATCAGAGATGTGCGGACATTCCCCAGGGAGGAAGGAGAGACAGGCGGGACGGTCACATGGTCCTCACATGTGGGGAGGGGCCACCCCACTACAACGCTCCTCGGGGGAGGGATCCGTCCAGGGACTGCGCCACATCTGCTCCGCATGTACAAGGAGGGGACTGAGGGACCAGGCCCCGCCAGACATGGGGGCCCCTAGCACTTCACAGTCTGTCCTGTGTAAGGCCAATATGGACCCCGACTGACCCCAAGGAGGAGCCTGACCATTCCCTACACCCAATATGGACCTTCCAAGGGCTCCCAACACCAAATATGGATCTGAGGGCCCCCCCAACAACCAATAATGACTTTCCAAGGACCTCAGACACTTAATATGGACCTTCCAAGGGCTCCCAACACCAAATATGGATCTGAGGGCCCCCCCAACAACCAATAATGACTTTCCAAGGACCTCAGACACTTAATATGGACCTTCCAAGGGCTACCAACACCCAATATGGATCTGAGGGCCCCTCCAACACCCAATAAAGACTTTCCAAGGACCCCAGACACTTAATATGGACCATCCAAGGGCCCCAAACACCCAATACAGACCTTCTGAGGGCTTCTAATACCTAATGTGGACCTTCCAAGGACCCCAACACCCAATACTGATTGTCCAAGGGACCCCAACACTCAATATAGATCTCTGAGGACCCCCCCAACATCCAATATGAATCTTTGAGGACCCCTCAATATCAAATATGGATCTCTGACGGCCCCCCAACACCCAATAAAGACTTTCCAAGGACCCCAAACAATTAATATGGACCTTCTGAGGGCTCCTAACACCTAATATGGACCCCAACACCCAATACTGACCTTCCAAGGGACCCCAATACGTAAACCTGACCACAGCTGCCCTCTGCACCCAAAATGGACCTCCAGAGACCCCAAATATAGGCCCTAACCGACCCCCTCCCCCTATACTGAATCCCTGAGAACCCCTAAAATCCAATGGGGGCCCTAACTGTCCTCTACACCCAATATGGACCCCCAGGGGCCCCTATACTGGCCAATGACTAGATATACCCCCCACCTACACCTGAACTATGGGGACAATGAGAGGGCCCCTCCACCGAGAACCGAGCTCCTCCTCCCTCTACACGGATCCTACCACCTTCTCTCCCCTCCGATCTCTCCCCTCCGATCTCTCCGGACTGACAGCTACGGCCTCCGACACCCCGACCGAGGCCGAGACTAGGGGAGGAGCCTGGGGAGGGACAGGAGGAGGAGACTTCTACACCGCCTACTCACTGTCAGCCAGACTGCGCATGTGCAGAATACAGAGCGCGAACTCCCCCCCCGTACACCCTGCAAGATTCAATCCTTCACAGGGCACTGACACCAAACCACGCCCCGTCCATACAGAGCAACATATGAGGGCCACGCCTCTCCCTTCACACCTACTGTACGGAACTGCAACTCCGCCCCTTCTATCACCTCTACTGTACGGAGGGACTCTCAGGGCGGGTCACGTGACGGAGGAATGGTGTGCTCATTGGAGGGAACTTTTCAGGAGAATGTACAGATAGCGATGTGTGATCTACTGGAGAATGCTGGATTGTTGTACCATTTATTGTATATAGTCAGTGAGGGGATCAATATTATTGTATATAGTCAGTGAGGTCATCAATATTATTGTATATAGTCAGTGAGGGGATCAATATTATTGTATATAGTCAGTGAGGGGATCAATATTATTGTATATAGTCAGTGAGGGGATCAATATTATTATATATAGTCAGTGAGAGGATCAATATTATTATATATAGTCAGTGAGGTCATCAATATTATTGTATATAGTAAGTGAGGTCATCAATATTATTGTATATAGTCAGTGAGGATCAATATTATTGTATATAGTCAGTGAGGATCAATATTATTATATATAGTCAGTGAGAGGATCAATATTATTGTATATAGTCAGTGAGAGGATCAATATTATTGTATATAGTCAGTGAGGTCATCAATATTATATATAGTCAGTGAGAGGATCAATATTATTATATATAGTCAGTGAGGATCAATATTATTATATATAGTCAGTGAGAGGATCAATATTATTATATATAGTCAGTGAGGTCACCAATATTATTGTATATAGTCAGTGAGAGGATCAATATTATTGTATATAGTCAGTGAGGTCATCAATATTATTATATATAGTCAGTGAGGGGATCAATATTATTATATATAGTCAGTGAGGTCACCAATATTATTGTATATAGTCAGTGAGAGGATCAATATTATTATATATAGTCAGTGAGGGGATCAATATTATTATATATAGTCAGTGAGGGGATCAATATTATTATATATAGTCAGTGAGGTCACCAATATTATTGTATATAGTCAGTGAGAGGATCAATATTATTCTATATAGTCAGTGAGAGGATCAATATTATTATATATAGTCAGTGAGGGGATCAATATTATTATATATAGTCAGTGAGGGGATCAATATTATTATATATAGTCAGTGAGGGGATCAATATTATTATATATAGTCAGTGAGGGGATCAATATTATGTATAGTCAGTGAGGGGATCAATATTATTATGTATAGTCAGTGAGGATCAATATTATTATATATAGTCAGTGAGGGGATCAATATTATTATATATAGTCAGTGAGGGGATCAATATTATTATATATAGTCAGTGAGATCATCAATATTATTATATATAGTCAGTGAGGGGATCAATATTATTATATATAGTCAGTGAGGGGATCAATATTATTATATATAGTCAGTGAGGGGATCAATATTATTGTATATAGTCAGTGAGGGGATCAATATTATTATATATAGTCAGTGAGGATCAATATTATTATATATAGTCAGTGAGGGGATCAATATTATTATATATAGTCAGTGAGGGGATCAATATTATTATATATAGTCAGTGAGGGGATCAATATTATTATATATAGTCAGTGAGGGGATCAATATTATTATATATAGTCAGTGAGGGGATCAATATTATTATATATAGTCAGTGAGGATCAATATTATTATATATAGTCAGTGAGGTCCCCAATATTATTATATATAGTCAGTGAGGGGATCAATATTATTATATATAGTCAGTGAGGGGATCAATATTATTGTATATAGTCAGTGAGGGGATCAATATTATTGTATATAGTCAGTGAGGGGATCAATATTATTGTATATAGTCAGTGAGGGGATCAATATTATTGTATATAGTCAGTGAGGGGATCAATATTATTATATATAGTCAGTGAGGATCAATATTATTATATATAGTCAGTGAGAGGATCAATATTATTATATATAGTCAGTGAGGTCACCAATATTATTGTATATAGTCAGTGAGGGGATCAATATTATTATATATAGTCAGTGAGGGGATCAATATTATTGTATATAGTCAGTGAGGGGATCAATATTATTGTATATAGTCAGTGAGGTCATCAATATTATTATATATAGTCAGTGAGGGGATCAATATTATTATATATAGTCAGTGAGGATCAATATTATTCTATATAGTCAGTGAGAGGATCAATATTATTATATATAGTCAGTGAGGATCAATATTATTCTATATAGTCAGTGAGGGGATCAATATTATTGTATATAGTCAGTGAGATCATCAATATTATTATATATAGTCAGTGAGGGGATCAATATTATTATATATAGTCAGTGAGGGGATCAATATTATTATATATAGTCAGTGAGGGGATCAATATTATTATATATAGTCAGTGAGGGGATCAATATTATTATATATAGTCAGTGAGGATCAATATTATTATATATAGTCAGTGAGGTCCCCAATATTATTATATATAGTCAGTGAGGGGATCAATATTATTATATATAGTCAGTGAGGGGATCAATATTATTGTATATAGTCAGTGAGGGGATCAATATTATTGTATATAGTCAGTGAGGGGATCAATATTATTGTATATAGTCAGTGAGGGGATCAATATTATTGTATATAGTCAGTGAGGGGATCAATATTATTATATATAGTCAGTGAGGATCAATATTATTGTATATAATCAGTGAGGGGATCAATATTATTATATATAGTCAGTGAGAGGATCAATATTATTATATATAGTCAGTGAGGATCAATATTATTATATATAGTCAGTGAGAGGATCAATATTATTATATATAGTCAGTGAGGTCACCAATATTATTGTATATAGTCAGTGAGGGGATCAATATTATTATATATAGTCAGTGAGGGGATCAATATTATTGTATATAGTCAGTGAGGGGATCAATATTATTGTATATAGTCAGTGAGGTCATCAATATTATTATATATAGTCAGTGAGGATCAATATTATTATATATAGTCAGTGAGGATCAATATTATTATATATAGTCAGTGAGAGGATCAATATTATTATATATAGTCAGTGAGGGGATCAATATTATTATATATAGTCAGTGAGGGGATCAATATTATTGTATATAGTCAGTGAGGGGATCAATATTATTATATATAGTCAGTGAGGATCAATATTATTATATATAGTCAGTGAGGATCAATATTATTATATATAGTCAGTGAGGATCAATATTATTATATATAGTCAGTGAGAGGATCAATATTATTATATATAGTCAGTGAGGGGATCAATATTATTATATATAGTCAGTGAGGATCAATATTATTCTATATAGTCAGTGAGAGGATCAATATTATTATATATAGTCAGTGAGGATCAATATTATTCTATATAGTCAGTGAGGGGATCAATATTATTGTATATAGTCAGTGAGGGGATCAATATTATTATATATAGTCAGTGAGGATCAATATTATTCTATATAGTCAGTGAGGGGATCAATATTATTGTATATAGTCAGTGAGGGGATCAATATTATTATATATAGTCAGTGAGGGGATCAATATTATTATATATAGTCAGTGAGGGGATCAATATTATGTATAGTCAGTGAGGATCAATATTATTATGTATAGTCAGTGAGATCATCAATATTATTATGTATAGTCAGTGAGGATCAATATTATTATATATAGTCAGTGAGGATCAATATTATTATATATAGTCAGTGAGGGGATCAATATTATTATATATAGTCAGTGAGATCATCAATATTATTGTATATAATCAGTGAGGGGATCAATATTATTGTATATAGTCAGTGAGGGGATCAATATTATTATATATAGTCAGTGAGGATCAATATTATTATATATAGTCAGTGAGGTAATCAATATTATTATATATAGTCACTGAGGATCAATATTATTATATATAGTCAGTGAGGGGATCAATATTATTATATATAGTCAGTGAGGGGATCAATATTATTATATATAGTCAGTGAGAGGATCAATATTATTGTATATAGTCAGTGAGAGGATCAATATTATTGTATATAGTAAGTGAGGTCATCAATATTATTGTATATAGTCAGTGAGGTCATCAATATTATTATATATAGTCAGTGAGAGGATCAATATTATTATACAGTCATGGCCGAAATTGTTGGCACCCTTGATATTTTTCCTGAAAATCAAGTATTTCACACAAAAAAGGTATTGCATTAACACATGTTTTGCTATACACATGTTTATTCCCTTTGTATGTATTGGAACAAATATAAAACAGAGGCAGAAAAGCAAATATGACATAATGTCACACAAAACCCCAAAAATGGGCTGGACAAAAGTATTGGCACCCTTAACTTAATATTTGGTTGCACACCCTTTGGAAAACATAACTGAAATCAGTCGCTTCCTATAACCATCAATAAGCTTCTGACACCTCTCACCCGGAATTTTGGACCACTCTTCCTTTGCAAACAGCTCCAGGTCTCTCTTATTGGAAGGACACCTTTTCCCAACAGCAATTTTAAGATCTCTCCACAGGTGTTCAATGGGATTTAGATCTGGGCTCATTGCTGGCCACTTCAGAACTCTCCAGCGCTTCTTTGCCATCCATTTCTGAGTGCTTTTTGACGTATGTTTGGGGTCATTGTCCTGCTGGAAGACCCAGGATCTTGGACGCAAACCCAGCTTTCTGACACTGGGCCCTACAGTGCGACCCAAAATCCTTTGGTAATCCTCAGATTTCATGATGCCTTGCACACAGTCAAGGCACCCAGTGCCAGAGGCAGCAAAACAACCCCAAAACATCATTCAACCTCCACCATATTTTACCGTAGGTACTGTGTTTTGTTCTTTGTAGGCCTCATTCCGTTTTCGGTAAACAGTAGAATGATGTGCTTTACCGAAAAGCTCTATCTTGGTCTCATCTGTCCACAAGACGTTTTCCCAGAAGGCTTTTGGCTTACTCAAGTACATTTTGGCAAACTGTAGTCTTGCTTTTTTATGTCTCTGTGTCAGCAGTGGGGTCCTCCTGGGTCTCCTGCCATAGCGTTTCATTTCATTTAAATGTCGACGGATAGTTCGCGCTGACACTGATGCTCCCTGAGCCTGCAGGACAGCTTGAATGTCTTTGGAACATGTTTGGGGCTGCTTATCCACCATCCGGACTATTCTGCGTTGCAATCTTTCATCAATTTTCCTCATCCGTCCACGACCAGGGAGATTAGCTACAGTGCCATGGGTTGCAAACTTCTTGATAATGTTGCGCACTGTGGACAAAGGCAAATCTAGTTCTCTGGAGATGGACTTGTAACCTTGAGATTGTTGATATTTTGCCACAATTTTGGTTCTCAGGTCCTCAGACAGTTCTCGTCTCCTCTTTCTGTTGTCCATGCTTAGTGTGGCACAGACAGACACACAATGCAAAGGTTAAGTGAACGTCTCTCCTTTTTATCTGCTTTCAGGTGTGATTTCTATATTGCCCACACCTGTTACTTGCCCCAGGTGAGTTTACAGGAGCATCACATGCTTGTAACATTCTTATTTATCCGCAGTTGTGAAAGGGTGCCAATACTTTTGTCCAGCCCATTTTTGGAGGTTTGTGTGACATTATGTCGAATTTGCTTTCTTTCCTCCCTTTTTTTGTTTTGTCCCAATACACACAAAGGGAATAAACATGTGTATAGCAAAACATGTGTTAATGCAATACGTTTCGTGAGAAATACATGATTTCCTGGAGAAATATCAAGGGTGCCAACAATTTCGGCCATGACTGTATATAGTCAGTGAGGATCAATATTATTATATATAGTCAGTGAGAGGATCAATATTATTATATATAGTCAGTGAGGTCACCAATATTATTGTATATAGTCAGTGAGAGGATCAATATTATTGTATATAGTCAGTGAGGTCATCAATATTATTATATATAGTCAGTGAGGGGATCAATATTATTATATATAGTCAGTGAGGTCACCAATATTATTGTATATAGTCAGTGAGAGGATCAATATTATTGTATATAGTCAGTGAGGTCATCAATATTATTATATATAGTCAGTGAGGGGATCAATATTATTATATATAGTCAGTGAGGTCACCAATATTATTGTATATAGTCAGTGAGAGGATCAATATTATTCTATATAGTCAGTGAGAGGATCAATATTATTATATATAGTCAGTGAGGGGATCAATATTATTATATATAGTCAGTGAGAGGATCAATATTATTATATATAGTCAGTGAGGGGATCAATATTATTATATATAGTCAGTGAGGGGATCAATATTATGTATAGTCAGTGAGGGGATCAATATTATTATGTATAGTCAGTGAGGATCAATATTATTATATATAGTCAGTGAGGGGATCAATATTATTATATATAGTCAGTGAGGGGATCAATATTATTATGTATAGTCAGTGAGGGGATCAATATTATTATATATAGTCAGTGAGATCATCAATATTATTATATATAGTCAGTGAGGGGATCAATATTATTGTATATAGTCAGTGAGGGGATCAATATTATTGTATATAGTCAGTGAGGGTCAATATTATTGTATATAGTCAGTGAGGGGATCAATATTATTATATATAGTCAGTGAGGGGATCAATATTATTGTATATAGTCAGGGGATCAATATTATTGTATATAGTCAGTGAGGTCATCAATATTATTATATATAGTCAGTGAGGGGATCAATATTATTGTATATAGTCAGTGAGGATCAATATTATTGTATATAGTCAGTGAGGGGATCAATATTATTATATATAGTCAGTGAGAGGATCAATATTATTATATATAGTCAGTGAGGTCACCAATATTATTATATATAGTCAGTGAGGGGATCAATATTATTGTATATAGTCAGTGAGGGGATCAATATTATTATATATAGTCAGTGAGGATCAATATTATTATATATAGTCAGTGAGGGGATCAATATTATTATATATAGTCAGTGAGGGGATCAATATTATTATATATAGTCAGTGAGGGGATCAATATTATTATATATAGTCAGTGAGGGGATCAATATTATTGTATATAGTCAGTGAGGGTCAATATTATTGTATATAGTCAGTGAGAGGATCAATTTTATTATATATAGTCAGTGAGGGGATCAATATTATTGTATATAGTCAGTGAGGGGATCAATATTATTGTATATAGTCAGTGAGGGGATCAATATTATTATATATAGTCAGTGAGAGGATCAATATTATTATATATAGTCAGTGAGAGGATCAATATTATTATATATAGTCAGTGAGGATCAATATTATTATATATAGTCAGTGAGAGGATCAATATTATTATATATAGTCAGTGAGGTCACCAATATTATTGTATATAGTCAGTGAGGGGATCAATATTATTATATATAGTCAGTGAGGGGATCAATATTATTATATATAGTCAGTGAGGGGATCAATATTATTGTATATAGTCAGTGAGGGGATCAATATTATTGTATATAGTCAGTGAGGTCATCAATATTATTATATATAGTCAGTGAGGGGATCAATATTATTATATATAGTCAGTGAGGGGATCAATATTATTATATATAGTCAGTGAGGGGATCAATATTATTGTATATAGTCAGTGAGGGGATCAATATTATTATATATAGTCAGTGAGGGGATCAATATTATTATATATAGTCAGTGAGGGGATCAATATTATTGTATATAGTCAGTGAGGGGATCAATATTATTATATATAGTCAGTGAGGGGATCAATATTATTATGTATAGTCAGTGAGGTCACCAATATTATTGTATATAGTCAGTGAGAGGATCAATATTATTCTATATAGTCAGTGAGGATCAATATTATTATATATAGTCAGTGAGGGGATCAATATTATGTATAGTCAGTGAGGATCAATATTATTATATATAGTCAGTGAGGGGATCAATATTATTATGTATAGTCAGTGAGATCATCAATATTATTATGTATAGTCAGTGAGGATCAATATTATTATATATAGTCAGTGAGGGGATGAATATTATTATGTATAGTCAGTGAGATCATCAATATTATTATGTATAGTCAGTGAGGGGATCAATATTATTATATATAGTCAGTGAGGGGATCAATATTATTATATATAGTCAGTGAGGTCACCAATATTATTATATATAGTCAGTGAGGGGATCAATATTATTATATATAGTCAGTGAGGTCATCAATATTATTGTATATAGTCAGTGAGGATCAATATTATTATATATAGTCAGTGAGGATCAATATTATTATATATAGTCAGTGAGGATCAATATTATTATATATAGTCAGTGAGGTCACCAATATTATTATATATAGTCAGTGAGGGGATCAATATTATTATATATAGTCAGTGAGGGGATCAATATTATTGTATATAGTCAGTGAGGATCAATATTATTGTATATAGTCAGTGAGGATCAATATTATTATATAGAGTCAGTGAGGGGATCAATATTATTATATATAGTCAGTGAGGATCAATATTATTATATATAGTCAGTGAGGATCAATATTATTCATACAGTGGGGCAAAAAAGTATTTAGTCCCCACCAATTGTACAAGTTCTCCCACTTACAAAGATGAGAGAGGCCTGTAATTGGCATCATAGGGAGACCTCAACTATGAGAGACAAAATGAGAAAACAAATCCAGACAATCTCATTGGCTGATCTGGAAAGAATTTATTTGCAAATTATTGTGGAAAATAAGTATTTGGTCACCTACAAACAAGCAAGATTTCTGGCTCTCACAGACCTGGACCTTCTTCTTTAAGAGGCTCCCCTGTCCTGCACTCATTACCTGTATCAATGGCACCTGTTTTGTTATCAGTATAAAAGACACCTGTCCACAACCTCAAACAGTCACACTCCAAACTCCACTATGGTGAAGACCAAAGAGCTGTCGAAGGACACCAGAAACAAAATGGTAGACCTGCACCAGTCTGGGAAGACTGAATCTGCAATAGGCAAGCAGCTTGGTGTGAACAAATCAACTGTGGGAGCAATAATTAGAAAATGGAAGACATACAAGACCACTGATAATCTCCCTCCATCTGGGGCTCCACACAAGATCTCACCCCGTGGGGTCAAAATGATCACAAGAACGGTGAGCAAAATCCCAGGACCACACGGGGGGACCTAGTGAATGACCTGCAGAGAGCTGGGGCCAACGTAACAAAGGCTACCATCAGTAACACACTACGCCGCCAGGGACTCAGATCCTGCAGTGCCAGACGTGTCCCCCTGCTTAAGCCAGTACATGTCCGGGCCCGTCTGAAGTTTGCTAGAGAGCATTTGGATGATCCAGAAGAGGATTGGGAGAATGTCATATGGTCAGATGAAACCAAAATAGAACTGTTTGGTAGAAACACAACTCATCGTGTTTGGAGGAGAGAGAATGCTGAGTTGCATCCAAAGAACACCATACCTACTGTGAAGCATGAGGGTGGCAACATCATGCTTTGGGGCTGTTTCCCTGCAAAGGGACCAGGACGACTGATCCATGTACAGGACAGAATGAATGGGGCCATGTATCGTGAGATTTTGACCTCCTTCCATCAGCAAGGGCATTGAAGATGAAACGTGGCTGGGTCTTCCAACATGACAATGATCCCAAACATACCGCCCGGGCAACGAAGGAGTGGCTTCGTAAGAAGCATTTCAAGGTCCTGGAGTGGCCTAGCCAGTCTCCAGATCTCCACCCCATAGAAAACCTTTGGAGGGAGTTGAAAGTCCGTGTTGCCCAGCGACAGCCCCAAAACATCACTGCTCTAGAGGAGATCTGCATGGAGGAGGAGATCTGCATGGAGGATGGGCCAACATACCGGCAACAGTGTGTGCCAACCTTGTGAAGACTTCCAGGAAACGTCTGACCTCTGTCATTGCCAACAAAGGATATATAACAAAGTATTGACATGAACTTTTCATATTCACCAAATACTTATTTTCCACCATAATTTGCAAATAAATTCTTTCCAGATCAGCCAATGAGATTGTCTGGATTTGTTTTCTCATTTTGTCTCTCATAGTTGAGGTCTCCCTATGATGCCAATTACAGGCCTCTCTCATCTCTGTAAGTGGGAGAACTTGTACCATTGGTGGGGACTAAATACTTTTTTGCCCCCCTGTATAGTCAGTGAGAGGATCAATATTATTAGTTTTTATTATTATGATATGATGGACCTACAGAGGACTGAATTCACAGACACCCTGAAAATCAAAGTGAAGAAATGATGCAGCAGGCGAGTCCATGTTGGTGAAATGTCATTGCAGCAACTCAGAATGGCCCTCAGTAGTCTGTGTGGCCCCCACGTGCTTGTATGCATGCCTGACAACATCGGGGGAGGCTCCCAATGAGACCGCGGATGGTGTCCTGGGGGATATCCTCCCAGATCTGGACCAGGACATCACTGAGCTCCTGGACAGTCTGAGGTGCAACCTGGTGGCGTCGGATGGAGCGAAACATGACATTCCAGAGGGGTTCTATTGGATTTAGGTCAGGTGAGTGTGGGGGCCAATCAGTGGTATCAATTCCCTCATCCTCCAGGAACTGCCTGCATACTCCCCCCACGAGGCCGAGCATTGTCCTGCACCAGGAGGAACCCGGGACCCACCGCACCAGGAGGAACCCAGGAACGCCTTCACCAGCATAGGGTCTGACAATGGGTCCAACAATTTCATCCCCATACCTAATAGCAAAAAATATATATAGCTGAATATTAACCCCTTCCATACCGGGCAATTTACCCCCTTCCTGCCCCCAGGCCAGTTTTCAGGTTTCAGCGCTCTCACACTTTGAATGACAATTGCGCGGTCATACAACATTGTACCCAAACTAACATTTTATAATTTTCTTCACAACTAGAGCTTTCTTTTGGTGGTATTTAATCACCGCTGGGGTTTTTATTTTTTACTAAATTAACAAAAAAAGACCAAAAGTGTTTAAAAAAAAACACGTTTTTCTTTGTTTCTGTTATAAAAGTTTACAAATAAATAATTGTTCTTCATAAATTTAGGCCGAGATGTATTCTGCTCCATGTCTTTGGTGAAAATAACCCAAATTAGGATGTATTATTTCGTTTGTAGGAAAGTTATAGAGTTCACAAACTATGGTATAGATCTGATTATTGATCAATCCTGAAGTACTGACAGCCAATCTAATTTCTTGAGGTCCAAGAATGTCGGGACGGTACAGATATCCCCCCAAATGTCGGGACGGGACAGATATCCCCCCAAATGTTGGGACAGATATCCCCCCAAATGTCAGAACGGTACAGATACCCCCCAAATGTCAGGACGGTACAGATATCCCCAAATGTCAGGAGGGTACAGATATCCCCAAATGTCAGGAGAGTACAGATATCCCCCAAATGTCAGGAGAGTACAGATATCCCCCAAATGTCAGGAGGGTACAGATATCCCCCAAATGTCAGGAGGGTACAGATATCCCCCAAATGTCAGGACGGTACAGATATCCCCCAAATGTCAGGACAGGACAGATATCCCCCCAAATGTCACAACAGTACAGATATCCCCCAAATGTCAGAACAGTACAGATATCCCCCAAATGTCAGGACAGTACAGATATCCCCCAAATGTCAGGACAGAACAGATATCCCCCCAAATGTCACAACGGTACAGATATCCCCCCAAATGTCAGGACGGTACAGATATCCCCCAAATGACAGGACAGGACAGATATCCCCCCAAATGTCACAACAGTACAGATATCCCCCCAAATGTCAGAACAGTACAGATATCCCCCAAATGTCAGGACAGAACAGATATCCCCCAAATGTCAGGACAGAACAGATATCCCCCAAATGTCAGGACAGAACAGATATCCCCCCAAATGTCACAACGGTACAGATATCCCCCAAATGACAGGACAGATATCCCCCAAATGTCAGGACGGTAGAGATACCCCCCAAATGTCAGAACGGTACAGATATCCCCCAAATGTCAGGACGGTACGGATATCCCCCAAATGTCAGGACGGTACAGATATCCCCAAATGTCAGGAGGGTACAGATATCCCCCAAATGTCAGGACGGTACAGATATCCCCCAAATGTCAGGACAGGACAGATATCCCCCCAAATGTCACAACAGTACAGATATCCCCCAAATGTCAGAACAGTACAGATATCACCCAAATGTCAGGACAGTACAGATATCCCCCAAATGTCAGGACAGAACAGATATCCCCCCAAATGTCACGACGGTACAGATATCCCCCCAAATGTCAGGACGGTACAGATATCCCCCAAATGTCAGGACGGTACAGATATCCCCCAAATGACAGGACAGATATCCCCCAAATGTCAGGACGGTACAGATATCCCCCAAATATCAGGACGGTACAGATATCCCCCAAATGTCAGGACGGTACAGATACCCCCCAAATGTCAGGACGGTACAGATATCCCCCAAATGACAGGACAGATATCCCCCAAATGTCAGGACGGTACAGATATCCCCCAAATGTCAGGACGGTACAGATATCCCCCAAATATCAGGACGGTACAGATATCCCCCAAATATCAGGACAGTACAGATATCCCCCAAATGACAGGACAGATATCCCCCAAATGTCAGGACAGTACAGATATCCCCCAAATGTCAGGACAGTACAGATATCCCCCAACTGACCCCTTTTTGCAGAGTAGACAGTCCGATGTATTTCATAAGAGGAATGGCGAGCTTTTTGAAGTTGTATTTTCTTTGTCATAATTTTTCGGAAAATTAAAAAAATTATTTTCACTATTTTTTTTACATGCTGTCACCAGTGCAGTACAGCGTCATCATATAACTGGCATGGCGGTGATCAGGGACACTGACTGGTGACAGTATGAAAAAAAAAAATATATATATTTTTTTTTTATTATTATTTTTATTTTTTTATTACATTTTTTTTATTTTTTTTAAGATTTTTTTTCATATTTCACTATGACCAAAGTAGTACAATGTTACCATAGTAACATTGTACTACTTTGGGGAAGTGATCAGTATTTTTTTTTTTTTTTACACAATTTGCTTATAGCAAAGAATTACTTTACTATAAGCAAGCATTTACCTGAATGACATCAATTCATTCAGGGTTTTGTTTTGTGCTTGGCTGTGATTTGGTCACAGCTAATCACATGACATGTGCATGTGATCACTGTGACCATTCACAGCTAGACACTAGTATACAATGGATGACATGAATGAAGCCATCCATTGTATACAACTGTCATGTGACCTGCTGTGATTGGTCACAGCAGGTCACATGGTACCGGCAATGGGGGCAGGTACTCAGATCTGTCATCGGCCGTGTCCGAGGCACACAGCCGGTGACAGATCGCGCCGCTGCGCGGCTCTGCAACCGCGCGAACTGCGCATGTGCGGGAGGACGCCAAATGGCGTGAACCCGGAAAGCTACAGCATTTTTGCGGCCGCCAAACGGTTATAGGCCGGGCGGCTAATAGTTAAGGAATATATATTTGTATCCTCTCTTGGTCGTTTACCTTTTGATAATAAAAAATCAGGAGATCTCTATTCCCATTTACACCAGATGATGCCGATCTGTGCTGGGAAACCGCGCTATAATCCACCCCGATGTGCAGAGCAGTGGCGGCAATATGGGCGGGCTTACTAACACGGGTCAAAGGTGCAAAATTGTGCTTAGGTGTTGAGATTTGTTTTACCCTCAGGAAGGAAGTCTGTTCTATTCTATGTATCATATTCTTTGTATTGTATTCTATGTATTGTATTCACTGTATTATATTCTATGTATTGTATTCTATGTATTGTATTATATTCTATGTATTGTATTATATTCTATGTATGGTATTCTATGTATTGTATTATATTCTATGTATGGTATTCTATGTATTGTATTATATTCTATGTATGGTATTTTATGTATGGTATTCTATGTATTGTATTATATTCTATGTATGGTATTCTATGTATTATATTCTATGTATGGTATTCTATTCTATGTATGGTATTCTATGTATGGTATTATATTCTATGTATGGTATTCTATGTATGGTATTTTATGTATTGTATTATATTCTATGTATGGTATTCTATGTATGGTATTTTATGTATGGTATTATATTCTATGTATGGTATTTTATGTATGGTATTATATTCTATGTATGGTATTCTATGTATGGTATTTTATGTATTGTATTATATTCTATGTATGGTATTCTATGTATGGTATTTTATGTATGGTATTATATTCTATGTATGGTATTTTATGTATGGTATTATATTCTATGTATGGTATTCTATGTATTGTATTATATTCTATGTATGGTATTTTATGTATTATATTCTATATATTCTATTCTATGTATCATATTCTATGTATGGTATTCTATGTATCGTATTCTATGTATTGTATTATATTCTATGTATTGTATTCTATGTATTGTATTATATTCTATGTATGGTATTCTATGTATTGTATTATATTCTATGTATGGTATTCTATGTATTGTATTATATTCTATGTATGGTATTATATTCTATGTATGGTATTTTATGTATTGTATTATATTCTATGTATGGTATTCTATGTATGGTATTATATTCTATGTATGGTATTCTATGTATGGTATTTTATGTATTGTATTATATTCTATGTATGGTATTCTATGTATGGTATTTTATGTATTGTATTATATTCTATGTATGGTATTCTATGTATGGTATTATATTCTATGTATGGTATTTTATGTATGGTATTCTATGTATTATATTCTATGTATGGTATTCTATGTATGGTATTTTATGTATTATATTCTATATATTCTATTCTATGTATCATATTCTATGTATGGTATTCTATGTATTATATTCTATGTATGGTATTCTATGTATTATATTCTATTCTATGTACCGTATTTGCCGGCGTATAAGACGACCCCCCTACTTTTCCTGCTAAAATTTAGTGTTTGAGCTATACTCGCCGTATAAGACTACCCCTCTTCCAATGCACACCAGTGGCAGGAATAGTGCCCCATCATTGGTGTCAGTGGGAGGAATAGTGCCCCATCATTGGTGTCAGTGGGAGGAATAGTGCCCCATCATTGGTGTCAGTGGGAGGAATAGTGCCCCATCATTGGTATCAGTGGAAGGAATAGTGCCCCATCATTGGTATCAGTGGAAGGAATAGTGCCCCATCATTGGTGTCAGTGGGAGGAATAGTGCCCCATCATTGGTATCAGTGGAAGGAATAGTGCCCCATCATTGGTGTCAGTGGGAGGAATAGTGCCCCATCATTGGTATCAGTGGGAGGAATAGTGCCCCATCATTGGCATTAGTGGCAGGAATAGTGCCCCATCATTGGGGTCAGTGGGAGGAATAGTGTCCCATCATTGGTGTCAGTGGGAGGAATAGTGCCCCATCATTGGGGTCAGTGGCAGGAATAGTGCCCCATCATTGGCATTAGTGGCAGGAATAGTGCCCCATCATTGGGGTCAGTGGGAGGAATAGTGTCCCATCATTGGTGTCAGTGGGAGGAATAATGCCCCATCATTGGTATCAGTGGGAGGAATAGTGCCCCATCATTGGTATCAGTGGCAGGAATAGTGCCCAATCATTAGTATCAGTGAGAGGAATAGTGCCCCATCATTGGTGTCAGTGGGAGGAATAGTGCCCCATCATTGGTATCAGTGGGAGGAATAGTGCCCCATCATTGGTATCAGTGGCAGGAATAGTGCCCCATCATTAGTATCAGTGGGGGGAATAGTGCCCCATCATTGGTGTCAGTGGGAGGAATAGTGCCCATCATTGGTATCAGTGGGAGGAATAGTGCCCATCATTGGTGTCAGTGGGAGGAATAGTGCCCCATTATTGGTGTCAGTGGGAGGAATAGTGCCCCATCATTAGTATCAGTGGGGGGAATAGTGCCCCATCATTGGTGTCAGTGGGAGGAATAGTGCCCATCATTAGTATCAGTGGGGGGAATAGTGCCCCATCATTGGTGTCAGTGGGAGGAATAGTGCCCATCATTAGTATCAGTGGGGGGAATAGTGCCCCATCATTAGTATCAGTGGGGGGAATAGTGCCCCATCATTGGTGTTAGTGGGAGGAATAGTGTCCCATCATTGGTGTCAGTGGGAGGAATGGTGTCTCATCATTGGTGTCAGTGGGGGGTGGAATAGTACCCCATCGTTAGTGTCAGTGGGGGGGGGGAATAGTGCCCCATCGTTGGTGTCAGTGGGGGGGGAGGAATAGTGCCCCATCGTTGGTGTCAGTGGGGGGGAGGAATAGTGCCCCATCGTTGGTGTCAGTGGGGGGGAGGACTAGTGCCCCATCGTTGGTGTCAGTGGGGGGGAGGAATAGTGCCCCATCGTTGGTGTCAGTGGGAGGAATAGTGCCCCATCGTTGGTGTTATTGGGAGGAATAGTGCCCCATCATTGGTGTTATTGGGAGGAATAGTGCCCCATCATTGGTGTCAGTGGGAGGAATAGTGCCCCATCGTTGGTGTCAGTGGGAGGAATAGTGCCCCATCATTGGTGTCAGTGACACCAATGATGGGGTACTATTCCTCCCACTGACACTTGCTGACCGATGTTCTCGTATGGTGCTGCTGCAGCCAGCATATGTGGTTGCAGCAGCACCTCTACACTGACCACTTACCTGCTGGTCCTGCACTCGACTTTCGCGGGGCCGCTCGGCTCCACCCCCTCGCCGGTGATTGGCCGCCTGTGTGCCTTTCCTGAGCTACAGTTCTGGCGGCCAATCACTGGTGAGGAGGCGGAGCCGAGCAGCCGCACGAACATCCAGTGGCCGAACTGAAGGCGCAGCCGCGCTTCCTGGACCGGATCGTCGTGGGACCGGAACCTGGTAAGAAACAGCCGCTGCCCACCCCTGTACTTAGTGTCCCTTCCATTGGGGGAAGGGGGGGGGCGGCGGCGGCAACGCGCCGCCCCCCTAAAAAGTGTCAGTATGCCGTATACCGGCGTATAAGACGACCCCCGACTTTTGAGAAGATTTTCAAGGGGTAAAAAGTCGTCTTATACGCCGGCAAATACGGTATTATATTCTATTCTATGTATTGTATTCTATGTATGGTATTCTATGTATGGTATTCTATTCTATGTATGGTATTCTATTTTATGTATGGTATTCTATGTATTATATTCTATTCTATGTATGGTATTCTATTCTATGTATGTAATTCTATGTATGATATTCTATGTATGATATTCTATGTATGATATTCTATTCTATGTATGGTATTCTATGTATTATATTCTATTCTATGTATGGTATTCTATGTATTATATTCTATTCTATGTATGGTATTCTATGTATTATATTCTATGTATGATATTCTATTTTATGTATTGTATTCTATGTATGGTATTCTATGTATTCTATTCTATTCTATGTATTGTATTCCATGTATGATATTCTATGTATGGTATTCTATTCTATGTATGGTATTCCATGTATTGTATGGTATTCCATGTATTGTATGGTATTCCATGTATTGTATGGTATTCCATGTATTGTATGGTATTCCATGTATTGTATGGTATTCCATGTATTGTATGGTATTCCATGTATTATGTTGCCTTTTATATTTCATGTTATATATTTTATATTGTTTTTCCCTGCAGAGGATTTTCTTTATGTTGGAGACGTGTTCAGCCACGTGGAAGATCCTCTTTCTACTTCCTTTTTATGAAAAGATGAAACCACAGAAGAGGATGTTGTGCGATAACTCCGCTGATATATTTCTTATATTTTTGCTGATTTATGTTGTTATAATAAATAATAAAAAACAGAAGTTTGTTGCTCTGAGCCGAGTTTGGCAATTTCCTGATTACGGGATCCCCTCCGATCGCATCCCCCCATCTATTATTGTACTGACTCCCCCGCCCGATAGAATTTAAAGTGAAACCGCAGAAAGGACAACTAAGAGGGGCCCTTAGAACAATTTCAGGCTCAGGGTCCAAAACCAAGAATGATCTTCTCTTTGTTTCCTTTTGCTCTGTTAAAGCTGTAAAAAAAAAAAAAAAAAGGAAAAGATTTATCATATTGCAGCTTTCCAATTCATAGATGCAGCAGCTGCATTAGTTTTCCTTTTCTTCAATTTTTACCTGGTGATCTGCCCAGTAATGCCAGCCATCCGCGGGTCAAATTTTGAACAAATTTTCTTTAGAAAATCAGAAATTTTGTAACCCGCTGATTTCAAAATTCGACCCACCGAGCCTTCCGTTTCGCCTCGTGTTGCTGCAGAAAAAAGGATTTTCTTGGCCAGGGAATCTTCTTGATTCTTTTTCGATTCTGTTTCTCACACTATTCTCCCATCATGGATTAGAAATTCATTCGCTAACGATTTTCGAAAGAAAATTCTTTCAGAATTCAACCCGTGTGTGGCCTGCATCAGTCTGTGGTTTTTCAAAAGAACAAGCCCCATCCCCTCTGCAGATGTATCAGAGGGATGAGACAAACCATTTAGCACTGACGGGGGGGAGGGGCTTACAATGATCAGCTTTTACTTATGTCATATCTTCATTCCAAAAAGGAGAAAAAAAAAATATTGTAACCGATTTTAAAGTTGGAGTCTGGCTCCAGGTTGTTAGTGTATGTAAATCTGCTAGTTATTTGATCACGGATACGTTGTTGGGGTTGTATTCGGTGTGTGCAAAGCGGACCATGATAAAAAAAATTTGTAAATGCATTGAAAACTAATTAATCTGTTCCGGGGGATCAGAAAAAAGTAAAAAAAAAAAAAAGTCTTTTTTTTTTTTTTTTATCTGTTCAAAACTCTTTATAAATTGCACTTTAAAAGGCATAAATACTCTACAGCAACATGATAGAAAAAAATTGTAAATGCATTGAAAACCAATTAATCCATT
The DNA here is from genome assembly GCF_062004578.1 of Staurois parvus. Taxonomy (NCBI): domain Eukaryota; kingdom Metazoa; phylum Chordata; class Amphibia; order Anura; family Ranidae; genus Staurois; species Staurois parvus. The sequence goes on along the minus strand of NW_028318904.1, from coordinate 362,792 downwards.
CCAGGAGGTCAGAAAGAAGCCAAGAAAAAGTCTTTTATCTGTTCAAAAAAAATGTTATAAAATGCACTTTAAAGGCATAAATACTGTACAGGGACATGATTAATTGGTTTTCAAGGCATTTACAAAAATTTTTTTATCATGTCCCTGTACAGTATTTATGACTTTGAAGTGCACTGTATAACTTTTTCTTGGCTTCTTTCTGACCTCCGGAACAGATTAATTGGTTTTCAATGCATTTAATAGTTTTTTTCACAATCTGAACAGATGAATTTGTAAATGGATTGAAAACCAATTAATTTTTAATCATGTCCCTGTAGAGTATTTATGCCTTTAAAGTGCACTTTATAAAGAGTTTTGAACAGATAAAAAAAGAAAAAAAAAAAAAAAAAAAGTCTTTTATCTGTTCAAAACTCTTTATAAAGTGCACTTTAAAGGCATAAATACTGTACAGGGACATGATGAAAAATTCATAAATGCATTGAAAACCAATTAATCCGTTCATATTGTGCAAAAAAATTTGCAAATGCATTGAAAAACAATTAATCCGTTCCGGAGAAAAGTAGAAAAAGTCTGATCTGTTCCAAACCGTTTATAAAGTGCACTTTAAAGGCATAAATACTGTACAGGGACATGATAAAAAAAAAAAAATTGTAAATGCTTTGAAAACCAATTAATCCATTCCAGAGGTCAGAAAAAAGCCAAGAAAAAGTATTTTATCTGTTCAAAAAAACATTTTAAAATGCACGGACAGTGTGAGGGGTCCCTCAGCAGCAGCTCCCAGGGCACTCAGCAGCAGACAGCTTCCAGGGACACGCAGCCACGGATAGTGTGCAGGGTCCCTCAGCAGCAGCTCCCAGGGCACTCAGCAGCAGACAGGGTGCAAGGGTGCCCAGTAGACAGGCTTACAGACTGGCAGGGTCTCAGCTGTGGGGTCTGACCTTTGAGGAGAAGGCTCATGCAGAGCTGTGGAGACTCCCAACCCTGGGGTATTACAGAGGGCTACAGTCCTGACCTTTTGGGGGTCTGCAGAGTGCACAGGGGGGGGATGGCTGGAGACGCTCGGTCCCCCTCACCCGAGCCTCCCAGCATCTTTCTGGGAGCAAGATGATTCCAGCAGCATGGACAGGAACAGAGAGAAGGGCTGCTTTCTGTGCGGGTCTTTTTAAAACCACGTGGGACGCGGCTAGGATGCCTCGGCAACGGCCAGCCCAGTCCTGTCCATGGAAGTTCCACAGACATCGGAATGTGCAAGGAGGAAGGGAGGGGTGGAGGGATATGGCAGGGGATAGGAGAGGCTGTAAGGGACCGCCCGGCGGTACTACTAGCACTCCACTGAATAGGCGTCCCCAGCGCACGGAGTCTAAGTCCCAGGGTGCTTGTTCACCAGGGCCCCTGATGGTGGGGATGGACTTGGAGCTCCCTGAGACCAGGTCGTGACTACCGGGTGCGTCCGTCAGTGGTAGTAGTATGCGCAAGGGGCTCCCACGGGGAAGAGTCTGATGTGAGGAGGTCAGAAGACCCCACTGCACGGGATGGATGGATGGATGAGCAGGGTCAGACGGGCCGGGTCGGTAACAGAGAGGGCGGCAAGGTACAAGGCAGCGGGCATAGAATGGTCGGGTCACACGCCAGGTCAGCAACAGCAGGTCAAATCCAATAGGGGGCATTCAGGAGAGAGGTCAGGCAAAGCAAGGGTCAGAACAGGCGAAAACAGCAAGGTCAGGTTCAATCCGGGTCAATAACTTACAGGGTACAGGTTCACAGGATTCAGAATGCAGGAAAGACCAGAAGGCACTGAATGACAGCTCAGGGTCGTTTAAATATCCCGCCCTGCGCTGCCATTGGTGCCCAGCGGGCGGCCGCGGCTTCTACTGCGCATGCGCGAACTCGAACGCCGCGGCCGGCCCGGAACCAGTGCTCGAGTCCCTGCGCCGGGCGGCACACTGCGCCTGCGCCGGGACCAACGCGGCGGGGATCGAGGGGATCCCTGACATTGCCCCCCCCCTACGGGCAACCTCCGGATGCCCATCCGATCTCTCCACCACGGGTGATCGCGAAAGAACCTCCGGACAAGTCTGGGTGCATGGACATTATGGGCTGGTTCCCAAGAATTGTCCTCAGGACCATAGCCCTTCCATTTGATAAGGAATTGGGTCTGGCCTCCCCTCCTTCGACACTTCAGGATTGTTTCAACCTCAAATTCTTCTTCTCCTTCGACCGTTACCGCTTCCGGGGGTCTAGATTCCCGGTCAGGGAAGGCATCTGGGACCACAGGCTTCAGAAGGGACACATGAAAGACCGGGTGGATCTTGAGCGTGTCAGGGAGGGCGAGTTCATAGGCTACTTCGTTAACCATCCGTTTAATGCAGAAGGGGCCTATAAATTTGGGTCCCAATTTCTTCGATGGGCAAAGCATCTTTAGATTGGACGTCGCCAGCCAAACCTTCTCCCCAGGCCGCAATACCAGATCTCCTCTCCGTTTCCTGTTGAATGCTTTCCTGTAGTCTTCCTGGGCCCGACTGATGGCCACTTGAAGCTTCTCATTGTTCGCAGCGAAGAACGTTACCACATCTTGTGTTGCTGGTACTGGGCATTCCGACACCAAATCCGGGAGGAAGACTGGGTGAAAGCCATAGTTGGCGAAGAACGGGGACTGCCCTGTTGCTGAGTGGCGGGCGTTGTTATACGCAAATTCCGCTAAAGGAAGAAGTGGCAGCCAGTCATCTTGAGTAAATGAGGTATAGCATCTCAAATATTGCTCTAAGGTCTGATTGGTCCTTTCGGTTTGACCGTTAGTTTGAGGGTGGAACGCAGAAGAGAGAGATAATTTGATGTCCAGGGCTTTGCACAGTGCTCTCCAGAATCTGGACGTGAACTGGACCCCTCGGTCCGAGACAATGTCTTCGGGGACCCCATGCAACCTGACTACCTCACGAATGAAGACTCGCGCGGTCTCGGCCGCCGAGGGGGTCTTCTTCAACGGGATGAAGTGGGCCATCTTGGACAAGCGGTCCACGACTACCAGGATTGCCGTGTGGTCTCGGGATGGCGGAAGCTCAACTATAAAGTCTAGTGAGATCTTTTGCCAAGGCCGGTCAGGAATAGGTAAGGGTCGCAGCAGACCCCAAACCTTGTTTCTTGAGGGCTTGTTCTTCTGGCAGGTGACACAGGACCTGACATAGCCCTTACAATCTTTAGCCATGTCTGGCCACCAGAATGAGCGTCGGAGAAGTTCCAGGGTCTTTTCTGGGCCAAAGTGCCCCGCCATTGGGTGGTCGTGGCAATGCCCCAAGACCAGGGTTCGAGCTTCTTCCGGCACCACAATTCGATCTTCCCTCCATAGGAGTCCCCCCTTGTTCTGGAGTGGCCCTCCGCCTGGGGTAGAGAAGTTTGTGGATGCCTCCATTAGCCTGGAACGAAGGTCCGACTGAAGGACCAAGAAGTTACCCGAGGATAGGATGGTGTCAGGTACTGGGGTCTCCTTGGCGTCTTCGTACATCCGTGATAACGCATCCGGCTTAGTGTTCTTTGATCCCGGCCGGTACGTAATATGGAAGTTGAATCTTGAAAAGAATAGTGCCCATCTCGCCTGTCGCGGGCGTAGACGCTTGGCAGTTCTCAGATACTCTAAGTTCTTATGGTCAGTAAATATTAAGATGGGGTGCACCGCACCTTCCAGCAGGTACCTCCATTCCTCTAACGCCGTTTTGATCGCTAGTAGCTCACGGTCACCGATATCATAGTTCCTCTCCGCTGGGGTCAGTTTCCGTGAGAAGAACGCTACCGGGTGGAGCAGTTCCTTGGTGCCTTTTCGTTGGGAGAGGATGGAGCCTACCGCATTCTCCGATGCATCTACCTCCAAGATGTAGGGCAGAGCGGCGTCTGGGTGACCCAAAATGGGTGCCGAAGTGAACAGCTTCTTTAAGGCATCGAAAGCTTCCTGCGCTTCTGGTGTCCATCTGAATCGGGTCCCCAGCTTGGTTAGCTGAGTAATGGGGGAGACCAGACCCGAGAAGTTCTTGATGAACTTCCGGTAAAAATTTGCAAAGCCGATGAATCGCTGGACGCCTTTCCTGTCTGTGGGTTCAGGCCAATCCAGTATTGCAGCGACCTTCTGGGGATCCATCGCGACCCCCGCGGTGGAGATAATCAGGCCCAAGAAGGCAATGCTGGATTGTTCAAAACAACATTTCTCTGCCTTGGCGTACAACCCATGCTGCCGCAGCCGCCCCAATACTTTTGCTACATGTATTCTGTGTTCCCCCAGAGACGGGGAAAAAATCAGAATGTCGTCTAAATAAACGATCACAAAGACATCCAGAAAATCTCTAAAAATATCATTTACAAAATGTTGAAACGTGGCCGGAGCATTACACAACCCGAACGGCATGACCAGATATTCAAAATGACCGAAGCGGGTGCGGAAGGCCGTCTTCCACTCGTCCCCCTCCCTTATGCGAATCAAGTTGTACGCCCCCCTCAGATCCAGCTTGGTAAAAACTACTGCTGACTTTAAACTTTGGAACAGTTCAGGTACTAACGGTAGTGGGTAACGGTTTTTTATCGTGACCCTGTTCAATTCCCTGTAATCGATACACGGCCTTAAGGTTTTGTCCTTCTTTTCAACAAAGAAGATTCCCGCCCCCGCCGGTGAAGTGGAGTGGCGGATGAACCCCTTCTGGAGGCTGTCCTCGATATATTCCTTTAGGGCCCCCAATTCGGGCTCTGAAAGGGGGAAGATTCGCCCAAAAGGAATTTCTGAGCCGGGTAACAGGTCAATGGGGCAGTCATAAGGGCGGTGGGGGGGTAGAGTATCAGCTCCCCGTTTGCTGAACACATCTAGGAACCCATGGTAGGCCGCAGGGATTACTTGTTTTAATTCAGCTTCCACCTCAGAGCACAGGAGGATTTGGGGGGTCCCCGGGCCCGAAGTGCGGCAGTATATCCGACAGTATGGGGAAGGGAACGTGATTACTCCGGTTTCCCAGTCAATCTGGGGGTTATGGGCCCGTAACCATGGGAGCCCCAGAATGACTGGGAAGAGGGGTGAAGCTATAGCATCCAGGCGGAGGAGTTCCTGGTGCTGGCCGGCAATGACAGTGGTGATGGAGGGGGTTTCCTGGTTCACTACCCCCGATTTTATTCGGGAACCGTCGGCCAAATAAATGTTGAACCCCTTTTGTTTCAATTGAAGGGGAATACCCTGCTGGTGAGCAAAATTAATATCCACGAAGCAGCTGCATGCCCCAGAGTCAATTATGGCCGATACTTCCACGGTCCTTTCTGGAAGCTGAAAGGAAAGGGGCACCACTAAGTATTGGGATGGACCAACATTGCCAAGGGATAAGGAAGAAGAGGTGCACTTACTCAGTTTCTGCGGGCAGGAACGCGCCATATGACCAGCTTCTCCACAATAAAGGCACAGGTTCTGGGATCGTCTGCGCAGATGTTCCTCTGGGGATAGTTTAGGCCGTGCCAGGCCGAGCTGCATGGGTTCGGGGTTGTCTCCAGGTGGCCGGTTTTGGATGACTGGCCTAGGTGTTTGACTGGGACCCTGAAATGATCCCCAGGGATTTCCATGACCCTGGCCGGACCTCTCAAACCTGCGTTCCCGCAGTCTACGGTCAATTTTAATGGTCAGTGCTATTAGGTCCTCTAAAGTCTCAGGTACCTCCACCCGGGCGAGCTCGTCTTTCAGGCCGTCTGATAGGCCAACACGGAACTGATGCAGGAGTGCGAACTCGTTCCAGCGAGTATCCCCCATCCACCGCCTAAATTCAGATGCGTACTCCTCCGCCGCTCGGCGGCCTTGCCGGAGTGTGTACAGAGTAGCTTCAGCAGAAGCTGCCCGCTGCGGGTCATCATAAAGGATGGCCATAGCATCAAAAAAACTGTCAACCGAACCAAGGTGAGGGTCATTTTTTCCCCGTAATCGATGGGCCCAGTCTTGGGGTTCACCCTGCAGGAGGGATATGACGAACCCCACCTTCACGGATTCAGTCACGAAGGTTCGGGGTTGTAGCTCAAAATAGAGGAGGCAGGACTCGCGGAATGCTCTGAACCGTGTGCGGTCCCCGTGGAAACGTTCTGGTAAGGGTACTCGGGGGTCGGCCGCCGGGAGTGGTGCGAGTGCCCCAGACACCAGCACAGGGGCTGCTGGAGGTGTGGGGACCGCGGCCTGTGGGGCAGGAACGGATATAGTGCAGGCCTGGAATTGAGTTTCAATCTGCTGACATCTATCCTGCAGGGCCGATACGGCCTGTGTCAAATTGGATAGGTGCCTGCAGATCTCCTCCAGCGGCGAGGGACCTCCTCTAGACTCAGTCATGGCCTTCTGGTACTGTAAGGGACCGCCCGGCGGTACTACTAGCACTCCACTGAATAGGCGTCCCCAGCGCACGGAGTCTAAGTCCCAGGGTGCTTGTTCACCAGGGCCCCTGATGGTGGGGATGGACTTGGAGCTCCCTGAGACCAGGTCGTGACTACCGGGTGCGTCCGTCAGTGGTAGTAGTATGCGCAAGGGGCTCCCACGGGGAAGAGTCTGATGTGAGGAGGTCAGAAGACCCCACTGCACGGGATGGATGGATGGATGAGCAGGGTCAGACGGGCCGGGTCGGTAACAGAGAGGGCGGCAAGGTACAAGGCAGCGGGCATAGAATGGTCGGGTCACACGCCAGGTCAGCAACAGCAGGTCAAATCCAATAGGGGGCATTCAGGAGAGAGGTCAGGCAAAGCAAGGGTCAGAACAGGCGAAAACAGCAAGGTCAGGTTCAATCCGGGTCAATAACTTACAGGGTACAGGTTCACAGGATTCAGAATGCAGGAAAGACCAGAAGGCACTGAATGACAGCTCAGGGTCGTTTAAATATCCCGCCCTGCGCTGCCATTGGTGCCCAGCGGGCGGCCGCGGCTTCTACTGCGCATGCGCGAACTCGAACGCCGCGGCCGGCCCGGAACCAGTGCTCGAGTCCCTGCGCCGGGCGGCACACTGCGCCTGCGCCGAGACCAACGCGGCGGGGATCGAGGGGATCCCTGACAGAGGCACTGGCAGTCTGTGACAACTCCTCCCCCTTCCATTTTACAAGTGCCGGCAAGGGGACCTCAACAGGTCTCCTTGGAGGCACTTGTGGGGTGCTATCGCTCTCCATCTTCTTCCGCGCTCTGGTCCTCCACCGCTGCCACCAGTATAACGGAAGCGTAGGCAGGACAGAGCACACGGAGAAGATGGGGAACACACAAAGCTTTATTGAAGCAAAATGACAGACACTCAATAGGGAAATAGCAGGGAGGGTGATGTGTGCACAAACCAGGGACAATTCCAGGCATGGGGGGTCTTCAGCGACAGGCAGGCAATCTCCCCCCTAGGCTTGGGGCCTCAGCTGAGCTCCCTCCGTGACTGGACAACGGATTGGAGATTTGGGCAACAGGCGGGCAATCTACCCCTGAGCAGGGGTCTTGAGCAACCTACCACTGGGCAGGGACCTCGGGCAATAGGCGGCAACCTACCACTGGGCAGGGACCTCGGGCAACAGGCGGCAACCTACCAGTAGGCAGGGACCTCGGACAACAGGCGGCAACCTACCACTGGGCAGGGACCACGGGGACTCAACGGGACTCTAGCTGTGGAGTCTGGCCTCAGCACAGCTCCCACCCAGCTTTCTAGGGAATTTGCGTTCACGGGGACTCAACGGGTAGCGATGGCTCAAGCACTCAGGGGCACCACAGGTAGCTATACTCCGGGCACGCCATGGGGCGGTTCAAGTAAGGGTAGTCTAGGCGTGTAGTAGGGCAGTGCATAACCCAGGTGGTCTGTGCGCACAACGGGGACAGTTCAGGACACGGGTGGTCGGTGCACACAGCGGGGACAGTTCACGACACGGGTGGTCGGTGCACACAGCGGGGACAGTTCACGACACGGGTGGTCGGTGCACACAGCGGGGACAGTTCACGACACGGGTGGTCGGTGCACACAGCGGGGACAGTTCACGACACGGGTGGTCGGTGCACACAGCGGGGACAGTTCACGACACGGGTGGTCGGTGCACACAGCGGGGACAGTTCACGACACGGGTGGTCGGTGCACACAGCGGGGACAGTTCACGACACGGGTGGTCGGTGCACACAGCGGGGACAGTTCACGACACGGGTGGTCGGTGCACACAGCGGGGACAGTTCACGACACGGGTGGTCGGTGCACACAGCGGGGACAGTTCACGACACGGGTGGTCGGTGCACACAGCGGGGACAGTTCACGACACGGGTGGTCGGTGCACACAGCGGGGACAGTTCACGACACGGGTGGTCGGTGCACACAGCGGGGACAGTTCACGACACGGGTGGTCGGTGCACACAGCGGGGACAGTTCACGACACGGGTGGTCGGTGCACACAGCGGGGACAGTTCACGACACGGGTGGTCGGTGCACACAGCGGGGACAGTTCACGACACGGGTGGTCGGTGCACACAGCGGGGACAGTTCACGACACGGGTGGTCGGTGCACACAGCGGGGACAGTTCAGAACACGAGTGGTCGGTGCGCACAACAGGGACAGTTCAGGACACGGGTGGTCGATGCACACAGCGGGGACAGTTCAGAACAAGAGTGGTCGGTGCGCACAACAGGGACAGTTCAGGACACGGGTGGTCGATGCACACAGCGGGGACAGTTCAGGACATGAGTGGTCGGTGCACACACCGGGGACAGTTCAGAACACGAGTGGTCAGTGCACACAGCAGACACAGTTCAGGACACAGGTGGTCAGTGCGCACAACAGGGACAGTTCAGGATACAGGTGGTCAGTGCGCACAACAACAGGGACAGTTCAGGACACTCACGGTAAGCAGCTTGCAGACCCTCAGCGGCAGGCGGCTCCAGACAGGGACGACCAGCGGTCAGCGTTCCAGGGATGACCGGCGGTCAGCATTCCAGGGACAACCAGCGATCAGCAGACAGCAGCAGCTCCCCAGGAACTCATGCATGGTCCCTCAGCAGCAGCTCTCAGGGCACTCAGCAGCAGACAGCTTCCAGGGACACGCAGCCACGGACAGTGTGCAGGGTCCCTCAGCAGCAGCTCCCAGGCCACTCAGCAGCAGACAGCTTCCAGGGACACGCAGCCACGGATAGTGTGCAGGGTCCCTCAGCAGCAGCTTCCAGGTCCCTCAGCAGCAGACAGGGTGCAAGGGTGCTCAGTAGACAGGCTTACAGACTTGCAGGGTCTGAGCTGTGGGGTCTTACCTTTGAGAAGGCTCATGCAGAGCTGTGGAGACTCCCAACCCTGGGGTATTGTAGAGGCATTGCAGAAGTCCTGACCTTTTGGGGGTCTGCAGAGTGAACAGGGGGGATTGCTGGGGAGGCTCGGTCCCCCTCACCCGAGCCTCCCAGCATCTTTCTGGGAGCAAGATTATTCCAGCAGCATGGACAGGAACAGAGAGAGGAGGGCTGCTTCCTGTGCGGGTCTTTTGAAAATCATGTGGGACGCAGCTAGGTTGCCTTGGCAACGGCCGGCCCAGCCCTGTCCATGGAAGCCCCACAAACATCGGAATGTGCAAGGGGGAAGGGAGGGGTGGAGGGATATGGCGGGGGATGGGAGAGGCCCTGGCAGTCCGTGACAGGGGGATTTGTGCTTGTGGATCAGAGGTTCCCCCATCACATCAGAAATCCCCCCATCACATCAGAGGTCCTTCCATCATTTCAGAAGCCCCCCATCATTTCAGAGGTCCCCCCATCATATCAGAGGTCCCCCCATCACAACAGAGTCCCCCCATCACATCAGAGGTCCCCCCATCACAAAAGAGATCCCCCCATCACAAAAGATCCCCCCCATCACAAAAGAGATCCCCCATCACAAAAGAGATCCCCCATCATATCCAAGGTCCCCCCATATCAACTGAGGTCCCCCATAATTTCAGAAGCCCCCCATCCCCATCATATCAGAGGTCCCCCCATCACATCAGAGGTCCCCCCATTTCAGAAGCCCCCCATCCCCTTCATATCAGAGGTCCCACCATCACATCAGAGATCCCCCCCATCACATCAGAACTCTTCCATCTCGTTCTAGATCCCTCTTCACATTAGAGGTCCTCCCATAACATCAGAGATCCCCCCATCACATTAGGTCCCCCATCATATCCAAGGTCCCCCCATCACAACAGAGATCCCCATCACATAAGAGGTCCCTCCATCACTTCAGAAGCCCCCAATTCCCATCATATCAGAGGTCCCCTATCACATCAGAGGTCACCCCATCACATCAGAGGTCCCCAATCACATCAGAGGTCCCCCATTACATCAGAGGTCACCCCATCACATCAGACGCCCCCGTCACATCAGAATTTTTTCATTTTGTTATAGATCTCTCTTCACATTAGAGGTCCTTCCATCACTTCAGATGCTCCCCATCACATCAGCGGACCCCCTTCACATAAGAGGTTCTTCATCACATCAGAGACCCCCTCTTTATTCCGGAATTCCTCCCTTCACATCAGACTCCCCCATCACATGAGAAATCCCCTCTTCACATGAGAGGCCCCCAATCCCATCAGAGATCCCCCTTCACATTATAGCCTCCCTTCACATCAGAGGTCCCCCCATCACATCAGAGGTTCCCCCTTCACATTAGTGGTCCCATTACCACATCAGATGCCCCCATCACGCCAGAGGTCTCCCCTTCACATCAGAGATTGCCCTTCATATCAGAGATCCCAATACCACCTCCGATACCCCATCACATCAGAGATGCCCCATCTTATCATAGCCCACCTTCACATCAGAGGTCCCCCATTACATCAGAGATTCCCCCTTCACATGGTACCCTGGTTGAGCAGCACTCTAATAAAGGACCTTGTCCCAGCACTGCGAGGAGAGTATGGATACCCTTTGTTGTTGAAGAATATAATGCTTGGAAATATGCTGAAGATGAATGGAGCCTTCCAGTAATTACCAGAGTAAAGTCCTATGTATGGGAGTGCTGCTACTTTGTTTCTGTGGATGCCACTTCTTCTGTAGGGGGGATTCCCAGAAGTCCCATAGCAGGGAATACAATACCATACAAAGCATGTTCTCTACATTGCTGCATGATGTATGAATGGAAGACCTTTGTCACCCCCTCCTGGACAGACACAGTAATGCGTTTGCTTTAAAATCGGTTTGCATGTTGTAGTGTTATTCCTTCAGAAAAAGACAAAGAAAGGAACTAAAAATAATGACTTTAGTAAAAAAAAGACAATATATATAATAAATGTAGATATTGATTATATATATATATATTTTATACATACACACACACACACACACACACACACTATATTGCCCCAAGTATTGAGCGGCCGGTCTTTCCACACACATGACCTTTAATGGCCCTCCGGTCTTAGTCTGTAGGGTTCAATATTGAGTTGGCCCCGCCCTTTGCACCTATAACAGCTTCAACTCTTCTGGGAAGGCCGTCCACAAGGTTTAGGAGGGTGTCTATGGGAAGGTTGGACCATTCTTCCAGAAGCACATTTGTCAGGTCAGGCACTGATGTCGGGGGAGGAGGCCTGGCTCACAGTCTCCGCTCTAATTCATCCCAAAGGTGTTCTATGGGGTTGAGGTCAGGACTCTGTGCAGGCCAGTCAAGTTCCTCCACCCCAAACTGGCTCCTCCATGTCTTTATGGACCTTGCTTTGTGCACTGGTGTGCAGTCATGTTGGAACAGGACCAGGCCATCCCCAAACTCTTCCCACAAAGTTGGGAGCATGGAATTGTCAAAAATGTTGCCTTAAGAGTTCCCTTCACTGGAACTAGGGGGCCAAGCCCAATACCTGAAACACAACCCCACACCATAATCCCCCCTCCACCAAAAACTTTACACTTGGCACAATGCAGTCAGGCAAGTACTGTTCTCCTGGAAACCACCAAACCCAGACACGCCCATCGGATTGCCAGACAGACACTTGATTGGTCACTCCAGAGAACACACCTCCACTGCTCTAGAGTCCAGTGGCGGCGTGCTTTACACCACGGCATCCGACGCTTTGCATTGCACTTGGTGATGGAAGGCTTGGATGCAGCTTCTGGGCCATGGAAACCCATTCCATGAAGCTCTCTACACACTGTTGTTGGGCTCATCTGAAGGCCACACCAAGTTCGGAGGTCTTTAGCTATTGACTTTGCAGACCATTGGCAACTTCTGCGCACTGTGCACTTCAGCATGCGCTGACCCTGCTCTGTCACGTGACCACGCTTGGAGTCACTGAGAGCGATCCATTCTTTCACCAATGTTTGTGCATTCATGCCTAGGGGCTTGATTGTATACACCTGTGGCCATGGAGGGGATTGGAACACCTGAATCACATGTGGAGGGCGAGGCCAATACTTTTGGCAATATAGTGTGTATATATATATATATATATATATATATATATATATATATCTCTATCTTAAAGGGCCGCTGTGTTTCTAGGTCCCCCCCGAGCTTCGCAAAGCCATGCCTTTTCCACACCTGCAAGCAACTTCCTATTTACAAAAATGGATCCTGGACGGTTCTTTTTCCTGGAAAGCCGTCAGTCATTACAAATCAGTAGTAACTGCCTCTTATGGGCTCGCAGCTTGCTTCAAACTACTTGCAGAGATGTCTCCTCTCCCCTGTAGAGCTGCTCCCAGCTCCACAGCCTACCAACCTTCCTGGCTGCTCTGAAGATCTCCCAAGACAAGGTTGGTCTAGCTGCTGTCCATCTGCAGAGGGTGATTGTAGCTCCACTCCAGGTGCCCATCCTGCCTGGCCAGGGGTCTTCTCCCTCTGTCCTGCCTCCCCTACAGGTAGTCCTGTATGCAGAGTATCAGCTTCCTGAGCATCCCCCTAGTCCCATTTCTCATCCGAATCACTCTCCGGGGAACACTCAGTCTCTGTTTCTAGGGGCCAAACTCATCCTCTCGCCCCCAATCAATCTCACCCCCACTGGCTCACCAGAGGACATACAGTCATCATGATTTGGCTCCTTCCAAGTGGGGCTGACAGAGTGAACTCCCGCAGCTGGTCTCTCCTGGGGGAGAACCTGAGCTGGACTGACCCCATTTGCCTCTGGTCACGGCTCTTCCTTCCCCAGGCTTCAGGCTGAGGCTATCTTGCGGCCTCTTCCACCAGAGTAGTGGTGGATACCTGACCAACTGCAGGCCTGCACACCACACAGCTCTTGACTTCCTCCAGCCAACCGGGATTCCTCACTTCTCTCCAGGCACAGTCCCGACTTTAGGTCCACTGAATAGATGACCGGTGGCAGGCCACTGAGCTCCAACTTAGTGGCTCGTACAAAGTCCGCACCTTAGCCAGACTGCAAACATTGCAGTGGGCTTTGGACAGTCAGGACACAGCAGGCACAGTCTCTCCACTCCACTGATTGTGCAAAGAGCAAATTTCCCCCGGTGCTCTAACCACACACAGGTATCAACCATTCGGTAATCTGGCATCGTTCCCAGCACCTCTAGAAAACTTGTAATTTGGCCAGAAGGCTGCAGGTAACCTACCATGTTGCTCCTCTCTCTCACCTTCTCGCCACTCTGGGTGTACTGGGCAGAATTGAAGGCGTGGCCACGCCCCTCAGACTTGTTGGCGCCAACAGCTCTGTTTTGCAGGACTTTTCCCGCACTTCTGTTAACGCCTGCACAGCCGAGCAACTGTATACCAACTGGGTTGCAGACTTAAGGAAAATGGCTAATTGGGCCCAATGTGGACCTTGTCACTTAGGGGCGGACTCACTTTTGTTGCCAGCGGTTTAGACATGAATGGCGGTGTGTTGAGTTATTTTGAGGGGACAGAAAATTTACATGTTATACAAGCTGTACACTGACTACGTCACATTGTAGCAAAGTGTCATTTCTTCAGTGTTGTCAGATGGATCACTTCTGGGGGATACTAAAATATATATACACAAATATATATACACAAATATATATACACAAATACATATATATACACATACTGTATACAGTCCGGGGAGGATGACTCACTTCTGGGTAATACTATATATACAGTTGTGTTCAAAATAATAGCAGTGTGTTGAAAAAAGTGACTAAAGCTGAAAATCCTTCTAATCCTTTTATTTCCATCCACACAAATGCATTGGGAACACGACACATTCTATTCCAAATCACAACATGAAGAAAAATACATCAAATTTGTGTTCCTCTAAAAAAAAAAAATGGAAGAAAAGTGAATATTAGACGGTTCAAAAAAATGGCCGTGTTTGTATTCTTCTTTCCAAACTCCAACATTCACTATATAAACTGAGAAATGTTTGAAGATTTTGCTTTCCTTTGAATGACTTCATGAATATTTGGTTGTAGTCGCACTGTTTCTGAGAACTGCTGTACATCTGTGTTGCATGGAGTCCCCCAACTTCTGGCCCCTGTGATCAGGTATTCCAGCCCAGGATGATTGGACCACATTCCACAGTTCTTCTCTATTTCTTGGTTTGGCCTCAGAAATGGCATTTTTGATGTCACCCCACAAGTTTTCTATTGGATGAAGATCCGGGGATTGGGCTGGCCACTCCATAACGTCCATCTTGTTGGTCTGGAACCAAGATGTTGCACGTTTACTGGTGTGTTTGGGGTCGTTGTCTTGTTGGAACACCCATTTCAAGGGCATTTCCTCTTCAGCATGAGGCAGCATGACCTCTTCAAGTATTCTGATGTATTCAAACTGATCCATGATCCCTGGTATGCGATAAATAGGCCCAACACCGTAGTATGAGAAACATCCCCATATCATGATGCTTGCACCACCATGCTTCACGGTCTTCACAGTGTACTGTGGCTTGAATTCAGTGTTTGGGGGTCGTCTGAAACTGTCTCCGCCCACTAGACCCAAAAAGAACAATCTTACTTTCATCAGCCCACAAAATGTTGCACCATTTCTCTTTAGGCCTGTCAATGTGCTCTTTGGCAGATTGTAACCTCTTCAGCACGTCTTTTTCCCAACAGTGGGACTTTGCGGGGACTTCTTGCAGATAGCTTGGCTTCACATCGGCGTCTTCTAATTGTAACAGTCCTCACAGGGAACGTCACACCTTCTTTCATCTTCCTGGAGCTGATTGTTGGCTGAGTCCTCACAGGGAACGTCACCTTCTTTCATCTTCCTGGAGCTGATTGTTGGCCGAGTCCGCCCCATTTTGGCTATTCTTCTATCCATTCCAATGGTAGTTTTTCACTTTCTTCCACGTCTTTCAGGTTTTGGTTGCCATTTTAAAGCATTTGCCATCATTTTAGCTGAGCAGCCGATCATTTTCTGCACTTCTTTATAGGTTTTCCTCTCTCCAATCAACTTTTTAATCAAGGTACGCTGTTCTTCTGAACAATGTCTGGAACGACCCATTTTCCTCAGAATTTCAGAGAGAAATGCACTGTAACCAGCATGTCCAACATTTGCTGCCTTCCTTCCTTAAATAAGGGCAATAATTGCCACCTGTTTATCAAAGAATGAATGACCTCACTAATAGAACTCCACACGGCTATTATTGTGAACACGCCCCTTTCAATGAGTGATTCAATGACACAGAATCAGCAGCATGCATGTCATGACTGTTGGGTCTGTTGGATTTCTATGACTCTACTACACCTGCTAGGAAATTATTTGCCATGTAGAAATATCATTTCCACCAAAAACAGTGATTGATCCGGTTAGTGATGTCTGACTGCTAGTATTTTGAACACAACTGTACATACATACATATAGTATTATGTAAAACTACACAGAGCATCAAGAAAGTACTTAACGTTTGCCACATTTT
The DNA here is from genome assembly GCF_062004578.1 of Staurois parvus. Taxonomy (NCBI): domain Eukaryota; kingdom Metazoa; phylum Chordata; class Amphibia; order Anura; family Ranidae; genus Staurois; species Staurois parvus. Next base: position 347,027 of record NW_028318904.1, on the reverse strand, counting down.
GTTAGGTTACAGCTTTATTCCAAAATGGATTCAATTAATTTTTTCCCGCAACATTCTACAAACAATACCCCATAATGACAACGTGAGAGAAGTTAGTCTTGAAATCTTTTCAATTTATTAAAAATAAAATAAAAAAAAAAACCCCACACATGTACATAAGTATTCCCAGCCTTTGCCATGGCACTCAGCAATGAGCCCTGGTCCATCCTGTTCCCACTGATCATCCTTGAGATGTTTCCACAAGCGGATGGGCGTCCACCTGCGGGGGGGGGGCCTTCAGCGGATTGGCGTCCACCTGCGGGGGACCTTCAGCGGATTGGCGTCCACCTGCGGGGGACCTTCAGCGGATTGGCGTCCACCTGCGGGGGACCTTCAGCGGATTGGCGTCCACCTGCGGGGGACCTTCAGCGGATTGGCGTCCACCTGCGGGGGACCTTCAGCGGATTGGCGTCCACCTGCGGGGGACCTTCAGCGGATTGGCGTCCACCTGCGGGGGACCTTCAGCGGATTGGCGTCCACCTGCGGGGGACCTTCAGCGGATTGGCGTCCACCTGCGGGGGACCTTCAGCGGATTGGCGTCCACCTGCGGGGGACCTTCAGCGGATTGGCGTCCACCTGCGGGGGACCTTCAGCGGATTGGCGTCCACCTGCGGGGGACCTTCAGCGGATTGGCGTCCACCTGCGGGGGACCTTCAGCGGATTGGCGTCCACCTGCGGGGGACCTTCAGCGGATTGGCGTCCACCTGCGGGGGACCTTCAGCGGATTGGCGTCCACCTGCGGGGGACCTTCAGCGGATTGGCGTCCACCTGCGGGGGACCTTCAGCGGATTGGCGTCCACCTGCGGGGGACCTTCAGCGGATTGGCGTCCACCTGCGGGGGACCTTCAGCGGATTGGCGTCCACCTGCGGGGGACCTTCAGCGGATTGGCGTCCACCTGCGGGGGACCTTCAGCGGATTGGCGTCCACCTGCGGGGGACCTTCAGCGGATTGGCGTCCACCTGCGGGGGACCTTCAGCGGATTGGCGTCCACCTGCGGGGGACCTTCAGCGGATTGGCGTCCACCTGCGGGGGACCTTCAGCGGATTGGCGTCCACCTGCGGGGGACCTTCAGCGGATTGGCGTCCACCTGCGGGGGACCTTCAGCGGATTGGCGTCCACCTGCGGGGGACCTTCAGCGGATTGGCGTCCACCTGCGGGGGACCTTCAGCGGATTGGCGTCCACCTGCGGGGGACCTTCAGCGGATTGGCGTCCACCTGCGGGGGACCTTCAGCGGATTGGCGTCCACCTGCGGGGGACCTTCAGCGGATTGGCGTCCACCTGCGGGGGACCTTCAGCGGATTGGCGTCCACCTGCGGGGGACCTTCAGCGGATTGGCGTCCACCTGCGGGGGACCTTCAGCGGATTGGCGTCCACCTGCGGGGGACCTTCAGCGGATTGGCGTCCACCTGCGGGGGACCTTCAGCGGATTGGCGTCCACCTGCGGGGGACCTTCAGCGGATTGGCGTCCACCTGCGGGGGACCTTCAGCGGATTGGCGTCCACCTGCGGGGGACCTTCAGCGGATTGGCGTCCACCTGCGGGGGACCTTCAGCGGATTGGCGTCCACCTGCGGGGGACCTTCAGCGGATTGGCGTCCACCTGCGGGGGACCTTCAGCGGATTGGCGTCCACCTGCGGGGGACCTTCAGCGGATTGGCGTCCACCTGCGGGGGACCTTCAGCGGATTGGCGTCCACCTGCGGGGGACCTTCAGCGGATTGGCGTCCACCTGCGGGGGACCTTCAGCGGATTGGCGTCCACCTGCGGGGGACCTTCAGCGGATTGGCGTCCACCTGCGGGGGACCTTCAGCGGATTGGCGTCCACCTGCGGGGGACCTTCAGCGGATTGGCGTCCACCTGCGGGGGACCTTCAGCGGATTGGCGTCCACCTGCGGGGGACCTTCAGCGGATTGGCGTCCACCTGCGGGGGACCTTCAGCGGATTGGCGTCCACCTGCGGGGGACCTTCAGCGGATTGGCGTCCACCTGCGGGGGACCTTCAGCGGATTGGCGTCCACCTGCGGGGGACCTTCAGCGGATTGGCGTCCACCTGCGGGGGACCTTCAGCGGATTGGCGTCCACCTGCGGGGGACCTTCAGCGGATTGGCGTCCACCTGCGGGGGACCTTCAGCGGATTGGCGTCCACCTGCGGGGGACCTTCAGCGGATTGGCGTCCACCTGCGGGGGACCTTCAGCGGATTGGCGTCCACCTGCGGGGGACCTTCAGCGGATTGGCGTCCACCTGCGGGGGACCTTCAGCGGATTGGCGTCCACCTGCGGGGGACCTTCAGCGGATTGGCGTCCACCTGCGGGGGACCTTCAGCGGATTGGCGTCCACCTGCGGGGGACCTTCAGCGGATTGGCGTCCACCTGCGGGGGACCTTCAGCGGATTGGCGTCCACCTGCGGGGGACCTTCAGCGGATTGGCGTCCACCTGCGGGGGACCTTCAGCGGATTGGCGTCCACCTGCGGGGGACCTTCAGCGGATTGGCGTCCACCTGCGGGGGACCTTCAGCGGATTGGCGTCCACCTGCGGGGGACCTTCAGCGGATTGGCGTCCACCTGCGGGGGACCTTCAGCGGATTGGCGTCCACCTGCGGGGGACCTTCAGCGGATTGGCGTCCACCTGCGGGGGACCTTCAGCGGATTGGCGTCCACCTGCGGGGGACCTTCAGCGGATTGGCGTCCACCTGCGGGGGACCTTCAGCGGATTGGCGTCCACCTGCGGGGGACCTTCAGCGGATTGGCGTCCACCTGCGGGGGACCTTCAGCGGATTGGCGTCCACCTGCGGGGGACCTTCAGCGGATTGGCGTCCACCTGCGGGGGACCTTCAGCGGATTGGCGTCCACCTGCGGGGGACCTTCAGCGGATTGGCGTCCACCTGCGGGGGACCTTCAGCGGATTGGCGTCCACCTGCGGGGGACCTTCAGCGGATTGGCGTCCACCTGCGGGGGACCTTCAGCGGATTGGCGTCCACCTGCGGGGGACCTTCAGCGGATTGGCGTCCACCTGCGGGGGACCTTCAGCGGATTGGCGTCCACCTGCGGGGGACCTTCAGCGGATTGGCGTCCACCTGCGGGGGACCTTCAGCGGATTGGCGTCCACCTGCGGGGGACCTTCAGCGGATTGGCGTCCACCTGCGGGGGACCTTCAGCGGATTGGCGTCCACCTGCGGGGGACCTTCAGCGGATTGGCGTCCACCTGCGGGGGACCTTCAGCGGATTGGCGTCCACCTGCGGGGGACCTTCAGCGGATTGGCGTCCACCTGCGGGGGACCTTCAGCGGATTGGCGTCCACCTGCGGGGGACCTTCAGCGGATTGGCGTCCACCTGCGGGGGACCTTCAGCGGATTGGCGTCCACCTGCGGGGGACCTTCAGCGGATTGGCGTCCACCTGCGGGGGACCTTCAGCGGATTGGCGTCCACCTGCGGGGGACCTTCAGCGGATTGGCGTCCACCTGCGGGGGACCTTCAGCGGATTGGCGTCCACCTGCGGGGGACCTTCAGCGGATTGGCGTCCACCTGCGGGGGACCTTCAGCGGATTGGCGTCCACCTGCGGGGGACCTTCAGCGGATTGGCGTCCACCTGCGGGGGACCTTCAGCGGATTGGCGTCCACCTGCGGGGGACCTTCAGCGGATTGGCGTCCACCTGCGGGGGACCTTCAGCGGATTGGCGTCCACCTGCGGGGGACCTTCAGCGGATTGGCGTCCACCTGCGGGGGACCTTCAGCGGATTGGCGTCCACCTGCGGGGGACCTTCAGCGGATTGGCGTCCACCTGCGGGGGACCTTCAGCGGATTGGCGTCCACCTGCGGGGGACCTTCAGCGGATTGGCGTCCACCTGCGGGGGACCTTCAGCGGATTGGCGTCCACCTGCGGGGGACCTTCAGCGGATTGGCGTCCACCTGCGGGGGACCTTCAGCGGATTGGCGTCCACCTGCGGGGGACCTTCAGCGGATTGGCGTCCACCTGCGGGGGACCTTCAGCGGATTGGCGTCCACCTGCGGGGGACCTTCAGCGGATTGGCGTCCACCTGCGGGGGACCTTCAGCGGATTGGCGTCCACCTGCGGGGGACCTTCAGCGGATTGGCGTCCACCTGCGGGGGACCTTCAGCGGATTGGCGTCCACCTGCGGGGGACCTTCAGCGGATTGGCGTCCACCTGCGGGGGACCTTCAGCGGATTGGCGTCCACCTGCGGGGGACCTTCAGCGGATTGGCGTCCACCTGCGGGGGACCTTCAGCGGATTGGCGTCCACCTGCGGGGGACCTTCAGCGGATTGGCGTCCACCTGCGGGGGACCTTCAGCGGATTGGCGTCCACCTGCGGGGGACCTTCAGCGGATTGGCGTCCACCTGCGGGGGACCTTCAGCGGATTGGCGTCCACCTGCGGGGGACCTTCAGCGGATTGGCGTCCACCTGCGGGGGACCTTCAGCGGATTGGCGTCCACCTGCGGGGGACCTTCAGCGGATTGGCGTCCACCTGCGGGGGACCTTCAGCGGATTGGCGTCCACCTGCGGGGGACCTTCAGCGGATTGGCGTCCACCTGCGGGGGACCTTCAGCGGATTGGCGTCCACCTGCGGGGGACCTTCAGCGGATTGGCGTCCACCTGCGGGGGACCTTCAGCGGATTGGCGTCCACCTGCGGGGGACCTTCAGCGGATTGGCGTCCACCTGCGGGGGACCTTCAGCGGATTGGCGTCCACCTGCGGGGGACCTTCAGCGGATTGGCGTCCACCTGCGGGGGACCTTCAGCGGATTGGCGTCCACCTGCGGGGGACCTTCAGCGGATTGGCGTCCACCTGCGGGGGACCTTCAGCGGATTGGCGTCCACCTGCGGGGGACCTTCAGCGGATTGGCGTCCACCTGCGGGGGACCTTCAGCGGATTGGCGTCCACCTGCGGGGGACCTTCAGCGGATTGGCGTCCACCTGCGGGGGACCTTCAGCGGATTGGCGTCCACCTGCGGGGGACCTTCAGCGGATTGGCGTCCACCTGCGGGGGACCTTCAGCGGATTGGCGTCCACCTGCGGGGGACCTTCAGCGGATTGGCGTCCACCTGCGGGGGACCTTCAGCGGATTGGCGTCCACCTGCGGGGGACCTTCAGCGGATTGGCGTCCACCTGCGGGGGACCTTCAGCGGATTGGCGTCCACCTGCGGGGGACCTTCAGCGGATTGGCGTCCACCTGCGGGGGACCTTCAGCGGATTGGCGTCCACCTGCGGGGGACCTTCAGCGGATTGGCGTCCACCTGCGGGGGACCTTCAGCGGATTGGCGTCCACCTGCGGGGGACCTTCAGCGGATTGGCGTCCACCTGCGGGGGACCTTCAGCGGATTGGCGTCCACCTGCGGGGGACCTTCAGCGGATTGGCGTCCACCTGCGGGGGACCTTCAGCGGATTGGCGTCCACCTGCGGGGGACCTTCAGCGGATTGGCGTCCACCTGCGGGGGACCTTCAGCGGATTGGCGTCCACCTGCGGGGGACCTTCAGCGGATTGGCGTCCACCTGCGGGGGACCTTCAGCGGATTGGCGTCCACCTGCGGGGGACCTTCAGCGGATTGGCGTCCACCTGCGGGGGACCTTCAGCGGATTGGCGTCCACCTGCGGGGGACCTTCAGCGGATTGGCGTCCACCTGCGGGGGACCTTCAGCGGATTGGAGTCCACCTGCGGGGACCTTCAGCGGATTGGAGTCCACCTGCGGGGACCTTCAGCGGATTGGAGTCCACCTGCGGGACCTTCAGCGGATTGGAGTCCACCTGCGGGACCTTCAGCGGATTGGAGTCCACCTGCGGGACCTTTAGTGGATTGGACATGATTAGGAAAGGCATAAACCTGTCTGTCTATAGAAGGTCCGACAGGTAACAGTGCATGTCAGAGCACAAACCCAGCGATGAAGTCCAAGCAAGCCATATATATCACACACAAACAAATAAAGTGCTTAAATAAATAATCCCGTAGCAATAATGTGCAAATCAATAACTTGCTTGAACCAATCAGTCCATAACACATAATGTGGCCAACACCAATAGTTGTACAAAGTGCCGGTGCTGAAAACCCACTTGGTGCAATCCTGTGCCCCCCTCAGTGCTCCCAGAACTCACCTCCAATTATCTCTAATAACGTGTACACATAATATCTCCGTCTTCCTCCTTCACTCCTTAGTCCTCACGCACACGGGACGTTGTTACATCGGCTGTTTTTGGCTTGGATGATTTTTTTTCTCCATCCAGTAACCCCCCCAGCGTGTTCTCCTCGGTGTCCATACACACAGAGACTGGAATCGGCGTTTTCTGGCTGAAATAAAACCCGGAACTAGCGGGCTTCTAGAGGACTTTAGCTGTAAAAATGCTCTAATGCTGAAAAAAAAAAACACCACAAACCGGTGTTTTTGGACTTTTGACAAAAAAAAAAAAAAAAAAAAAATGTTAACATTAGATACTTGTAAGTCACTTACAGACACAAGAGCAGAGTCCCTATTAGTAGAGGATTAGCTGGACTCGGCTCTTCAGGACACCAGCCGGTATCCCCTTTACCACCTTCCCGCCCAGCCTATAGCAGATCGATGGCCGGGCGGGACACTCCTCGTTGTGATTGGGCGTCATATGATGTCGCGTAGCGGCACGATCTGTCACCGGCTGTGTCCCGATGACATATCACTACACCGGCCCCTTGCCAGTGTCATGTGACCAATCACAACAGATCACATGTTGATTGTATCCAATGGACAGCTTCCTGTCATGCCATCCATTGTACACAATTATATTGTTAGCGGTGACTGGTCAAGGCAGTCACATGATACAGAGACCGGAACAATCACAGCCCATCTGTATCATGTGATCAGCTTTGCCCAATCACAGTTTCATTCAGTAACAATGATTGCAAATATCAATGAAATACATCGGTATGAACAATTATAATGTGCTAAAAAAAAAAAAAAAAAATCCCGATCACTTTGCCAGAGTAGTTCATTGTTACTATGGTAACATTGTATTGCTTTGGTCGCACTGTGCTGAAAAATAAAAAAAAAAAGGTAATAAAGTACAAAAAAATACAAATTCAATTATTATTTGCACCAAAGAAATGTAGCAGAATACATTTTGACCTAAATTTATGAAGAAATTTTATTTTTTGCTAAATTTTATAACAAACACTGAACAAAAGTGCTTTTTTTGTTCAAAAGCTTCAGGTGTTTGTTTTATTTAGCAAAAAAAAAAAAATCTCAGTGGTGAATAAATACCACCAAAAGAAAGGTGTATTTGTGTGAAAAAATGATAATGTCATATGGGTACAGTGTTGCATGACCGCGCAATTGTCAAAGTGCAACAGCGCTGAGAGCTGAAAATTTGCCTGGGCAGGAAGGAGGTGTAAGTGCCGGTATTGAAAGGGTTAAATAGGCCCACAGCTGACTCTCTCCAGCACCAGAAGGGTGGTAAAAGCACGCTCTTAAAGCATCTGTATTCACTGAAGACCCAAGGAGCAGCTGGTTGCCTTCTTCCAACCTCCAAATGACACCAAACTAGACCAGACCAGAACCCGACCCCCAATTCTACATCGGGCAGAACCCGACCCCCAATTCTACGTCGGGCAGAACCCGACCCCCAATTCTACGTCGGGCAGAACCCGACCCCCAATTCTACGTCGGGCAGAACCCGACCCCCAATTCTACGTCGGGCAGAACCCGACCCCCAATTCTACGTCGGGCAGAACCCGACCCCCAATTCTACGTCGGGCAGAACCCGACCCCCAATTCTACGTCGGGCAGAACCCGACCCCCAATTCTACGTCGGGCAGAACCCGACCCCTGTTCCAGCTTTCTTTGTTCCAGGGTCTCATCATCCAGGCCCACAGGTCGCCCACCTGACAGAAGATCCAACAGCAGTGCCTGGGAGGGCAGCATGCCCCTTCATGCTGGGCTAATCCTATCCAGGAAGAAAAAAAAAAAAAAAAAAAAAAAAAAAGGAGCTCAATGTGTTCACAGAATATATACAGTCTCCCGGCATGCCATCAAAGCCTGCCTCTCTGGGATAGGTCAGGGCTGCATTAATATTCATCCTGCCTCCTCATTGGCTTACCTTTACATAGGCTATCCCCCCTCCAGTCCATCATGAATACTACTGCCAGGCTCATCCACCTTACCAACCGTTCAGTGTCCTCCACCCCTCTCTGCCAATCCCTCCACTGACCTCCATCCCTCTCTGCCAATCCCTCCACTGACCTCCATCCCTCTCTGCCAATCCCTCCACTGACCTCCATCCCTCTCTGCCAATCCCTCCACTGACCTCCATCCCTCTCTGCCAATCCCTCCACTGACCTCCATCCCTCTCTGCCAATCCCTCCACTGGCTTCCACTCGCTCAACAAATAAAATTCAAAATACTAACAACTTACAAAGGTCTGTTGGGACACCCCACACACAGATCTCAGTCTGGCAGATCCGTTACCTTTACAATCTGCACACAATCTGCCAACACGCAGTGCAATTGCATGCAGATTGGCAATGAACTTGACCGAGCGTATAAAAGGCACTAAAATACAATACAATCTAATCTCTCCAATCTAATCTAATCTCTCCAGAGATATGAGCCCAAGCGTAACCCCTTCCATACCGGGCACTCCCCCCCCCCCCCCCCCTTCCTGCCCAGGCCAATTTTCAGGTCTCAGCGCTCTCACACTTTGAATGACAATTACACGGTCATACAACATTGTACCCAAACTAAAATTTTATCATTTTCTTCACATAGAGTTTTCTTTTGGTGGTATTTAATCACCGCCGGGGTTTTTATTTTGCTAAACAAAAAAGGACCAAAAATTAAAAAAAAAAAAAAAAAAAAAAAAAAAAAAAAAAAAAAACTGTTTTTGTTATAAAAGTTTGCAAATAAATAATTGTTCTTCATAAATTTAGGCCGAGATGTATTCTGCTCCATGTCTTTGGTGAAAATAACCCAAATTAGGATGTATTATTTAGTTTGTAGGAAAGTTATAGAGTTCACAAACTATGGGATAGATCTGAATATTGATCAATCCTGAAGTACTGACAGCCAATTTAATTTCTTGAGGTCCAAGAATGTCAGGACGGGACAGATACCCCCCCAAATGTCAGGACGGGACAGATATCCCCCAAATGTCAGGACGGGACAGATATCCCCCAAATGTCAGGACGGGACAGATATCCCCCAAATGTCAGGACGGGACAGATATCCCCCAAATGTCAGGACGGGACAGATATATCCCCCCAAAATGTCAGGACGGGACAGATATATCCCCCCAAAATGTCAGGACGGGACAGATATATCCCCCCAAAATGTCAGGACGGGACAGATATATCCCCCCAAAATGTCAGGACGGGACAGATATATCCCCCCAAAATGTCAGGACGGGACAGATATATCCCCCCAAAATGTCAGGACGGGACAGATATATCCCCCCAAAATGTCAGGACGGGACAGATATATCCCCCCAAAATGTCAGGACGGGACAGATATATCCCCCCAAAATGTCAGGACGGGACAGATATATCCCCCCAAAATGTCAGGACGGGACAGATATATCCCCCCAAAATGTCAGGACGGGACAGATATCCCCCCAAAATGTCAGGACGGGACAGATATCCCCCCAAAATGTCAGGACGGGACAGATATCCCCCCAAAATGTCAGGACGGGACAGATATCCCCCCAAAATGTCAGGACGGGACAGATATCCCCCCAAAATGTCAGGACGGGACAGATATCCCCCAAAATGTCAGGACGGGACAGATATCCCCCAAAATGTCAGGACGGGACAGATATCCCCCCAAAATGTCAGGACGGGACAGATATCCCCCCAAAATGTCAGGACAGTACAGATATCCCCCCAAAATGTCAGGACAGTACAGATATCCCCCAAATGTCAGTACAGTACTGTCACGTACCTGATGGGAGACTGAATTGACGAGGTCGGCCTCACTTGTGTCACTAGCCCTGACCCCGCTGAGGTTGGAACAGAGGAAGTCTAGGGACCAGGGGGACAAGAGCGCCAGTGGTTGTTGCTTGCGGCTCTTGCAGGTGGTGACCTTGGTAGGCAGAGTATTTTCTGATTTGAGCACCGGAATAGTAGACAGCAGATTCTGTGGATTGCCCGATGTGCAGCAGAGCAATGTAGGTAGCCAGGACACAGGACAGTAGCAGGGTCATAAGATAGCCGGGGTCATCAACAGTCGGGCAGCACGGTACAGAATCAGAGAGAAAAGCCAGAGTCAGGAGCAGAACCGAAGTCAGGAACCAGGAGCAGGAGAGTAAATCGGAGTCGGGTCAGGAACAAGCTGGGTCAGCAACAAAGGAATCATACAGAAGCAAGCAGGAAACAGGGGGGAGCTGAAGACCAGTCAGCACTGAACCTGAGCAGAGGCCCTCCTTAAATAGCCCGCCTGGCACCAATCTTCACCGTGCGTGTGCACGTGTGCGATCAGGCCAATATCAAACCTATCAGCCTGGAAGTACTCAGTGATGTCAGCTGCAGCTACTGAGGTGGAAGACACTGATTGGGCTGAATTTTCCCCAACATCCTGTAGACTTTCCTCTGCAACACGCAGACATGAGTCTGCACTGGCAGCACCCACGCCTGTGGCGACAGAGGGGAAAGAGACAGGAGGAAGGATTCCACTAGGGGTTGTCCTCTGACCCACGTCACACACTTCTACTCCGTCCTCAGCAGAGCATCTGTCGGTACACCGGAGTTCCTCTGGGACGGCATCAAGTGTAACAGCCTCTGGAAACTCAGTGCCGTCAGCCACAGCTACTGAGGGAACAGAGTCAGACTTAAACCCTCACCCTGTGGTCCCTCCTCTGTGCTCCACAGCCCAGGATCCAAAATGTCATTACTGGTATCTGTGGGGACAGGGGAGCAGACAAAAGAAACCTTCATCCCACAAGGGGAGAGGGGCACACAACACTGGTCTATACCAGGACTTACTGAAACACAATGTGCCTTTTCCCCAGGAACTTCAGAAGAAAATTGTGTTTCTTTACATATGGGTAAAAAACCAAATTCATTTTGCCCATGCACCCCCATCCTGCCATTCAGCGCTGGCAGTCCTTCAGCCAGACCCCTGAGATGCTCTGGGCTGCCATCAATTTTTACAGCTCCAGGGGACTCAGAGCTATCTGCCACAGGTGCCAGGTGGACAACAGTCTGAGGAGACCTTAGGCACTCCGGGCCAGGTTCACAAGGGTCCAACCCAGATTGATAGATTGGGCCCTCCTACAGACACTTCCTCTGTAGCAGTGAGCAATGACTGGTCCAGGGCCAACTGGTGGGCACCCAGAGTCACCATTGCAGCAGAGGGGAAGGTCTGCCTTGCACATATTTACTTGCAGTAAATGGTGGCTGGTTATCCGCCCGGCCTCCTCCATTTTCTCCAACAAGAAACACAGTAGGGGGTACATTTTCCACACTTGCTGGTGGACTAGATATCCTCATCTTTGGACAGGCCGTGCGTAATGTCCCAGTTGGTTACAGATAACACTTCCAGGTCTCCATAAATGTAGGTCTTGCTCTTGTAGTTCTTGAAGCAGATGGAGGTAACAATGCATTCCTCTGCTGGATTTGGGCCCTCTTGGGTTTGTGCCTTCTCTCAATTTGCTCCATCTGCTGCGATTTTTCAAGGTGTAGCAACACAGAAATGAGCTGAAACTGCAACTCGGGGTCATCACTTCCCAAAAGCTGTAGGTTTGTTCCCAGACAAAGATCCTCTGATTTTTAGTGCAGAGAGGGTTTGAGAACAGAGTCACACCGATTCATGCAGTCATCTGGAGTGGCACAGTTGCAGGGTTCCACAGACATGGTGCGCTGTTCTAACTCCATCTCTATCAGAGCACCTAGGAGCTGGTACCTCGTCTTGCCAACTGTATCGATGTCCTTTAGATCACAGGAGGTAAATCACAGTCTCATTGGATTGTCTCAGGTACCAGCGTATTAATTCATCTTCCAGGGTTACCATACTCACGTTTTTTGCCCAAATAAAAGATAGAAAAGAAAAACAAAGAAGGGGGAGGGGGGGGGGGGGGGGGAGCAAATAGCCAAGTATGTCTATTACAAAAAAAAAAAAAATGCACTGAGTGAGCTTCTGTAGGTCAGTCACTTCCACCGAGCTTCCAACCTTTAGTACACGGGGTACATGAATAAACCATGCACTAATGTACTAAGCAGATCCCACCGCTGCCGCCAATCTGTCACGGGTCACCCACACGCCACGCCTACAGCAACTAGCTAACCGAGGTGCGCACGTCCGGCCGTGACTTGGGGTAAGAGGGAATAAGGGGGGCTTAATCTGAATATATATAAGTATATAAGACCGGCCGTGATATACTTTCACAGACCGCACTACCTCTGGCCACCACTAGAGGGAGACTCCACTCCAATCCAGCTGGCTGACCACACACACACATACGAATCTTATATACAATCTGGTGCACACTAAGGGTTGAGGAGCAGCCTAGCAATCGGCACACCCTTCTAGGATTCCTCCAGCTATCTTACCAGCTAGAACCCTGGTGTTAATCACTCTTCCACTGTCCACACACCCCCACACAGCAGTAGCTTGCCACCACCCAACAGTTTTCACACAGATCTCCGTCTGGCAGATCTGTTACCTTTACAATCTGCCAACATGCAGTGCAATTGCATACAGATTGGCAATGAACTTGGCCGAGCATATAAAGACACTGCAATACAATACAATCTCTCCGGACATATGAGCACGAGCTTAGTACCCAGAAGTCACTTATTAATTTTAGGATTTAATATCCCGAAAGTGGGCAGTGCATAAAATATGTACAAAGTACAAAGAGTTACAGAAAATACAAACAATACAAGAAGACACACAATTGGCTATTGACTATAAAAGGGAATAAAAAAACAGAAAAAAAAAAAAAAAAAAAAAAAAAAAAAAAAAAACTTACCAAGAGTTATTCTGCGACTGGAGCAAGTCAGAGAAAGTCTGCGATCCGCCAGTCAATAGAACCGGCTCCATACGAATCACACCGTCCATATCCCAGGGTCCTCAATTTATGGGAATATGGACGTAGGCTGGACATTCGCCCTTGGTCAATCAACTCTCAGGGGTGTTCCTGTACCAGCCCACAGGACATTCTGGGTACTGAAATTACCAAAGTCGATTGGACCAAGAACGGTTTGAATCACCAAGTCAGGAATAGAATTTCCGACACCAGCGCATCAGTCCGATCGCGACAGTACCAATCACTGTTCAGCTGTCGCAATCAGGCGCCATACAACTATTTTCTGCATTTCTCTGGGATTCTACAGAGGCTACAAATACAGTTTTACATGCAGATGTAGCATACAGTGTGTCCAATGAGAAGGAAGTATTTTCATCCCTCTGCAGCTAATATTGTAGCTTTTATGAGAGATGAAACATATTCCTTTGATCTGTGCATATACGTCAAAGCTCCCCAGACACATCAGAACCACCTCTGGTCTCCCGCTGTGTCATGAAGCAGAACTATCTAGAGCCTTTTCCTTATGTCTCTGACTTAATTCTGAACACATCTTATACAGTTGCAAGAAAAAGTATGTGAACCCCTTGGGATTACGTGGAGTTTTGCATGAATTGGGCATAAAATGTGCTCTGAACGTCAACTAAGTCACAACAATAGAACACAGTCTGCTGAACATAATACTACACAAATATTAGATGTTGCCATGGTTTCATTGCACATAACATGTAAACATTCACAGTGCAGGGAGGAAAAGGTATGTGAGGCCGCAGCTTAATGACTTCTCCCAGAGCTAATTGGAGCCAGGAGTGAGCCAACCTTGACTCCAATCAGTGTGATGATATTGGATGTGTTGCTGACAGCTGTCCTGCCCTTAAACACACACCTGTTTTGGGTTTACTGGTTTCAAGAAGCACTGTCTGATGTGAACCATGCCTCGCAGAAAAGAGCTCTCAGAAGACCTACCATCAAGAATTGTTGACTTGCATGAAGCTGGAAGGGGTTACAAAAGTATCTCCAAAAGCCTTGATGTTCATGTGTCCACGGTAAGACAGACCGTCTACAAATGGAGAAAGTTTAGCACTGTTGCTACTCTCCCTAGGCGTGGTCGTCCTGTAAAAATGACTGCAAGAGCACAGCGCAGAATGCTGCATGAGGTAAAGAAGAATCCCAGAGTGTCAGCTAAAGACCTACAGAAATCTCTGGCACATGCTAAAATTTTTGTTGACACATCTACAATAAGGAAAACATGAAACAAGAATGGAGTACATGGGAGGACACCACGGAGGAAGCCATTGCTGTCCAAAAAGAAGATTGCAGCACGTTTGAAGTTTGCAAAAGAGCACCTGGATGTTCCACAGCACTACTGGCAAAATATACTGAGGACAGATGAAACCAAGATTGAGTTTTTTGGGAAGAACACACAACACTATGTGTGGAGAAAAAAAAAAAAAAGGCCCAGCACACCAACATCAAAACCTCATCCCCACTGTGAAACATGGCGGAGGGAGCATCATGGTTTGGGGCTGCTTTGCTGCCTCAGGGCCTGGACGGATTGTTGTCATTGTGGGAAAATGAATTCCAGAGTTTATCAAGACATTTTGCAGGAAAATGTACGACAATCTGTCCGCCAACTGAAGCTCCGCAGAGGATGGGTGATGCAACAGGACAATGACCCAAAGCATACAAGTAATTCAACAAAACAATGGCTGCAACAGCACAGAATACGCCTTCTGGAGTGGCCCAGTCAGAGTCCTGACCTCAACCCCATTGAAATGCTGTGGCATGACCTTAAGAGAGCGATTCACACCAGACATCCCAAGAATATTGCTGCACTAAAACAGTTTTGTGAAGAGGAGTGGTCCAAAATGACTCCAGATCGTTGTGCAGGTCTGATCTGCAACTACAGGAAACGTTTGGTTGAGGTTATTGCTGCCAAAGGAGGGTCAACCAGTTATTAAGTCCAAAGGTTCACATACTTTTTCCTCCCTGCACTGTGAATGTTTACATGTTATGTGCAATTAAACCATGGCAACATCTAATGTTTGTGTAGTATTATGTTCAGCAGACTGTGTTCTTCTATTGTTGTGACTTAGATGACGTTCAGAGCACATTTTATGCCCAATTCATGCAAAACTCCATGTAATCCCAAGGGGTTCACATATTTTTTCTTGCAACTGTATTATAACATGGACTGAAGCTAAACCTACTTTGTCATATTTCTACAGATCACATCTCAGCTACTCAAATCTTACATGTACATTACAGGCGGTCAAAACGTTCTTATCCTGAATGTAAATCTTTTGCATTCAGGAGAGGGAGGTTTAACCTCACCTAAACTGTGTACATGGACTCAAACTTTTATGGAGTTGAGTTTAGGAGCCTTGGCAAAAAAATGCTTGGTTATAGTTTGGTAGCCCAGTCCAGCCTTGTGTAGCTCTACCATCTTGTCCCTGACATCCTTGGACAGCTCTTTGGTCTTTGCCATGGTGGAGAGTTTGGAATCTGATGGTTTGATTGCTCCTGTGGACAGGTGTCTTTTATACAGGTAAAAAAAATGAGATTAGCAGCACTCCCTTTAAGAGACTGCTTCTAATCTCAGCTTGTTACCTGTATGAGAGACACCTGGTAGCCAGAAATCCTACTGAATGATAGGGGATCAAATCCTTCTTTCCCTCATGAACATGCAGATCAGTCATCATTTGTTAGACGCATTTCTGCTGAATTTGTTGTTGCTATCCTGTCTCTCATTGTTACAATACACCAAACATTCGATTTTTAGACCGATCATGTCTTTGTGAGTGGGGTGATTGTAGCCATATTAGTGCACTTGCGACAGAAACAATTGAGTACTGATGAGATACTTTTTTTTATTTGCACTAACATACAATTTTGAGGACAAGCTTTTGGGGAATGTCCCCTTCAAGGTCCAGGCAGTACTACTACAAAGTTTTTGCAGAATGTTACAAGATATGTTGAAAGGGGGAGGGAAAAAAAAACCAGAAAGAAACACACACAGATGTCCACAGCACTGGTTAAAAGACTAGGATTAGACTAGAGATAAGACACAGGGAAAGTAAAGACTGGGGGGGGGGGGGGGAACAAAACTCACAGAGGGGGTCATAAAACTGTTGGATAATGAGTGAGGAATCCCATGTCCAAATTAAGGCCGTTATCTCTTGTGTCCAATAGAATTATCATTCTTAGTTCAAAAATGTTACTTTCCTGAATAGATTTGAAATTTCCTTTAGGAAATGTAAGGATGGATTAGCTGCATGTCACAGATCCTTATCCTCACCAAACAATAAATACACGGCTGAGGATGTTACACAGCTCATTGAATTCACTTACACACAACTACTTTACCTGCAATAAAGACATCTACCTTCAATGTATGGGGACTGCGATGGGAAGTAAGCCGGCACCCCAATATGCAAATTTATTTATGGGCAACCTGGAGGAAAAATTCCTGAATAGCATGGAACAAAAACCATACAGATACGACCGCTATATTGATGATATTTTCATATGGACAGAAGGTGAAGAAAACCTAAAACAATTTTACTCATTGATCAACACTTTTCATCCATCAAACTAAAAATGGAATCCTCAAATACACACGTCACCTTCCTAGACACCACAGTATACATCAGGGATGATACACTTCACACCTCAATATACAGGAAACCCACCGACAGAGGCAACTACCTCCACAGTTCCAGCATCACCCCCAACACACGAAACGTGCCATCATACACAGTCAGGCCATTAGATACCACCGAATATGTTCTGACCCAAGAGACAGAGAAACATCTCAGGACACTAGCAGACTCCTTCCATAAGAAAGGTTACAAGGACAAAACTATCAACATCGGCATAAACACAGCCTTGAGAACCCGAAGAGAAAATCTCCTCCAATACAAAGAGAAAAAAAACAAAAAAAAACAAACAACCGTGTACCTCTAGTAGAAGGGATAAGAAAAATCAAAGATTTACAACCCAATCATTTCAGAGGATGGAACTCTGAAAGAAATATTCCAGCAACCCCCAATACTGGCCGTCAGACAACCCCCCCCCCCCCATGCTGGCCTTCAGACAAACCCTCCCAATGCTGGCCTTCAGACAAACCCTCCCAATGCTGGCCTTCAGACAAACCCTCCCAATGCTGGCCTTCAGACAAACCCCCCCCATGCTGGCCTTCAGACAAACCCCCCCCCAATGCTGGCCTTCAGACAAACCCCCCCCCAATGCTGGCCTTCAGACAAACCCCCCCAATGCTGGCCTTCAGACAAACCCCCCCCAATGCTGGCCTTCAGACAAACCCCCCCCAATGCTGGCCTTCAGACAAACCCCCCCCAATGCTGGCCTTCAGACAAACCCCCCCAATGCTGGCCTTCAGACAAACCCCCCCCAATGCTGGCCTTCAGACAAACCCCCCCCAATGCTGGCCTTCAGACAAACCCCCCCCAATGCTGGCCTTCAGACAAACCCCCCCCAATGCTGGCCTTCAGACAAACCCACCCAATGCTGGCCTTCAGACAAACCCTCCCAATGCTGGCCTTCAGACAAACCCTCCCAATACTGGCCTTCAGACAAACCCCCCAATACTGGCCTTCAGACAAACCCCCAACCTCAGAAATATACTAATCAGTAGGAAACTTCCTTCTGATTATGAGGTCACAAATAATGGAAGCGAACCCTGCAATAAGAAACGCTGCAAACTGTACAACCAAATCAATCCATCAACAAGTGTCAGACACTCAAAAGGGATCTTCAGTATCTCCGGATCATACAGCTGCACCTCCAGTCATGTGGTGTACCTCATCCAGTGCAGGAAATGCAGCAAAGGATCTTATGTTGGCGATACAGGCCAGAAGGTGCAAACAAGGATGAATTTGCACAGACACCATCAAGGAACATAAAGAAGATGACCTCTGCAGACCTGAGGGACACCATTTTGCACAACCAGACCACACAATGGGAGACCTCAATATTTCAGTTCTCAAAAGGAAATTTCAAATCCATTCAGGAAAGAAAAACTTTTGAACTAAGAATGATAATTCTATTGGACACAAGAGATAACGGCCTGAATTTGGACATGGGATTCCTCACTCATTATCCAACAGTTTTATGACCCCTTCTGTGTTGTCCCCCCCCAGTCTTTGCTTTCCGGTGTCTTATCTCTAGTCTAATCCTAGTCGTTTAACCATTGCTGTGTACATCTGTTTGTGTGTGATTTGGTTTTGTTTTCTCCCCCTTTCAACAGATCTTCTAACATTCTGCTGAAACGTTGTAGTAGTACTGCCTGGACCTTGAAGGGGACATACCCAGAAAGCTTGTCCTCAAAATTGTATGTTAGTACAAATAAAATAATCATCACGTCAGTACTCAATTGTTTTTGGGAGTGGGCAAAAATTCAACATCAGCAGGGGATCAAATACACATTTCCTTCACTGTATATTGTACCTCTGTGTACCTGGGCTCTGGGCGATCTGTTGGAACATGGCAGTAGGGAGGGGGAGTTCATAGACCAAGAAATAAAATGTGAATTTCTTCTTTATCTACATCAGTGTTTCTCAACTCCAGTCCTCATGGACCCCCAACAAGTCATGTTTTCAGGATTTCCCTCAGATGAAACAGCTCTGGTAATTACTAAGGCAGTGAAACTGATCAAATCACCTGTGCAAAATAATGGAAATCCTGAAAACATGACCTGTTGGGGGTCCATGAGGACTGGAGTTGAGAAATACTGATCTACATCAACTCTGTTACAAAACTAGCATTGGTCATACTAAGCAAAAAAAAAAAAAAAAAAAATGTTTGTTTCTATTCTATTATGTGCTTTTATATTTTGTCATACAGAGTGTCACGACACCCTGCCACTGTGAAATAGGAAGCAGAAGGGACACAAGGTTCACATGAATGTAGAGTGTGGGGCTCCAGAGTGAAGAAAGGTGGTTTTTCGCCTCTGGGTTTTGAGGTTCCTAGATTGGGTTCCAGAGTTGAGACTTTGAAGAGCTTTGGGATGGAAGACATCTTCAAACCAGTGTCCAGGTCTGGCAGAAGACCAGCAGAATGTGTATGTGGGTGTGACAGCCCTTCGAATGACAGGCTTGGTTAGAGCTCCCATTAGGAGAGAAGTGTGCTCCACTCAATAGGCTGTACTCCAAGCTGGAGTTAGGAGGTTCATTGCCCAGAGGGCTGAGAGAGTCAAGAGAGTTGAGTCTGAAGGACTGAGAGCCAAGATGACAGAGAATCTAGAGGTCTCAGGGGACTAAGAGCCCAGAGAGCAGAGGGAACCCAGAGAGCAGAGGGAACCCAGAGAGCAGAGGGAACCCAGAGAGCAGAGGGAACCCAGAGAACTGGGGGAATTGATAAAAAAGAGTTAAAGAAACATGGAGGTATTGTGTCAGATGGTCTGAACCAAAGGCCAGGGGTTGGGGCCTAATCGCCAGCACTACTGAAGAAAGCCAGGTGGCTCAGTAATATTTTTACTGCTCCTGTTTTGATAACCCTCCTGCATGAGCAACTGCTATTCTGATGAAGTTTGCGTTTGTCTAATAAAAGTGGTCTGAGAAGCCCTAAAACACAATCCTCGCTTAAAAAAAAAACAAAAAAAACTGGGGGACCTATTGTCACTGAAGGGGATCTATTTGTGTGGTGATCTATTGTTGGTGGGGGATCTATTATTGTTGGGGGTCAATTATTGCTGGAAGGGATCTACTGTTGAAGGAATGGTCTATTGTTGCTGGCTGTTGGAAGGGTCTACTGATGCTGGCTACTGGGAGATCTGTTGTAGCTGCTGGGGAACTACTGTTTATTGGGGGGTGTTTTGCTTTGGGGGTCTATTGTTGCTGGAGGAATCTGTTGTAGGGGAGCGCCTAAGTTCCTGCGCCTACTTTTTGAGAAAAAAAGCCCTTCATAGAATTAAAAAGTTATTGTGGAATGTGATAAGGAAATAGACAACATCTGATGACTGTGAAGGTTTCAAAAGTTTATTCAAAAAGAGAAGAAATACAAAAGTAAAAGTAAAGGATTACAAAGTAGAAACATTTGCCCTAGCAGCAGCTCATTATGTATAAGACATCAATTTCTGTTATCTCTGAACACCTTTACTAACCTCCAGATTCCCAAATACCTCATTGTAGAAGGAGACCAACTGTCTGTTCCACAAGACGTTCCAAGGATCTGGAGATCAAAAATTTGTTCTGAAAACATTTTTCTGTAAAGTCATTCCAGCAAGCAAAGCTGTTACTATAGAAGTAACCTAACAGTGTATACGCACTTTTCCCTTCTCAAATGATTATGGACACAATGTAAACACTGTTCTGCCCCACAAGGATCAAAGAGTTGCCAGACCTCGGGGGAATTGTTGGTTATTCTAGTAATAGTCCAATCCTTCCCATCATATCTATGTAGCACCCACTAGGTGGTACTAGTGTAAAGGTACATTTATTCTTGGCTCATGGTAGTGAGTGAGAATTATTGTGGGTTCAGTGTGAGGTCAGGTTGGCTGGCTCAGCAGGTTTGGACTCCACCTGGCTCTGGAGGTCCATGAAAGCTTCCAGAAGCCAAAAGGAGGGAGGGGTGGAGACTTCCATCCACATATTCATGGGAGTCTGACCAATCCCAGGCTAAGAGGCCCTGGTAGTGTGGTTAGACTAGCCCATAAATATGCAAAATCCATGCTAGCAGAGTCAGTGTCAAGTGGAAGATGGAGTGAGAAGGCTTGGAGTGTGGAGCCTGGGAGGGGGACGCAGGGAGGGACTTCCTACAGGGAGAGTTGTTGGACAGGAGATGTTCTCAGCCTCCCCATCCCCTAAGAGGACAGGTTGAGAAGCAAGGAAGGAGCCAGTTCAGTGTAATCCTGAAGGCAGCCACCAACCCACAAGGTTACAGGAGAGGACTGAGTAATCCTACACACCCTGGACCAGATAAAGGGGAGAGGGCATTCTGGCGGGAAACCCCTCTAGCTCCCATGTAGGATTGCTTTCATCTAAAGTGGCAGCTTCTGGGTCCCCTTGCCCAGGGATTCCCTCAGGCAGCTGGGTGAAGGAGGGTTCATCTGGCATGGTACATCAGGAGGGCTGGGGAGCTTTCCAACAGAGACTTTGCTATCTAATGGACTTGTACACAGTTGCTAAGGAGTTTGTCCTCAGTTTACAGTCACCCTGGGCACCCCATACACCCCTCAACCCTATCCAAGTTGAATATCCCTTAATAAAACCTAAAAACCAAGTTCAAAGACTGTTTACTGTTTTCAGTGAGCAAGTCTAGAAGGAAATGCATAATGCCTGGCTGTACAGGACTATAGAGGGACCCAAAACTGCAGTGACTCCTAAGGGCCTAAGGGGGGGAGAGAGAGATGCCTGATGGAGTCCTGCGAGACATTGCCTTGCTTGATGTGATCGTTCATTAAAACTTTTGGACCCATATTGGTGATCCTCGGTGTGCTGGTGACATTCACCCTTATTGACCCAGAACAAGCATGCAGCCAGCGAAGTCTGAAAAACCTGAACTGCTGCATGCTTGTTCCTGGTCACTGGTCAGTGAAGTGAGGTTTAGGATGAAGAGGACAGCCCCAGAATCCAGCAGCTTTATAAGTAAATTAGTAAATGTTGTTTCTTGTACATTGCCACCTATTGGTAGAAAATTGTACCAATAAGATTCTCTGTCCTGTGAGGTCACCAGTCTCTGGGCAGATTGCTCTTCAGAAATCTTTGTCCATGAATTATAACCTACATGGAGGGGCTGAGTGAAGGTGGTGGTGAAGGAGGTGTTGGATTGAGTCACACAATAATAAAAGGAGATCAACCTCATAATCCAGATCTATCCTGACTTTGTGGGTTATTTGGCTCTGATCACTGTCATGTATCACTGAGTATTAATTATCCCCCAACCTCTCCCAACCCCCGGACATCTTACATCTCACATCTCACATCTGATTCCCCATATATCTTTATACAAGAATCATATCCTAGATGTACCACGATATGGAGGGGCCGAGTGAAGGTATTGGTGAAGGTGTGGAGGTGTCGGATCGGGTCACACAATTCATAAAAGGAGATCCGCCCGGCCTCATAATCCAGATCTATCCTGACTCTGGTACTGGAGACACCGCCGGGTAATAGGATTGCAGAATTGCAAAATCTCACCGAGTACTGACTACTCCCCCACAACCTCTCCAACCCCCAGGACTTCTTATTATATCCAATCACTGACTGATCTCCTCTCCTATCTATATTGGGGTAACACATCCCGACAATCCAGTGCATTGACTCACCAACATCTACATCCCAGTAATATCTCCCGGAGGAGAAACTCTGACTGCTCATCACCTGAGGACCCTGGAACCTCTCTGGTGTTTCTAGCAGATATTGATATGATGATGACCAGGATGCAGTTTTCCCGTCATCTGATATATGTAGATGATTACCAGCTGTCCTCACATCCAGTAATATGTCTGTAACCCCCGACACCCACCACGTTTGCTGTACAGCTCCAATATTTGGTCCTCCAGCCTGGCGGTGTGAGTGTTGTATGGTGGGGGTGGGTTGGCGACGTCTCCTGGATGGTTGAGCATTGATGGGACCTTTGCCCTTTGTAGTAGAATGTGGAGAGACATGTGTGCCTGTACATTTCTGTACATTGACCCCAGACATGATATCAGATAAACCCGTGTGTAAGATCCCCCCCACATCGACATCCCCTCCATCATGGAGGAGGTTCTTATGTCTCTCTCTGTCCTCATCATCTCCATCCTCAGTATCACACAAGTCACCTGTGTCTGATTCCTGTAGGACAGTCAGTGGATCCGTCATGTTACACAGCTCCTCAATGTCCCCCATCTTCATGGACAGCTCTTGGTTCTTTTTTTTCAGCTGTTGGATCATATCAGACAGTGTTAGAGAGAGCCCCTCTGCCTGCCTGGAGATCTCCCTCAGGGCTCTCTTCTCCAGGTCTTCCAGACGTCTCCTGAGGTCTCTGAACAGGGCAGTGACTCTCTTGATTTCATCATCCGCTTTTCCTTGTACTTTGCTCCTGTGTTCCTGCAGACTCTGGACTATTTTCTCCATCTCCTCTCTCTCTGTCATCAGTTTCTGCAGAACATTCCTCAGTTTCTTCTTCTTCATCTCAGAGGCCTTCTCCAGAGTCTCCACCTGGTGTCCCCGATGTTCTTCGGCCAAACTGCAGGACACACAGATACAGGTGGAGTCCTCGGTGCAGTAATGATCTAGGATCTTCTTATGGATGGAGCATTTCCTGTCCTTCAGGGAAGTGGTGAGGTCACATAGGACGTGTTCTGGTAACTTGCTGTGGACTTTCAGGTGGTCATCACACAGAGAAGCTTCACACAGCAGACAGGATTTCACAGCCGGTACAGGAGTGTGAATACAGTAAGTACAGAAGACCCCGGACTCCTCCCGATCTGGCAGGGCAGATGGGAAATTCTCCACTATGTTACGCAGTGTTATGCTCCTCCACAAAGTAGGCCGCTCCTGGAACCCTTCTCTGCATTCAGGACAGGAATAACCTCCAGACCCCTCCTGTGCATCCAACACACGGCCAATACAGTCCCGGCAGAAGCTGTGTCCACATTTCAGGTTTACAGGATCTGTATAAATGTTCAGACAGACGGAACATTCCAGCTCCTTCCTCAGATCAGCAGACGCCATCGCTGAGAGAAGAAGAGAGAAAAGAAAGTGAAATTTGCTGACGCTCATTAAAGCGCAACTCCAAGAATTCAGCCACTTGTATGGGTTAAGTCCAATGAGGGGCAGTCCACTTTTTGGATTTTACCTGTTATTAAAACTAAGTTTTACTGAACACCAAGAGTACAGCTACCACTACATTCCCGGAGTCTGACTGGAGAGATGGTCTCTCTGATGCAGAGAATTAACCACCTCCCGCCCGCCATATAGTCCAATGACGGGCGCAAGGTGGTTCTCTCGTTCTGATAGGACGTCATATGACGTCCTTCCAGTCTCACCGCGCATACGCGGCTCAGGGAGCGCGCAGCGCGGCGATTGGCGGTGCGCTGTGTCCCTCGGTCACAGCGGATCACCGATCCATGGAAAGAGCCAAAGATGTCGGCTCTGTCATGTGATCAGCTGTGTCCAATCACAACTGATCACATGTAAACAGGGAAATGCCGGTCATCGGCATTTCTCTCCTCTCGAGCTGTCACGCTGACAGAGGAGAGAAGAGCCGGTAATCGGCTTTCCGCGGAGGGGACATGTACACTGATCATCAGAGCACTGATGATCAGTGTGGCCCCAGAAGTGCCACCTGTCAGAGTCCATCAGTGCCACATATCAGTGCCTACCAGTGCACATCAATGCCACAAATCAGTGCCCATCTGAGCTACCCATCAGTGCCGCCTATCAGTGCGGCCAGTCAGTGCCACCTAACAGTGATATATATGAGTGCTGCCTGTCAATGCCCATCAGTGCCACCTACCAGTGCCTCCTCATCAGTGCCCATCACTACAGCCTCATTAGCGTACATTAGTGAAGGAGAAAAATCACTTATTTACTAAATTTTATAACAAAAACTAAGAAAACTTCAAAATTTTCAGTGGTTTTTGGTTTAAGAAAAAATTTAAAAATCCCAGCGGTGATTAAATAACACAAAAATAAAGCTCTGTCTAAAACTGTACCCAAATTTCATATGGGTACAGTGTTGCATGACCGTGCAATTATCAAAGTGTGACAGCGCTGAGAGCTGGAAATTGACCTGGGCAGGAAGGGGGTAGAAGTGCCCGGTAGGTTAGTGGTTAAAGAAAGTTTCCCTTCCTGATTGGATATATATTGCAGTACGGGGATCAGAACCCACTCAAGGGGGGTTTACACACTCTATGTAACTAACACAGGGTGGGCAACTGTGGCCCTCCAGCTGTTGCTGAACTACAATTCCCATCACTCGGCCTTTGGGAGTCATGCTTGTAACTCACTTTTGCAGTGCCTCATTGGACTTGTAGTTCTACAACAACTGGAGGGCCACAGTTGCCCACCCCTCTACTAACACAATAGTAGATTAGAGGTTCAGGGGTCAGGATGAAGCTTGGAGACTAGCAAAGAGGTGAGGTGAACCCAATTCATTTGAAGTTTTTGAAAACTGCCCATTTGTTTGTTACCATAGTATCCAACAATCAATCACTTCCACCTAGCAAAAAAGCCTTGGGTTCAGTTCAACTATGAGTGTGACCTGGGCTCTAGCCATTTGCAGTTGGGATAAACAGCAAGCTAATGTAACTGTTCACTGCCATAGAAACAAAATAACCAATCAGTGTGTTTTGTAGCTCATGTCATATACATTCACACAATCAACATGTACAGTTGCAAGAAAAAGTATGTGAACCCCTTGGGATTACGTGGAGTTGTGCATGAATTGGGCATAAAATGTGCTCTGAACGTCATCTAAGACACAACAATAGAAGAACACAGTCTGCTGAACATAATACTACACAAACATTAGATGTTGCCATGGTTTAATTGCACATAACATGTAAACATTTACAGTGCAGGGAGGAAAAAGTATGTGAACCTTTGGACTTAATAACTGGTTGACCCTCCTTTGGCAGCAATAACCCCAAACGTTTCCTGTATTTGCAGATCAGACCTGCACAACGATCTGGAGTCATTTTGGACCACTCCTCTTCACAAAACTGTTTCAGTGTAGCAATATTCTTGGGATGTCTGGTGTGAATCGCTCTCTTAAGGTCATGCCACAGCATTTCAATGGGGTTGAGGTCAGGACTCTGACTGGGCCACTCCAGAAGGCGTATTCTGTGCTGTTGCAGCCATTGTTTTGTTGAATGACTTGTATGCTTTGGGTCATTGTCCTGTTGCATCGCCCATCCTCTGCGGAGCTTCAGTTGGCGGACAGATGGTCGTACGTTTTCCTGCAAAATGTCTTGATAAACTCTGGAATTCATTTTCCCATCAATGACAACAATCCGTTCAGGCAATAAGGCAGCAAAGCAGCCCCAAACCATGATGCTCCCTCCGCCATGTTTCACAGTGGGGATGAGATTTTGATGTTGGTGAGCTGTGCCTTTTTTTCTCCACACATAGTGTTGTGTGTTCTTCTCAAAAAACTCAATCTTGGTTTCATCTGTCCGCAGTATATTTTGCCAGTAGTGCTGTGGAACATCCAGGTGCTCTTTTGCAAACTTCAAATGTGCTGCAATCTTCTTTTTGGACAGCAATGGCTTCCTCCGTGGTGTCCTCCCATGTACTCCATTCTTGTTTAATGTGTTCCTTATTGTAGATGTGTCAACAAAAATGTTAGCATGTGCCAGAGATTTCTGTAGGTCTTTAGTTGACACTCTGGGATTCTTCTTTACCTCATGCAGCATTCTGCGCTGTGCTCTTGCAGTCCTTTTTACAGGACGACCACGCATAGGGAGAGTAGCAACAGTGCTAAACTTTCTCCATTCGTAGACAGTCTGTCTTACCGTGGACACAGGAACATCAAGGCTTTTGGAGATACTTTTGTAACCCTTTCCAGCTTCATGCAAGTCAACAATTCTTGATGGTAGGTCTTCTGAGAGCTCTTTTCTGCGAGGCATGGTTCACATCAGACAGTGCTTCTTGAAACCAGTAAACCCAAAACAGGTGTGTGTTTTATAAGGGCAGGACGGCTGTCAGCAACACATCCAATATCATCACACTGATTGGAGTCAAGGTTGGCTCACTCCTGGCTCAAATTAGCTCTGGGAGAAGTCATTAAGCTAGGGCCTCACATACTTTTCCTCCCTGCACTGTGAATGTTTACATGTTATGTGCAATTAAACCATGGCAACATCTAATGTTTGTGTAGTATTATGTTCAGCAGACTGTGTTCTTCTATTGTTGTGACTTAGATGACCTTCAGAGCACATTTTATGCCCAATTCATGCAAAACTCCACGTAATCCCAAGGGGTTCACATACTTTTTCTTGCAACTGTAGTCATGCAGGTACTTTTAAATCAGCATTTAAACCATTACATATTCTACGCATTTGAAAGACCCTCTACCAAATGAACACCTACCCTGGCACATCGTAGCATTCACCCGGCACTCCAAGAAATAACAGAATCCAACTGCAATATTCTTGCACTGTCAGAACCTCCACTTTTATTGTCACACGACACACAGGAGGATATATCTTATAGTCACCACAATCTGCATAATAACACACCAATAATAATGTGAGCATTACAACATGAAATAAAAACACATCATTGGACAGCATAGAATTATTACCAAAGCTGCGAGGAAGTGGGAAGGAACAAATCCCATCGGAACCACACTGCCCAGGGGGTCACGGAGAAGCCATAGGCACGACCAGTCTCCCCCAGACTTAAGGATTTCTAAAAACTTAGATGTCCTTCAACAGGTTTTTATCTCCTAATGTGAGGTTACAAGATGTCATAAACACGTTTCATTCCATAAACAAGGTTTTATCTTGCTCTCAGCAGAATATCTTGTGACTTTGTTCGTTTGACCTAGAGAAATGACACGTCAGTCACCTTTCATGCCCCTGGCATTTGGGCAGCAATTCTTTATTGTAAAAATTACCTAAGAAACAAAAAGGGTCCAAGGCCAACATATTTCATTGGCATTACAGCCTGACAGACAAGCGTCTGTTGGCAGAACCAATTGTAAAGAAGGAAAGATCTTAAAGTCGTAATGGTGATGCACCAGGACAAGAACCTACTTGTTTGGGATGGATGATAGGAGCATTAATAGATCCAGAAGAGCCTTCTTTTCCAATGCTGACAGAATATTTAGTCGGAGAGTTCTTAAATGGAATTGGGAAAAAAGGTACTGCCAAATAGGAGGTCACCTTTAGACCCAGAACTCATGTGACAGATTTCATTGTGGGATTTCATTTGGATCTCAGTTATCAAGTATAAGTTCTTAGAGAAGGAACTTTGTTTTCTGGAAGAAATACCTTTGTCTGTGACATATCCAGGATCAGACCCAACTATTCTAGGCACAGGAAGGGCTGGAAATTATTATTTTTTTTTAAGTTGATCATCCAACCAAAGGCCTGAAGCAACTGAACTTTTAGACACTGTTGAAGAGTCGTAAGGGAAGCGAGTCCATAAGGAGAAAGTCATCAAGAAAGCCTGTCACCTGTACACCCTGAGTTCTGAGAAGGGCAAACAAAGGTGGAAAGATCTTTGTGAACACCCTGGGAGAAGGATAGGCCGAGAGGCAACACAACAAAACTGGAATAGTCCTCTGCCACTGCAAAGCGTAGAAATCACTGATGAGGTGAGTAAAATGGGACTATGTAGCTAGACATATTGGATGCCCATGAATTCTCCGTGCCTCAGAGGCAATTACTGACCTTGAAATGTCCATAACAAAATTTTGGAATATGATGGAATTTGTTGAGCGATTTTAAGTCCAGGATAGGACAAATGCCCTTCACTGGCGTTTTGGTATTGTGAACTTTCAGGGCTCTGTCCTCGGCAGAGGTGTTAGTAGACCTGGCACCCCTGCCAGTACCTTGCATGGTCGCAGGAGTTCACGTCGGCTCAAATTTGGCTCCAAACGTCCTTTATAAGGAAGCCCTGCCCTATTTTTGGGTCCTGGTTGATCTCTGGCTTCCCAGTACCTTGTTCCTGTTCCCTGTGCTATTGTGATCTGTGATTTCCTGATACCGACTCAGCTTGCTCTTGGACCCGTCTTCTCTGCTTAACCCCTGATCTGACCTCGGCTTGGCTAAACGGATATTCCCCCTTTGCACCTCTGTGTATGACCTTGCCTATCCCATCCCACCACGTCTGCTCTGATTCCCACCTGGTACCCGACCTCGGCTTTGAACTGGCTATCCTGTGATCCTGTTTCCCAAAAGGCTTGCATACCTCGCATAGGTACCACCTGGCTGCAGATCCCATCTCAGTGCATCAGCTATGCTCCTGGGTGGACCACCAACGAGCACTCCTACAGGCGACCTGTGCTACTTTGGGCCCGACTCCTTCTGTCCCACTCTCAGGGGAGTCTGGAACTTAGCAGCAAGGGAAGCCCTCTCTCCATTGGCCTTTAACACCAGGTACGTGATAAAACAGGTTAGAGCAGAACCCTTGAACATATCCTGTGGTGGTACTGATACAATGACTGCCTGGAGAAAAGAGGTTTCAGTGCATTTTCCAAATCTTACTACCCTTGGATTGTTTTTGGTTGATTTGAAAGAAGAAAATCAGTGAGTTGGTAGAGTCTTGAACTCTATCTTGCACCTTTATGAAATTAAACCCATAGGTCAGCGATGTCTGTAACCCACAAAAGGTGAAAACTGCAGGAGACTACCCCCCCCCCCCCCCACACACCTCTTGGGTGTGAGGGTGCCCCTTCATTGTGAAGAGAACTTGGTGGCCTTTCTGGGCCAAGCCTTGTGCTGAAAGGAAAGGCTGAACTTTAGGCTTTTCAGTTGAAGCATTGAGGTGCTCTACATTTCAAGGAGCTTTGAGCTCCCGAGGAGGGTTTTTTTTTTACATTCGGGAGTAAAATGTTCCCATCTGTGAGCAGTTTGATAAAATGGTCAAGTGCCTAAACAAACAGACATCTTCCTTGACAAGGCACACGTGTGCAGCACTTTTTTGCAGGCAACACTTTCAGGAGTGAATACATCACAGGCTGCACATTCTGTTCATGAACAGGGAACGTTTGTAAGTATTTGTAGGTCTCTCTGTACTTAAAGGGGCACGGCGAGATGGAGGAGAGTTCACCTGTATAATGCCAAGGCCTTTGCAGACAGAGGCAAGGAGCTTGTCAAGTTAAAAAGAATGTTGTGTGAAGGTCCCTCTTCAATATTGTGACAGTGTGGAGGAAAGAAATGCAACTTCTTGCAACACGGCCTCTACATCCTCTTCATTCCACTCCGATTCAGCATCCTCTAGGAGCGGCATATCAGGTTCAGACTTGATTGAGCAATGGTAGTCAAAGAAGAGACTGGGTGGTGTTCCTGAGCTCTAGACAAAAGGTGAGTGAATTCGGGCTGTAATCTGCCCCAGGAACTGTGGACATGAAGGCAGAGAATTCTGCTTTTGTCAAGTAGCAGACTTGAAATAGAACTTCAGAAGATGGTTCCAGCTAGTTTTCAAGAAACACATCCTAACTCAGGGGTGTTGTGTGGGCCTTCTGCAGAATTGGCTTCTATTTGCCTGGTATCTGCCATAGCTACAAATGATAGCCATCCTGTAAGGGATTTCCGGCAAGACGAATCGTGATCGGAAATGTGCGATCGTGCACATGCACGGCAAAGATTGGTGCCAGACGGCCTTTTTAAGGAGTGTCTCTGCACACGTTCAGTGCTGACTGGTCTTCAGCTCCTCCATGTCCTGCTTGTTCCTGTATGATTCCTTTGTTGCTGACCCGGCTTCTTCCTCACCTGACAC
The DNA here is from genome assembly GCF_062004578.1 of Staurois parvus. Taxonomy (NCBI): domain Eukaryota; kingdom Metazoa; phylum Chordata; class Amphibia; order Anura; family Ranidae; genus Staurois; species Staurois parvus. Next base: position 316,606 of record NW_028318904.1, on the reverse strand, counting down.
TGGTTCCTGACTTCGGCTCTGCTCCTGACCTTGGCTTTTCCTTTTGATTCTGTACCGTGCTGCCCGACTGTTGATGACCCTGGCTATTCCATGACATTGCTCCTGTCTCGCTCTGGTGCACACCTGGCAATCTGCAGAACCTGCTCTGCCTACTACTACTGTGCCAAAATCAGAGGATCATCAGCCTTCCAAGGTTTTCATCAGCAATAGCTGCAAACAACTACTGGCACTCTTGTTCCCCTGGGTCCTAGACTCCCTCTGTTCCTACTCCAGCGGGGTCAGGACTAGTGACACAAGTGAGGCAGACCTAGTCATTTCAGTCTCCCATCAGGTACGTGACACATCCCCTGTGGGGTACTCAAGGAGTAGTGTGTGGGAGACAGGGTACAATTGTCTGATAGGAGTACACGGTAACCCAGGTGTTGACCATCCTACAGTGAGTCCTTGTGGTGAAAGGATGGGAGGGAGCACCTGAATACCTTCTAAGGGGCTTCAGGTGGAAGTGGCATTAAAGCATGTGACCAGTGGTGTGATGGAGACCTGAGACTGTGCGGTCGAATTTTAGCACCAAGTTTGAAAAGTTCACATTGTGAAGTGAATACATTCTAAATAAAGCACCGTTTTGCACAGTAACTGTCCAATATACAGGGTGACTCCATCTTACCTGTCAACTATGCTGGACCGTATATGAAGTCCAAGCTTTACACGTCTTAATGGACTGGGTTCCTTAGCAATGGAGCCTGGCCCTACCCTGTGTTGCAAGAGCCAAGGTGAATGCTTCATGCAGCATCCAGTGCCCAAAGCACCATTACAGGGAATGCCCTCAGTACTGGTTTCTGGTACAGATCACAAGGTTTTACCAAAGTTGCCCCAGTTTGGATACACTGCTTCTGTATAGACACTAAAAGACGGTGACAATGATTGAAGAGTTGGAAGATAAAATAAACTAGTGGAGCTGTTTTCTCTGGCTAGGAGAAGAGGTCCATCACCTACAAACACCAGCAAAAAACTGAGGACTCAAGAAAGCAGGGTTAGATGAAAGGAGCCCTAGGGGGACATGTCCTCTAAGGATTGCCAGTGACCAATTACTTGAAGGTACAAGCCTATAACCCATGGTGTAGGAATACGTTGCCTGTGTCCTGTACAATTAAGATGAGAAAACCTTAAAAAAAAAAAAACTTGATATTACTGGAAGGACTTCCTAGTCACCCCTGAATATAAAATCTAATCTTTTATGAACATCATGGATCCTGTTTTCAGCTTCTAGATTTAGACCTATTTCCTATATGACTTCCTACATTAACCTGACCACAGACAGGAGAGATTACCTTCCCGTTCCCTCCTTTCAGCTCCTACTGCAAGTGGATCCTTTCCAACCCTCTTTCTTGATTCTCACCTCTTGCACCCCCTTTTTTCCCCTCTTCCTCCTCCACACACCAGAGACCCATTTCTTCCTGGTTTCTTCCCACCCCCAATCACTTTTACTTCCCCACTCTTGTCACATTCTATAAAAACAGACTTTCAAGGGTATGGGAGACTTTTTGGCTATGGGGTCTGGGTCTTCCAATTGGCATTACTGCTCCACTCCCTGTACACACACTCTGGGGAGTACATAAAAGGGGTCACTGACACCCTTTAGAATTCCATTGGGGTGAAGCACTGAAACTGATGGTGCTTGCACACAATTCATATACCAGTTGGGGACAGGTTTGGATGGCAATGGGCAGGATTCCATAGGTGTTAAAGGATTGAATAGCGACAATGGAATTCACCGATTGCTATTGACTGTCAGTCATAGGCATAGTGGGCCTGATGGTGAACGAGTCTGAGTTTCCCAGCAGGCTCCACCTATAGTCATTTCAATGTGACACGTCATCAGGGGCGGACTGACCATTTGGAAAGTCGGGCACTGCCCGAGGACCCGGGGTCAGTAGGAGGCTCCATGAGATGCCCCGGTACCTTTTTCAAAGGCTTTGAGTTTGGGCAAGGACACAGGGGCCCCATGATCTCCTATTGCCCGTGGGCCCCATGAGTTGTCAGTCCACCCCTACACGTCATTGACTGCCAGGAATCAGGAGGTCTTCATACTCATCTGAGAGCTGGCAGCAGTTCTATTAGAATCGGTTGCAGCCATGGTATTAGTATCTACAAAGTGACAACAGTAGGTACTACTTTAATCTGGTGCGGGTGTCAGTGATTGCACCAAAACCCAAACAAATCTTTCATAAATTATCTGCAGGTCTTGTTAAAGGGGCCATACTACCAGAAAACAGGTTGACCCTGGCTATACCGCAAGACAAGTCGCTGACCCTCAAAAGTGACACCCTGCTATGCTTTCCAGGCTTTTCTGTCCCATCTGTGTACCCGGGGCATACATGGTGGGTGTCGCTGGGTGGAAGGGAGGGAGACCAGAAAACTTCACTTTACTAATCTTCTCTAACGTCCAAGAACTCATCAGCGATGTGGACGAGGTGTGACTAAAGTTCTGTGATTGGTATCAGAAAACAAACAAAAAACAGAAGATACAAATGACCTTTATTGGCCCTCAGAATAATCGCCATCCCTCAACACACATTTGGCAATGTTCATAAAGCTTCTGGAAACTGTCACCAAAGGCGTCTTTAGGAATTGATCGCAGGTCATACATTCTTGGATTGCCTAGAAAACGTGCGCCTTTGACGCTCTTCAGGTGAGGAAACCGAAAGAAATCCACAGGCGCTAGATCAGGGGAGTACGGTGGATGATCGAGAACAGCTATGCCAAGAATTGGCACACACGGAGTGCACAGGCGCGCTATTGTGCAACAACATCCACTGTCCAGTCCTGTGCGACTGTGACCGAACACGGCAGGTGCGTCATAGCAACCGGTTCAAAACCTTCTCATAGAATGCGGCGTTCACGCTTTGCCCTGCGGGAAGGAATTCCTTATGGCTGATGTCACGGTTGTCGAAGAAGGCGACCAACATTGTCTTGACCTTGGACTTTTGCAAACAACTCTTATTGGGTCGTGAGGAAGAAGGTGAAGGTCATTCCATCGATTGCCGCTTGGATTCTGGATCAAACCAGTAGCACCAGGTCTCATCCCCTGTGACGATGGTTCGCAGAAAGAATGGATCCTGGCCACACATGGTGATGAAATCCCCAAAGATTTCCATCTGCTTTGCATTCTGTTTGTCGGTCAGCTTCTGCAGCACAAACCGGAAACCGATCTTACACTTACCCAAATCTTTGTGGACGATGGTGCGCACCTTGACTTGCTAATGCCCAATTCCTCCACCATCATTCGTACAGTCAGTCGCTGATCCCATGCCAGCATTTGTTGCACTTGCTCGATCATGTCTGGGGTTCTGCTTGTCGACGGCTTGTCCCAAACGTGGCTCATCCTCACTCATTTCCTGTTTGAACCAATTTTCTGCTCATGGCTTCCTTCCTGTACCAACATTTCTTGCATCTCCATCACCGGTTTCCCAAATTTGTAGCAGAATTTGATGTTCACTCGTTGACCCTACCTCTCACACTGACACGTTCGACTGCCTGCAGCGTCTTTACCCCGATGGTCATGTGTACTCCACACTAGGTGGTACTTCTCCACGTGTCTCTGGATAGCCATGTGCATCCACGTGAACCTGGCCCATTTTGCCGTTGAGATATCGGACCATTCACAAAACGTTTTAGACACACCTCGTATAATGACACTTGGTGAAGTTACTACTTGTCCCGGCCTCTGTAGAGGGGAAAAAGCTAACAGAATGCGCTCTGTACTCTTTGCTTCAGTGAAGGTCCAATGGACCCCCCCATCTCTTATTAGAGGACCTGTCATATAGATATTATATAACAGAGGGGGGTTTTGGTCTTGTAGGTGATATAAAGCATTTAGTAAAATAAGTGTCCAAATTTAAAAGTTAGAGCCAAAGACTTACACCCCTAAAAAAATTTCTGAACGCACCACACGTCATGTACACATAAAAACTTTGCTTGCTCTGCATGTTACAAAACCTATATTGCCCAAAGTATTGGTCGGCCGCCCTTTCCACACACATGACCTTTAATGGCCCCCCAGTCTTAGTCCGTAGGGTTCAATATGGAGTTGGCCCCGCCCTTTGCAGCTATTACAGCTTCAACTCTTCTGGGAAGGCCGTCCACAAGGTTTAGGAGGGTGTCTATGGGAAGGTTGGACCATTCTTCCAGAAGCACATTTGTCAGGTCAGGCACTGATGTCGGGGGAGGAGGCCTGGCTCGCAGTCTCTGCTCTAATTCATCCCAAAGGTGTTCTATGGGGTTGAGGTCAGGACTCTGTGCAGGACAGTCAAGTTCCTCCACCCCAAACTGGCTCCTCCATGTCTTTATGAACCTTGCTTTGTGTACTGGTGCGCAGTCGTGTTGGAAAAGGAAGGGAACATCCCAAAACTCTTCCCACAAAGTTGGGGGCATGAAATTGTCACCTTAAGAGTTCTCTTCACTGGAACTAGGGGGCCAAGTCCAACCCCTGAAAAACAACCCCACAGCATAATCCCCCCTCCACCAAACTTTACACTTGGCACAATGCAGTCAGACAAGTACCGTTCTCCTGGCAACCGCCAAACCCAGACACCTCCATCAGATTGGAGTGACAATCACACTTCTCTGTCTGGCAGCGAACACATCTCCACTGTTCTAGAGTCCAGTGGCGGCGTGCTTTACACCACGGCATTCAACGCTTTCCACTGCACTTGGTGATAGAAGGCTTGGATGCAGCTGCTCAGCCATGGAAACCCATTCCATGAAGCTCTCTACGCACTGTTGTTGGGCTCATCTGAAGGCCACACCAAGTTTGGAGGTCTTTAGCTATTGACTCTGCAGACAGTTGGTGACTTCTGCGCACTGTGCACTTCAGCATGCGCTGACCCCGCCCTGTCATGTGACGTGGCCTACCACTTGGTGGCTGAGTGGCTGTTGTTCCCAGTTGCTTCCACTTTGTTATAATCTCACTAACAGTTGAGCGTGGAATATTTAGTAGCCAGAAAATGTCACGGATGGACTTATTGCCCAGGTGGCCACCTATCACGGGACCACGCTTGGAGTCACTGAGCTCCTGAGAGCGACCCATTCTTTCACCAATGTTTGTAGAAGCAGTCTGCATGCCTAGGGGCTTGATTGTATACACCTGTGTCCATGGAGGGGATTGGAACACCTGAATCACATGATATGGAGGGGATTGGAACACCTGAATCGTGATTGGGAGTGCAGGGCCAATATAGTGTATCACGGCACACACTGGAGTGAGAGCAATAATTCTACAACCAATATTTATGGGGAACACCGATCACCTGGAGAAGCGTTTACAGCGCCACCTTTGGGAAATATAGTGCACTGAGCTTGGTCATCATTTTATGGCTGCACACAATTCTTAGGCTTGACACGTGTGGTATCTATCTGCTCAGCACAGCCTCACCATGTATAAATGACCAAACATTGGCAATATATTGTGTTTGTGTCTGAAAATGAACTAATGTATTTACTGAAAAATGTACACCTCACTAACCAATGCAGAAATATCAGCTGAATGAATAATAATAGTAACAATGTATCATTAATAATATATTGGAGGGACCACCATTTTATTCTCCAGGGTCTCGGCTTTCAGAGAAAAAAAAATACATTTTGAGGGATTTCAGTAATCTTTGGGCTTAAAATCATTAAACAAGTATGCAAAAAAAATACAAAAGTGATTGGAAAGGGATAAACATGGAATGTTGATGGAATGGAGAGTCTGGAGATGAAGGGAAATTATATCATTGGAGGGTGAGGCCCGGATCTCCAACACCATCCAACGAGATCCACCCAATATGTGTGATAGGACTGTGCTTAGAGTGTAAGCTCCTCTGCTACAGAGACCGATGGGACTGTGGGGGAATTAGAGTGTAAGCTCCTCTGCTACAGAGACTGATGGGACTGTGGGGGAGGGGACATTAGAGTGTAAGCTCCTCTGCTACAGAGACTGATGGGACTGTGGGGGAGGGGACATTAGAATGTAAGCTCCTCTGGTACAGAGACTGATGTGACTGTGGGGGAGGGGACATTAGAGTGTAAATTTGTGTTTATTAAAAATCTTACAAACATCATAAAAAACATTTACATATATACAGAATAAAATATAAATATATGTAATTATGCAAAAACAGCTTACTTCAGCAAAGAAAACAGCTTTTTTGCCGGAAAAAAACAAAGCAGAACCAGAGTGTAAGCTCCTCTGTACAGAGACTGATGGGACTGCGAGGGAGGGGACATTAGAGTGAAGCTCCTCTGGTACAGAGACTGATGGGACTGTGGGGGAGGGGACATTAGAGTGTAAGCTCCTCTGGTACAGAGACTGATGTGACTGTGGGGGAGGGGACATTAGAGTGTAAGCTCCTCTGGTGCAGAGACTGATGTGACTGCGGGGGAGGGGGCATTAGAGCGTAAGCTCCTCTGGTACAGAGACTGATGGGACTGTGGGGGAGGGGGCATTAGAGCGTAAGCTCCTCTGGTGTAGAGACTGATGTGACTGCGGGGGAGGGGGCATTAGAGCGTAAGCTCCTCTGGTACAGAGACCGATGGGACTGTGGGGGAGGGGGCATTAGAGCGTAAGCTCCTCTGGTACAGAGACTGATGGGACTGCAGGGGAGGGGACATTAGAGCGTAAGCTCCTCTGGTACAGAGACTGATGGGACTCCTCTGTAATGAGATATAAATCTCCGTCCTCCCCCACCCTGCCATGTCTCCCCTCTCACATCATTGATCACCTATAATCTGTGTTATCAATCATTTGCTCCATGTGTCTCCATGTGTTCCCATCTTCATCCATCCTCACCTGTCTACACCACGCCTCTTCCTGTCACACCTCCCCAAACACTAGTACACCAAGGTCTTTTATATGATGGTGGCCATTTTGCGTAGGACCAACCCCATACTAAACTGCATAGGGCACGCAGGAATTCCTCTAGCAGACACTAGAGGTATCACTGCTCTGTGGGAGGACTCCGGCTGGGGGGCGGCCATTTTTGTGTAGAGCAAAGCATGTGATCTGGATGTATGGTGGATCAGGAATCAGAGAATGTCATCTGCAGAGGAAGATCTGTGTGACGTCACACTCATACATGGGAGGGATGAATGAATTCTATCACAAAATGAAATGATACAATGTTTAATACATTCAGTATGTTTAATAATGATACGTCTATAGTAATAATCCATTTAAAGGGGAACTCCATGCAGGTAATATAGAAATGACCGCAGCTCAACCCCTCCCCCTCTGGAGGATCCACCCCCTCCTGACCGGGCCATTTGTTGCGTTATGGTGCTGCGTTACTTTACAATTGCGCGGTCATGCAACGCCGCACTCAAATCAAATTTACGTCCTTTTTTCCCATAAATTGAGCTTTCTTTCGGTCGTATTTGATCACCTCTGCATTTTTTTTTTTTACGCTATTAAAAAAAAGAGAAAAAAACAATATTTTTGGCTATTTTGCTATTAAACATGTCCAGTAGAAAAAAAAAAAATCTAATTTCATCATAAATTTAGGCCAAAATGTATTCTGCTCCGTGTCTTCACTAAGAAAAAAAATCTCAATACGTGTAAATTAATTGGTTTCAATGAAAGTTATAGCGTCTACAAATGGCGGTATATACACTGGGATTTTTTTTTTACTAGTAATGGCGGCGATCAGCAATTTATAGCGGGACTGCGTCAGGTATTCTGACACTGGGGGGAGGGGACTGACTCGGTGTCATTGACATCCCCAGTGACACCAATACAGTGATCAGGGCTAAAAAAAAGCACCAACACTGTACTAATGGCACTGGGCAGGAAGGGGTTAACATCTGGGGCCATCAAAGGGTTAACTGTGTGCTGGGAGTGTTTTACTAGGGGGCGGGGGGTGTGCTTCACTGTAATCACACTGCTCTGGATGGCTGTGCTATGCAGAGCCACACAAAGCAGTGTACAGGAGCTGACAGGGGAGAGATCTGTATTGTTTACAAACAGTTCTCCCCTCCGCCGGAGATCCTCGGCAATCACCGGACACCAGCGAGTAATCACTGGCTGGGACCTGGTGATTGACAACTGCGGCTGCGAATGACGGCACAGGTGCCCTCTACCTAAACATGCAAAATCACATATATATATACATGATTTTGCGCAAAGCTACCTCTTATGCTCCTGTGCTCGCTTCCCAGCCCGCCTCTGATGCTCCTGTGCTCGCTGCCCAGCCCGCCTCTGATGCTCCTGTGCTCGCTTCCCAGCCCGCCTCTGATGCTCCTGTGCTCTCTTCCCAGCCCGCCTCTGATGCTCCTGTGCTCGCTTCCCAGCCCGCCTCTGATGCTCCTGTGCTCGCTACCCAGCCCGCCTCTGATGCTCCTGTGCTCGCTGCCCAGCCCGCCTCTGATGCTCCTGTGCTCGCTGCCCAACCCGCCTCTGATGTTCCTGTACTCGCTGCCCAGCCCGCCTCTGATGTTCCTGTGCTTGCTGCCCAGCCCGCCTCTGATTCTCATGTGCTCGCTGCCCAGCCCGCCTCTGATGCTCCTGTGCTCGCTGCCCAGCCCGCCTCTGATTCTCCTGTGCTCGCTGCCCAGCCCGCCTCTGATTCTCCTGTGCTCGCTACCCAGCCCGCCTCTGATGCTCCTGTGCTCGCTGCCCAGCCCGCCTCTGATTCTTCTGTGCTCGCTGCCCAGCCCGCCGCTGATTCTTCTGTGCTCGCTGCCCAGCCCGCCTCTGATGCCCCTGTGCTCGCTTGAGAGAGACACAACAGAGGGCGGGAGACGCAGCAGAGGGAGGGAGACGCAGCAGAGGGCGGGAGACACAGCAGAGGGAGGGAGACGCAGCAGAGGGAGGGAGACGCAGCAGGGGGAGGGAGACGCAGCAGAGGGCGGGAGACGCAGCAGAGGGCGGGAGACACAGCAGAGGGAGGGAGACGCAGCAGAGGGCGGGAGACGCAGCAGAGGGCGGGAGACGCAGCAGGGGGAGGGAGACGCGGCAGAGGGCGGGAGACGCAGCAGGGGGAGGGAGACGCGGCAGAGGGCGGGAGACGCAGCAGAGGGCGGGGGACGCAGCAGAGGGAGGGAGACGCAGCAGAGGGCGGGAGATGCAGCAGAGGGAGGGAGACGCAGCAGAGGGCGGGAGACGCAGCAGAGGGAGGGAGACGCAGCAGAGGGCGGGAGACGCAGCAGAGGGCGGGAGACGCAGCAGAGGGCGGGAGACACAGCAGAGGGAGGGAGACGCAGCAGAGGGAGGGAGACGCAGCAGAGGGATGGAGACGCAGCAGAGGGCGGGAGATGCAGCAGAGGGCGGGAGACTCAGCAGAGGGAGGGAGACGCAGCAGAGAAAGACGCAGCAGAGGGAGGGAGACGCAGCAGAGGGAGGGAGATGCAGCAGAGGGCGGGAGATGCAGCAGAGGGCGGGAGACTCAGCAGAGGGAGGGAGACGCAGCAGAGGGAGGGAGACGCAGCAGAGGGAGGGAGACGCAGCAGAGGGCGGGAGACGCAGCAGAGGGAGGGAGACGCAGCAGAGGGTGGGAGACGCAGCAGAGGGCGGGAGACGCAGCAAAGGGAGGGAGACGCAGCAGAGGGTGGGAGACGCAGCAGAGGGAGGGAGACGCAGCAGAGAGAGGGAGACGCAGCAGAGGGCGGGAGACGCAGCAGAGGGAGGGAGACGCAGCAGAGGGAGGGAGACCCAGCAGAGGGCGGGAGACGCAGCAGAGGGCGGGAGACGCAGCAGAGGGAGGGAGACGCAGCAGAGGGCGGGAGACGCAGCAGAGGGAGGGAGACGCAGCAGAGGGTGGGAGACACAGCAGAGGGCGGGAGACACAGCAGGGTGGATTCCACTCCTGTATATGTATTTGCCTGCCTGCCGCTGCTGTTAAACTCGCAGCAGGGAAGAGGACGGGGGATATGTCAGTTCTATATGGGGAGCGGGAGCTGCCCAGCCTGTCACTTGTTAGCTCCTGCCCTCAGTGCAGACCTTCCGAATCTCTCGTCCTTTTCCCTGAGGTGAGTTTAATTAACAGCAGTGGTGGTGGCAGGAGAATATATATACTGAAGAGGAATCCACCCTGCTGTGCCCTCTGCTGTGCTAATGTAGGACCCTGAAGTGGAAGAGCTGCAGTGCAGACTGTGGTTTAATGGGGGGTCTGTGATTGTAAGGGAGGACTGTCTTTGGGGGAGCAGTGATATGGGGGTGATGTGGTGTGAGAGGGGAGCTGTGATATGGGGGCTGTGATGTGAGTGAGGAGCTGTGATATGGGGGGTTGTGATGTGAGTGGGGAGCTGTGATATGGGGGGGATGTGATGTGATATGGGTGGATGTGATATGGGGGGTTGTGATGTGAGAGAGGGGAGCAGTGATCTGGGGGGCTGTGACATGAGTGGGGAGCTGTGATATGGGGGGGATGTGATGTGAGAGAGGGGAGCAGTGATCTGGGAGGCTATGACGTGAGTGGCGAGCTGTGATATGGGGGGGGGGATGTGATGTGATATGGGTTGATGTGATGTGAGAAAGAGGAGCTGTGATACGGGGGGCTGTGATGTGAGAGGGAGAGCTGTGATATAGGGGGGAATGTGATGTGAGGAGGGCTGTGATGTGAGACGGAGAGCTGTGATATGGGGGGCTGTGATGTGAAAGGGAGAGCTGTGATATTGGGGGGGCTGTGATGTGAAAAGGGGATCTGTGATATTGGGGGGCTGTGATGTGAAAAGGGGGAGCTGTGATATTGGGGGGCTGTGATGTGAGAGGGAGAGCTGTGATATGGGGGGCTGTGATGTGAAAAGGGGGAGCTGTGATATGGGGGCCTGTGATGTGAAAAGGGGGAGCTGTGATATGGGGGGCTGTGATGTGAGAGGGAGAGCTGTGATATGAGGGAGGCTGCAATATGGGGGCTGTGATGTGAGAGGGAAAGCTGTGATATGGGAGAGGCTGCAATATGGGGGGCTGTGATGTGGAAGGCTGTGATGTGAGGGGAGAGCTGTAATGTGGGGGGGTTGTAATGTGGGGGGCTTTGATTTGAAAGGAGCTTGTGATATAAGGGGAAACTGTGATGGATTGTCTGTGATGTGAAAGAGGGGACAGGCCCTCAGGGTTATGGGGAACAGGCCGCTGTCCTCATCAACATGGGGACAAGGTGCTTTGGGGGAGAGCCCCCCTACCCCAAAGCCCCCCCTATGTTAAGGACATGTGGCCTGGTAAGGTTCAGGAGGGGGGGGTGCTCGGTCATTCCCTCCTTACCTGGCCTGCCAGGCTGCATGCTCATATATGGGTCTGGTATGGACTTTGGGGAAGCCCCCACACCATTTTTAAAACATTTGGTGTGGGGTTCCCCTTAAATTCCATAGCACACCTGAAAGACCTGGTATGTTTTGGTGGTTCCCCCACGCTTTTATTTCTCAATTTTTTTTATTGCCACCAACTCTTCTGTGTACATTCAGCTGTCAGCAGGGAACCCCACTATCTGTTGTTAAGGACGCGGTGCCCGGCTTTCTAGCCCACTCCTTAACAACCAGCTGGTCGTCAAGGATGCTGGCAGCTCTGCTCCTTGCCGTTAATGCTCCTAAACATTGCTTACACACTGCTAAAACAGTAGCAAAAAAGGGTAAAAATTTGCATTTTTTATCCAGCTTTTTTTTGCGTTTTTTTGTGTCTAGTGTGCATGGAGCCTTATGGCGTTTTTTGGGGGAGGAGTAGAACCCCGCTCAGGTTTTAACTGCTTTAAGGGGCTCCATTAGAGAGATCTCCCTCACTTCCTGTCCTGGTGACAACATTTTACAAGACAAGAAAAGAAGGAAAATCTAAAACAAATACAAAAAAAAAAAACAACTTACAAGGGTTCTAATCCTTCAAATCCTATTATTAGAGTCCTGGATAACAATGGAAAACCTGACGGAAGTTTCAATCCTTCCCCACTAAATCCAAAAAAGTTTTCTACACATACACTGTAAAGGTGCAGGCTGCAGGGCTGTCTTCCCAATCCTGGTTAAGCTACCTAGTCTTTATCTGACCTGGAACAAGCATGCAGCCAGTGAAGTCTAAAAAAAAAAAAATCTGACCTCCTGCATGCTTGTTCCTGGTCAATGGTAGACTAGGTGGTGAAGTGAGGTTTAGGATGAAGATGTCGGTCCCGGAACCTTCATGCTTTAAACCTAAATCAGTCCTATTGTTTTTTCTCCACTGCTTCCTTCTATTGGCCAACTATTACACCAATCAGATTCTCCACCCTGTGACGTCACCACGTCTCTGGGCAGATTTCTTACCTCCTGATTTCCCCCCCAGATATCTTTATACAGGAGCCACTCCCTACAAATTCCCCGGCATGGAGGGGCTGAGTGAAGGTGGTGGTGAAGGTGTGGAGGTGTCGGATCGGGTCACACAGATCATAGAAGGAGATCCGCCCGGCCTCATAATCCAGATCTATCAGATTCTCCACCCTGTGACGTCACCACGTCTCTGGGCAGATTTCTTACCTCCTGATTTCCCCCCCAGATATCTTTATACAGGAGCCACTCCCTACAAATACCCCGGCATGGAGGGGCTGAGTGAAGGTGGTGGTGAAGGTGTGGAGGTGTCGGATCGGGTCACACAGATCATAGAAGGAGATCCGTCCGGCCTCATAATCCAGATCTATCCTGACTCTGGTACTGGAGACACCGCCGGGGAATCGGGTCCTATTACTGTCATGTATCACTGAGCACTGATTACCCCCCAACCTCTCCAACCCCCAGGACTTCTTATTATATCCCGACTCTGGTACTGGAGACATCACCGGGTAATGGGGTCTCATTACTGCCATGACTCACCCACTACTCATTATACCCCAAACTCTCCAAACCCCAGGACTCCCTATTACGTCCAATCCATGACTGAGCTCCTCTCCTATATAATATAACCTTTTTGTGATATAATAATAATACAATTAAACCCTAAAGTGTCATATACAATCTCAAAAATCCCCCCCAAAAAAAAAAATTGTCCAAAAAAAGAAAAAGAAAAGTCCAAAGAAAAGTCCAGTGTTCAAAAAAGTCCCAGATTTCCAAACTTTTTCATCCAATAGGAAGGATTGAATCCTATTCCATCCCGTAAGAACCTCAAAAATAAAAAAATAATAATAAATCAGAGATCTTCCATTCTCTCTTCAAATATATTTTTCCAAGGTCCTCAGAAAGACGAGAAGGGTCTCAGGACTCATATTCAAAGTATAGGGAAAATTTTAATAGCCACTTACATTTAAAATTTAGAATTTCCAGCTCCAAACATGGCTCATATGCAAGTTCCAACAAACAAATGCAGAAAACCATGTGCGGATAACCAACAAAATGGCCACGGCGACACTTCCGGTTTGCGTACGTGCGTCTTGACGTCACTCCCCTAACGCGTTTCGTCACTTCCGGACTTCGTCTTTTTCAAAACTTCAATAAACAGAAATTGGAAAAAAAAGAAACAGCTCAAGGACTGTATTACTGACTCTAAGTATGCAAGTGTGGAAAATGGATTTTAGCGGGACCCAAAATGAATTCAGAAGCCCTCAAGAAGGTAGCGCTACACGAGCAACGAGGTGAATTCAAGTAAGGAGTTGGTCTGGTTCAATGCAGCATGTATGTGTGTAAAATATACTGACACCTAAGGAGAGTGTTGAGCATTGCAGTCAATCATCCAATATGCAGTTAGCACGTCCCCAGACCGCACTCCTCACGGGTTGTCAGGAATGGACTTGCCAGTAATGGTGGGACTCACCTGCCTTGTGGGCTGCAGTACCAGGGCTGGCCAGCGGGTGCTCTCAGCAATCAGAGACTCAACCCTGCAGTCAGCCAAACACCTGAAGCTGATTACGGAGGTGTATTTAAGGGATGGCCAGACCTGCAGTCTGTGCCTTGGTGTGTGTTTTTCTATGGGCCCCTGTATCTTGTTACCTGCATTCCTGTTCCTGCCTGACTGACTCGCTGCCGACCCTGCCTGATCCGGACCTCTGCTGACTTCTCCTGTTTGATCCCTGGCTTGTGACCCTGACCATTCTCTGCCTGACCCCTTGTACCTACCTGCCCGTTAGTTGCTGTACCCGGCTCGTGACCTGACTACTCCCTGCCTGCTCCTCCTGTTCCTACCTGCCCGATTGTTATTGACCCGGCCTGCCTGACTACGCTTGCATTGTATGTATTGTTATCTGTGGGTGGTTTGGTTTGGTTCGTTTGCACTGTGTTATGTTTTAGTATTGCACTGCGTTTATGTATTGTTAGTATTAATAAATTATATTGTTTATAACATATCTGAAGCCTGCGTTTCCCTGCGTCAGTTCACATACCTCTGGTCATACCCGGAGCCCTGACACGGGTACACTATTGTGGTGCCACACTAGTCAGCCCATACAATTACAATACATGAATCTCGCTTGACACTGTGGTAACATGACAGGCTCTGCATACAATTATAATATCATAGCAATGTCCCAATGATCTCCTCTCCTGTCTATATTGGGGTAACACATCCCGACTCTCCAGTACTCTGACCCCCCGACATCCACTTCCCAGTAATGTCTCCCAGAGGAGAAGCTCTGACTGCTCATCACCTGGGGATCCTGGAATCTCTCTGGTGTTTCTGGCCGATTCTGATATGATGGTGAGAATGCAGTTTTCCCGTCATCTGATATACTGTATCATTATTTGAACATTTAACAAACTAAGAGGAAATGAAGGAATGCAAGTGATCGGAAGATTAGTGGGGAACACAGACACGATTTGGGGGTTGTCAATCAAAAGCCAGAAAACTTCCCTTCCTGTATTGAAGGAAAGTATTGTACTGTGGGGATCAAAACCCACTCAGCCCCTGCTAGACTGCATTATGTGTTATGGCAGTGAGGGGGCAGTGAGGGGGCAGTGAGGGGGTAGTTTACACTTTGTATGTTCTAACACAATAGTAGATCATAGGGTCTTGGGCAGAGATGGGTCATATAGTTACATAGTCTGGTTGAAAAGAGAAAAAAGTCCATCCAGTTCAACCATAAAATTAAAAAGAAAAAAAAGCTGCAGCTGGTAGCACTGAGTTCTTACAGGTTGATGGGTTCGATGTTATCTCAGAGGAACTCAGGTGTTGTGCTGACAGACCTTCTGCAGAGTAGAAGTGTGGGAAACTGGTTAGGTGGGGCACTGGTGGTCATGCTACTGTACAAGCTCCAGGTCACCTGGCTGTGGCCTTACGTCATGATCAAATACACTATATTGCCAAGTATTGGGCCGCCTGCCTGTCCACGCACATGACCTTTAATGGCCCCCCAGTCTTAGTCCGTAGGGTTCAATATTGAGTTGGCCCCGCCTTTCCACGCACATGACCTTTAATGGCCCCCCAGTCTTAGTCCGTAGGGTTCAATATTGAGTTGGCCCCGCCTTTCCACGCACATGACCTTTAATGGCCCCCCAGTCTTAGTCCGTAGGGTTCAATATTGAGTTGGCCCCGCCCTTTCCACATACATGACCTTTAATGGCCCCCCAGTCTTAATCCGTAGGGTTCAATATTGAGTTGGCCCCGCCCTTTCCACGCACATGACCTTTAATGGCCCCCCGGTCTTAGTCCGTAGGGTTCAATGTTGAGTTGGCCCCGCCCTTTGCAGCTATAACAACTTCAACTCTTCTGGGAAGGCCGTCCACAAGGTTTAGGAGGGTGTCTATGGGAAGGTTGGACCATTCTTCCAGAAGCACATTTGTCAGGTCAGGCACTGATGTCGGGGGAGGAGGCCTGGCTCACAGTCTCCGCTCTAATTCATCCCAAAGGTGTTCTATGGGGTTGAGGTCAGGACTCTGTGCAGGCCAGTCAAGTTCCTCCACCCCAAACTGGCTCCTCCATGTCTTTATGGACCTTGCTTTGTGCACTGGTGCGCAGTCATGTTGGAACAGGAAGGGGCCATCCCCAAACTCTTTCCACAAAGTTGGGAGCATGAAATTGTCCAAAATGTCACCTTAAGAGTTCCCTTCACTAGAACTAGGGGGCCAAGCCCAATCCCTGCAAAACAACCCCACACCATAACCCCCGTCCTCCAAACTGTACACTTGTCACGAGGGGCGGACTGACAATTCATGGGGCCCCCGGGCAATAGGGGATCATGGGGCCCCTGTGTCCTCGCCCACACCCACAAAAGCCTATGAAAAAGCCAATGAAAGGTACCAGGGGCATCTCATGGGGCCCCTTACTGACCCCAGGCCCTCGGGCAGTTTCCGAGTGCTTGAATGGTCAGTCCGCCCCTGCTTGGCACAATGCAGTCAGACAAGTAATGTTCTCCTGGCAACTGCCAAACCCAGACATGTCCATTGGATTGCCAGACAGAGAAGCATGATTGGTCATTCCACGGAACATGTCTCCACTGCTCTACGCACTGTTGTTGGGCTCATCTGAAGGCCACACCAAGTTTGGAGGTCTTTAGCTATTGAATCTGCAGACAGTTGGCGACTTCTGCGCACTGTGCGCTTCAGCATGCGCTGACCCCGCCCTGTCATGTGACGTGGCCTACCACTTGGTGGCTGAGTGGCTTGTGTTCCCAGTGGCTTCCACTTTGTTATAATCCCACTAACAGTTGAGCGTGGAATATTTAGTAGCCAGGAAATGTCACGGGTGGACTTATTGCCCAGGTGGCCACCTATCACGGGACCACGCTTGGAGTCACTGAGCTCCTGAGAGCGACCCATTCTTTCACCAATGTTTGTAGAAGCAGTCTGCATGCCTAGGGGCTTGATTGTATACACCTGTGTCCATGGAGGGGATTGGAGCACCTGAATCACATGATTTGGAGGGGATTGGAACACCTGAATCACATGATTTGGAGGGCTGGTCCAACACGTTTGGCAATATAGTGTATCTGGGTGTGTTAGTCCATAAAGTACCCCTAGAAGCCAGCGCCAATAGCTAAGAATGGTGGCAGCATACAATGACAAATTCACCTGTACCCTTCTAGTCTGTGGCCAGTGGATGAAGTGGATCTGCAGTCCTGATCCTGACCCATTAGAATCATTTACGGAGGTGTATAGTAGCCCTCTCTTATGTGTGAAGGGACAGGCTGAGACATCTGTGGTGCTGAAATTAAATTAGGAAACCTTTACCCCCCAACCCATGGAACCTTCCATGTAGACATTATAGTTGACCCATTTAGGCTCAGCTATGCATCATCTAGACGGGGGAGATGTAACAAAAATGTAAAAATGGGTGGTATTACCAATAGGGGAGAGGTAACATTAAGCGTATAGAAAGGGATGATGTTACAAATACCTGCGATATCAGATCACTCCCATGTTGTTATCGTTTTGTATTTGATATTATATGTTACAGGAGTGGGCTCCATTCATTTTATTTCCAGTATCTTATAGTAGGCAAATGTTTCCAAATTAGAATTTGAAAGGAAAGGGCGGTCCTGCAGACCAGAATTGACACCCATATGCCAAAGACATTCTTCCATCCTTGTAGGTTTAGGTAAGGATCGCTGAACCTCAAAGGGAGTCTCTAGCTAAGCCAACACCGAGGCCTGTACACATCGAAGACTCCGAACTACAGTGTCCACCAACAATTTACCGTATTTTTCGCTCCATAAGACGCACTTTTTTCCCCCCAAAAAAGGGGGGAAAATGTCAGTGCGTCTTATGGAGCGAATGTAAAGCGGCTGGTCCGGTATTTCTGCCGCCACCATGTCAGAATATCGGGCCGGCCGCTTAGTTCTTCTCTCCTGCAGGGCCTTACCTGTTCCTCGCTCCAGCGCTGCAGTCTTCCCGTGGCGGCTTCTGTGACAGCCGGGTGCCCACTGCGCATGCGTGAGAAGAGCCGCACTTTGTGAATGGTCTGGTGTCTTCTGAGACACATGACAGGTCCCAGAAGGCGCCGGGCCATTCACAAAGCGCAGCGCTTCTCGCGCATGCGCAGTGGGCACCCGGCTGTCACAGAAGTCGCCGCGGGAAGAAGAAGGAAGGACAACTACGCGGAAGTGGGAGCGGGTACCTGTCAAATTCAAGTACCCGCTCCCCCTCCCTCCCCAAAGGTCCGCAGTCTCTGGTCATCTCCTTTACTGTCTGCAGTCTCTGGTCATCCCCTGCACTGTCTGCAGTCTCTGGTCTTCTGTACTATGTCCACAGTCTCTGGTCATCTGTACTATGTCCGCAGTCTCTGGTCATCTCTTGTACTGTGTCCGCAGTCTCTGGTCATCTCCTGTACTATGTCCGCAGTCTCTGGTCATCTCCTGTACTGTGTCCGCAGTCTCTGGTCATCTCCTGTACTGTGTCCGCAGTCTCTGGTCATCTCCTGTACTGTGTCCGCAGTCTCTGGTCATCTCCTGTACTGTGTCCGCAGTCTCCGGTCATCTCCTGTACTGTGTCCGCAGTCTCCGGTCATCTCCTGTACTGTGTCCGCAGTCTCTGGTCATCTCCTGTACTATGTCGGCAGTCTCTGGTCATCTCCTGTACTATGTCCGCAGTCTCTGGTCATCCCCTGTACTGTGTCCGCAGTCTCTGGTCATCCCCTGTACTATGTCTGCAGTCTCTGGTCATCTCCTGTACTGTGTCCGCAGTCTCTGGTCATCCCCTGTACTGTGTCCACAGTCTCTGGTCATCCCCTGTACTGTGTCCGCAGTCTCTGGTCATCCCCTGTACTGTGTCCGCAGTCTCTGGTCATCTCTTGTACTGTGTCCGCAGTCTCTGGTCATCTCCTGTACTATGTCTGCAGTCTCTGGTCATCTCCTGTACTATGTCCACAGTCTCTGGTCATCTCCTGTAATATGTCCGCAGTCTCTGGTCATCCCCTGTACTATGTCCGCAGTCTCTGGTCATCTCCTGTACCGTGTCCGCAGTCTCTGGTCATCCCCTGTACTGTCCGCAGTCTCTGGTCATCCCCTGTACTGTGTCCGCAGTCTCTGGTCATCTCCTGTACCGTGTCCGCAGTCTCTGGTCATCCCTGTACCGTGTCCGCAGTCTCTGGTCATCTCCTGTACTATGTCCGCAGTCTCTGGTCATCCCCTGTACTATGTCCGCAGTCTCTGGTCATCTCCTGTACTATGTCCGCAGTCTCTGGTCATCTCCTGTACTGTGTCCGCAGTCTCTGGTCATCCCCTGTACTGTGTCCGCAGTCTCTGGTCATCCCCTCTACTGTCCGCAGTCTCTGGTCATCCCCTGTACTGTGTCCGCAGTCTCTGGTCATCTCCTGTACCGTGTCCGCAGTCTCTGGTCATCCCTGTACCGTGTCCGCAGTCTCTGGTCATCTCCTGTACTATATCCGCAGTCTCTGGTCATCCCCTGTACTATGTCCGCAGTCTCTGGTCATCTCCTGTACTATGTCCGCAGTCTCTGGTCATCTCCTGTACTGTGTCCGCAGTCTCTGGTCATCCCCTGTACTGTGTCCGCAGTCTCTGGTCATCCCCTGTACTGTGTCCGCAGTCTCTGGTCATCTCCTGTACCGTGTCCGCAGTCTCTGGTCATCCCTGTACTGTGTCCGCAGTCTCTGGTCATCCCCTGTACTGTGTCCGCAGTCTCTGGTCATCTCCTGTACTGTGTCCGCAGTCTCTGGTCATCCCTGTACTGTGTCCGCAGTCTCTGGTCATCCCCTGTACTGTGTCTGCAGTTCATTGGTTCAGAATATTTTTTTTCTTGTTTTTCTCCTCTAAAACCTAGGCGTGTCTTATGGAGCGAAAAATACGGTACCTTATGTCAAAGATATTTTTTATAAATCTAAAATAATAGCTGCAAAGAGATGAAAATAATGCCTTCTGATAATACACATTTTGGGTTTTGTGCACATATAAAATGGCATGTGTCGGTTGTACAGAACCCCCAATAGATCCACAAATGGTTGCATGGAGCCTGCTTGTGATGGCCATACAGAGATTGGACTTGTTGCTATTGGATTGAGGTAGCGGTGTGGGGAATCCCTATCCCGGCTGGTCTATGTAACACGGCATACTCCAGAAGGTAAAACCTCTCCTCCGAGCAGGGAAAGTGCCCCCCCCCCCCCAGATCTGATTGGGCAAGGGTTAGAAATATGGGCAGCGTGGTTTGCATGGAGTGTAGCACTATCCTATCAGGGGCCGCTGGATTTGTTTGAGTCCCCCTGATTTCTGCACGGCCAGCAACATGCATTTTCCACACTTGTACACTGAGCCGGAAAACAGTCGTTGAACTGGTTTTTAGTTGTTTTTATTAAGGGGTTAACAACTGGGATGGGGTCTAAGAGTATATGGGATGCCCAAGGAACTGCAAACTTGAGGAAAAACATCTTGGCAACATATTCTGTACAAAAGTCAGGCCCAAGAATAGCAACAGTCTCATTTAAGTAGCACTGAAGTCCCCTTGGTGTACCTCCTCAGACCCTGGATGATTCCTCCTCTTCACCCATCTGCACTGAGGGTATCCATGGGCAAGGGGTCCCAACACCTGTCAGTTAAGCAGAACTAGTTGGGTATTACACCTGACCACCCTCTCCCCTTATCTGGCTCAGGAGGTGTAGCAGTACTCACACTGTCCCGTCCTGTTAGCTTGGTGGGTTGGTGGGTTGGTGGCTGCCTTAAGACCGTACTCTGGGTTGGCTTCTTCCTTGCTGCACAAGATGTTCTCCGAAAGAGACGGTGGGACAGAGGAGATCCTCCCTTCCAGTGACCTGCCTGTAACTAAGCCCCCTTCCTGGGGCCCCCTCCCGAGCTCTACACTCCAGTCTTTCTCTCAGTCCATCTACCGCCAGACACTGCCCTCCTGTTCCCCAGGCTCTGTCATATTTAAGGGTTGTCCTTGGTCACCATGCCCAGACTCCTGTCAGGAGATTGGCGAAGGTCCCTCAAACATGCAGATCTGAGCCTCCTCCACCCCTGTTATGGAAAGTTCTCTAGGTTTCTGGAAAGGTGGGAGGGCTCCATAAGCTCTGACCTGTAGAACCTCCCAGCCTGTCATGAGGTGAACTCACTACCTCACCCAGCCTCTATCTAAAAAACAACAAGTCTGTCTAGCTGAACCTAGAGGGCGCTACATTAGTATGATTAGTTGCTGGACCTCGATGGGCTCCCACCCTATTATTTCATAGCGAATAACCATATTCTGTATGTACTTTTGTCTATTTTGTATTATTTGCAATATTCATCTTTGTACGTATTTTATACACTGCCCACTTTCGGGATATTAACCCCTCGCCTACTGGGCACTTCTACCCCCTTCCTGCCCTGGCTAATTTTCAGCGATGTAGTACTTTGAATGACAATTGTGCGGTCATGCAACATTGTACCCGTATTAAATTTTTATCATTTTTTTCACACAAATAGAGCTTTCTTTTGGTGGTATTTATTCACCGCTGGGTGTTTATTTTGCTAAAGAACCAAAAAAATACCGAACATTTTGAAAAAAAAAGTTTTTCTTTGTTCCCATTACAAAATTTAGCAAACAGGTAATTTTTCTCTTTCACTGATGTGCATTGATGAGGCTGCACTGATAAGCAGCACTGATGAGGGGGGCACTGGTGGGCATTGATGAGGAGGCACTGATGAGACTGCACTGATATGTGGCACTTACGGGCACTGATAGGTGGCAATGATGAATACTGATATGCGGCACTGATGGGCACTAATAGGCAGCACTGAAGGACACTGACTGGCGGCACTGATTGATGGTACAAACTGGTGGCACTGATAAGTGGCACTGGTTGGTGGCACTGATGGGCACAGATTGGCAGCACTGCTGGGAAATGCTGGGCACTGATGACACGACCCTGATAGGCCGCACTGATGGGCACTGATAGGCTGCACTGATGAGTGGGCACTGGTGGGCATTGATGAGGAGGCACTGATGAGACTGCCCTGATATGTGGCACTGATGGACACTGAGAGGTGGTAATGATGGGAACTAATATGCGGCACTGGTGGGCACTAATAGGCAGCACTGAAGGAAACTGACTGGAAGCACTGACTGATGGCACTGGCTGGTTGCACTAATGGGCACAGATTGCAGCACTGCTGGGAACTGCTGGGCATTGATGAGGCGACTCTGATAGGCTGCACTGATGGGCACTGATAGGCTGCACTGATGGGGGGCACTGGTGGGCATTGATGAGGAGACACTGATGAGACTGTATTGATATGTGGCACTGATAGGCAGCAATGATGAGAACTGATATGCAGCACTGATGGGCACCAATAGGCAGCACTGAAGGAAACTGACTGGTGGCACTGATAAGCGGAACTGGCTGGTGGCATTGATGGGCACAGATTGGTAGCACTGCTGGACACTGATGAGCAGCACTGCTGGGCATTGAAGGGCAGCATTGTTGGGCACTGATAGGAAGCACTGTTGGGCACAGATGGGCAGTTTTTGGCTGCACTGATAATCAGGGCACTGGGAAAGCACTACCAATAACCGGCAAGTGTATTTACACGGTGATCAACTGTGATTGGACACAGCTGATTGCGTGGTAAACGGCCGCTGTGATGGACCTTTCACTATGTCATGTGATCAGCTGTGTCCACAGGACACAGCGATCACAGAGAGCACCGGACGCGCGCCGCTGGGGGTGTGCGGGGGGGGGGGGGGGCTGTTCTGGGAGGATGTCATACGATGCCCTCCCAGAACTGGATGACATAAGTTGGCTATATCACGTTAAGGAAGAGGTTAGATGATAAAATGAATAAGTGTCTTCTTTGTAACAAGCCAGGACTCCTATCCCTGGAGAGATCGTTGGATCGTCATGTCTGTGTGCGTGGTCTAAATTCCTTGTTATTCTGTATACAATTGCACTGTGTATTGGCTGATTGCATGCAAATGACTGTCAGTGAACCTACGTTTTCGCATCTATCAGACAGATCTGTGTGTGTATGGTTGACTAGCAGACCAGTTAGCTCAGTGCTAGGTGGCGGCAAGCTACCGTAAGTTGTGTGTCTGATGTTGGGTGTGTGTGGGCAGCAGGAACAGTGATTCTGGCTTGCAGGATAGCTGGAGGAATCCCAGGAGTGTGTACTATGTACTAGGCTGCATCCCAACCCTTAGACCACACCAGGTTGTATGTAATATTGGCATCTGCCTGTGTGTGGCTAGCCAGCAAACGATGGTCGAAGTTTTCCTCTATTTGTGCCCAAAGGTATTGCTGGCTGCAACGAGTTTATCACAGCTGGATTTAAGTTCCTATCTCGTTTCTTCCTGCGCCAAACAAGGTCTTCACCTCGGTCAGCTAGTCGCCATGGATTTGCGTCCTTGCCAGGAATGGGTGGTGGATACGGGTTGGGTTGGTGGTTCCAATCAATAGAAATGACCATAGCAGAGTACCTACTGTGGGGAGACCCCGGGAATGGGCGCTGGCAAATAATTGAAGGGACAATTCTGAAATAATAAGAGGACAATGTCTGAGCACTCGGAGAACGTTAGTCATTTACTGAGAATCATTCATCTAGATTACAGGCAGATGTTGAGCAGATCATTCTGATACTGGAAGCCAGATAATAAGCCGTGATGATACCAGATGTTCCATGTGATCCGACCATCCGCTGACTACAAGTGACTCCAAATAACCTTCCTTATGTCAATGTATTATAGAGAAGGAAATATACAACAAAAACCTCCACATCATTCTCACCAGCGCTACCCAATGGGCACATATCCTCTGCCACACATGTCATGCCAGCCATACATCATCATCCTCCTGACTGGTACTGTCCAAAGGGCACACATCTTCTGCTACACATGTCATGCCAGCCATACATCATCATCCTCCTGACTGGTACTGTCCAATGGGCACACATCTTCTGCTACACATGTCATGCCAGCCATACATCATCATCCTCCTGACTGGTGCCGTCCAACAGGCACACATCCTCTGCTACACATGTAGTGCCAGCCATACTTCATCATCCTCCTGACTGGTGCTGTCCAATGGGCACACATCCTCTGCTACACATGTCATGTCAGCCGTACTTCATCATCCTCCTGACTGGTGCCGTCCAATGGGCCCACATCCTCTGCTACACATGTCATGCCAGCCATACATCATCATCCTCCTGATTGGTGCTGTCCAATGGGCACACATCCTCTGCCACACATGTCATGCCAGCCATACATCATCATCCTCCTGACTGGTACCGTCCAATGGGCACACATCCTCTGCTACACATGTCATGCCAGCCATACATCATCATCCTCCTGACTGGTACCGTCCAATGGGCACACATCCTCTGCTACACATGTCATGCCAGCCATACATCATCATCCTCCTGACTGGTACTGTCCAATGGGCACACATCCGCTGCTACACCTGATCACCCCCACCCCAGTTATATGATGACGCCGTACCCTGATCACCATCACCCCAGTTATATGACGCCGTACCCTGATCACCATCACCCCAGTTATATGATGACGCCGTACCCTGATCACCCCCACCCCAGTTATATGATGACGCCGTACCCTGATCACCCCCACCCCAGTTATATGATGACGCCGTACCCTGATCACCCCCACCCCAGTTATATGATGACGCCGTACCCTGATCACCCCCACCCCAGTTATATGAGGACGCCGTACACTGATCACCCCCACCCCAGTTATATGATGACGCCGTACCCTGATCACCCCCACCCCAGTTATATGATGACGCCGTACCCTGATCACCCCCACCCCAGTTATATGAGGACGCCGTACCCTGATCACCCCCACCCCAGTTATATGAGGACGCCGTACACTGATCACCCCCACCCCAGTTATATGATGACCCCGTACCCTGATCACCCCCACCCCAGTTATATGATGACCCCGTACCCTGATCACCCCCACCCCAGTTATATGACGACGCCGTACCCTGATCACCCCCACCCCAGTTATATGACGACGCCGTACCCTGATCACCCCCACCCCAGTTATATGACGACGCCGTACCCTGATCACCCCCACCCCAGTTATATGACGACGCCGTACCCTGATCACCCCCACCCCAGTTATATGACGACGCCGTACCCTGATCACCCCCACCCCAGTTATATGACGACGCCGTACCCTGGTCACCCCCACCCCAGTTATATGACGACGCCGTACCCTGATCACCCCCACCCCAGTTATATGATGACGCCGTACCCTGATCACCCCCACCCCAGTTATATGACGACGCCGTACCCTGATCACCCCCACCCCAGTTATATGACGCCGTACCCTGATCACCCCCACCCCAGTTATATGACGCCGTACCCTGATCACCGCCACCCCAGTTATATGACGACGTCGTACCCTGATCACCCCCACCCCAGTTATATGACGACGCCGTACCCTGATCACCCCCACCCCAGTTATATGATGACGCCGTACCCTGATCACCCCCACCCCAGTTATATGATGACGCCGTACCCTGATCACCCCCACCCCAGTTATATGACGACGCCGTACCCTGATCACCCCCACCCCAGTTATATGACGCCGTACCCTGATCACCCCCACCCCAGTTATATGACGCCGTACCCTGATCACCGCCACCCCAGTTATATGACGACGTCGTACCCTGATCACCCCCACCCCAGTTATATGACGACGCCGTACCCTGATCACCCCCACCCCAGTTATATGATGACGCCGTACCCTGATCACCCCCACCCCAGTTATATGATGACGCCGTACCCTGATCACCCCCACCCCAGTTATATGATGACGCCGTACCCTGATCACCCCCACCCCAGTTATATGATGACGCCGTACCCTGATCACCCCCACCCCAGTTATATGATGACGCCGTACCCTGATCACCCCCACCCCAGTTATATGACGACGCCGTACCCTGATCACCCCCACCCCAGTTATATGATGACGCCGTACCCTGATCACCCCCACCCCAGTTATATGATGACGCCGTACCCTGATCACCCCCACCCCAGTTATATGATGACGCCGTACCCTGATCACCGCCACCCCAGTTATATGATGACGCCGTACCCTGATCACCCCCACCCCAGTTATATGATGACGCCGTACCCTGATCACCCCCACCCCAGTTATATGACGACGCCGTACCCTGATCACCATCACCCCAGTTATATGACGCCGTACCCTGATCACCATCACCCCAGTTATATGATGACGCCGTACCCTGATCACCCCCACCCCAGTTATATGATGACGCCGTACCCTGATCACCCCCACCCCAGTTATATGATGACGCCGTACCCTGATCACCCCCACCCCAGTTATATGATGACGCCGTACCCTGATCACCCCCACCCCAGTTATATGAGGACGCCGTACACTGATCACCCCCACCCCAGTTATATGATGACGCCGTACCCTGATCACCCCCACCCCAGTTATATGAGGACGCCGTACACTGATCACCCCCACCCCAGTTATATGATGACCCCGTACCCTGATCACCCCCACCCCAGTTATATGATGACCCCGTACCCTGATCACCCCCACCCCAGTTATATGACGACGCCGTACCCTGATCACCCCCACCCCAGTTATATGACGACGCCGTACCCTGATCACCCCCACCCCAGTTATATGACGACGCCGTACCCTGATCACCCCCACCCCAGTTATATGACGACGCCGTACCCTGATCACCCCCACCCCAGTTATATGACGACGCCGTACCCTGATCACCCCCACCCCAGTTATATGATGACGCCGTACCCTGATCACCCCCACCCCAGTTATATGACGACGCCGTACCCTGATCACCCCCACCCCAGTTATATGACGCCGTACCCTGATCACCCCCACCCCAGTTATATGACGCCGTACCCTGATCACCGCCACCCCAGTTATATGACGACGTCGTACCCTGATCACCCCCACCCCAGTTATATGACGACGCCGTACCCTGATCACCCCCACCCCAGTTATATGATGACGCCGTACCCTGATCACCCCCACCCCAGTTATATGATGACGCCGTACCCTGATCACCCCCACCCCAGTTATATGACGACGCCGTACCCTGATCACCCCCACCCCAGTTATATGACGCCGTACCCTGATCACCCCCACCCCAGTTATATGACGCCGTACCCTGATCACCGCCACCCCAGTTATATGACGACGTCGTACCCTGATCACCCCCACCCCAGTTATATGACGACGCCGTACCCTGATCACCCCCACCCCAGTTATATGATGACGCCGTACCCTGATCACCCCCACCCCAGTTATATGATGACGCCGTACCCTGATCACCCCCACCCCAGTTATATGATGACGCCGTACCCTGATCACCCCCACCCCAGTTATATGATGACGCCGTACCCTGATCACCCCCACCCCAGTTATATGATGACGCCGTACCCTGATCACCCCCACCCCAGTTATATGACGACGCCGTACCCTGATCACCCCCACCCCAGTTATATGATGACGCCGTACCCTGATCACCCCCACCCCAGTTATATGATGACGCCGTACCCTGATCACCCCCACCCCAGTTATATGATGACGCCGTACCCTGATCACCGCCACCCCAGTTATATGATGACGCCGTACCCTGATCACCCCCACCCCAGTTATATGATGACGCCGTACCCTGATCACCCCCACCCCAGTTATATGATGACGCCGTACCCTGATCACCGCCACCCCAGTTATATGATGACGCCATACCCTGATCACCCCCACCCCAGTTATATGATGATGCCGTACCCTGATCACCCCCACCCCAGTTATAGGATGACGCCGTACCCTGATCACCCCCACCCCAGTTATATGATGACGCCGTACCCTGATCACCCCCACCCCAGTTATATGATGACTCCGTACCCTGATCACCCCCACCCCAGTTATATGATGACTTTGTATTAGGACTTCAAAAAACTTTCAATGTCTAGAACATAATAAATACCTTGGACTATCGATTTTCTAAAAAGGGGTAATTTGGGGGGGATTTGTACCATCCTGACATTTGGGGGGATTTGTACCGTCCTGACATTTGGGGGATTTGTACCTTCTTGACATTTGGGGGGATTTGTACCATCCTGACATTTGGGGGGATTTGTACTGTCCTGACATTTGGGGGGTAGTTGTACTGTCCTGACATTTGTGGGGATTTGTACTGTCCTGACATTTGGGGGGTATTTGTACTGTCCTGACATTTGGGGGGATTTATACTGTCCTGACATTTGGGGGGGGGATTTGTACCGTCCTGACATTTGGGGGGTAGTTGTACTGTCCTGACATTTGGGGGAATTTGTACCATCCTGACATTTGGGGGGATTTGTACCGTCCTGGCATTTGGGGGGATTTGTACCGTCCTGGCATTTGGGGGGATTTGTACTGTCCTGACATTTGGGAGGATTTGTACCGTCCTGACATTTGGGGGTATTTGTACCGTCCTGACATTTGGGGGGTATTTGTACCGTCCTGACATTTGGGGGGATTTGTACCGTCCTGACATTTGGGGGGGATTTGTACCATCCTGACATTTGGGGTGGATTTTTACTGTCCTGACATTTGGGGGGGATTTATACCATCCTGACATTTGGGGGGATTTGTACCATCCTGACATTTGGGGTGGATTTTTACTGTCCTGATATTTGGGGGGATTTGTACTGTCCTGGCATTTTAGGACCTCAAGAAATGAGATCGGCCGTCAGTACATCAGGACTGATCAATTTGTCAAATATATATCTCATAGTTTGTAGACTTTATAAATTTGGATTATTTTACCAAAGATGTAGCAGAATACATTTTGGCCTACATTTATGAAGAAAGATTTTGTGTTTGCAAAATATTATAACAGAAACCAAAAAAAACATTTTTTAAACTTTTAGGTATTTTTTCACTTATAGAGCAAAAAACAAAAAACCCCCAGCGGTGACTACATACCACTAAAGGAAAGTTCTATTTGTGTGGAAAAAAATTACAAATGTAATTTGGGTACAGTGTTGCATGACCGTGCAATGACCAGTTAAAGTAGCGCAGTGCTGAATAGAAAAAGATGCTCTGGTCATGAAGGCGGTAAAACCTTCTAAAGGTCAAATGGTTAATAAAATGTTGCTGATGACATTTCCATAATGTTCTAACAAAAAATAGTAAACATCACAATAAACTGAAATCACAGCATGAACCCTTGTTCCTCTCAGTGGCCACAGGTTCAGCGTGACTTCTGACGTGATGGAGACCTAAAATTATGATTCTGGTACAAAAGCACGAGTCATCTTTTTAACTTTCTACTTCTTTCAATGCAACACTAAAAGAAAAAAGAACAAACTAAGGACATTTAAGTTTAAATATTAGTGGTTGGCAAAAAAATGAGCAAGAAAATATTAAAGTGGAAGTGATCCCTATTTTTAACAATCTTTTTGGAATAAGAAAACGACTGCTGCAAAAGTGACTGCAGAGCTCAATCTCAGTCATCATGGGACTTAGTCTTCACGGGACTCAGTCTTCTTGGGACTTAGTCTTCACACGACTCACTCTTCTTGGGACTCACTCTTCTTGGGACTCAATCTTCACGGAACTCAGTCTTCACAGGACTCAGTCTTCTTGGGACTCAATGTTCACGGGAATCAGTCTTCACGGGGATTCAGTCTTCACGGGGATTCAGTCTTCATGGGACTCAGTCTTCACGGGACTCAGTCTTCTTGGGACTTAGTCTTCACGGGACTCAATCTTCACACGACTCACTCTTCTTGGGACTCAATCTTCACGGAACTCAGTCTTCACAGGACTCAGTCTTCTTGGGACTCAATCTTCACGGGAATCAGTCTTCACGGGGATTTAGTCTTCATGGGATTCAGTCTTCACGGGACTCAGTCTTCTTGGGGCTTAGTCTTCATATGACCAGGGGCAGACTGACCATTCTAACACTTGGGCACTGCCTGAGGGCCCAGGGTCAGTAGGGGGCCCCATGAGATGCCCCTGGTACTTTTCATTGGCTTTTTCATAGGTTTTTTTGGGTGTGGGCGAGGACACGGGGGCCCTATGATCCCCTATTGCCCGGGGGCCCCATGAGTTGTCATTCTGCCCCTGGATATGACTCAGTCTTCTTGGAGCTCAGTCTTCATAGGACTCAATCTTCATAGGACTCGGTCTTCACGGAACTCGGTCTTCACGGAACTCGGTCTTCACGGAACTCGGTCTTCACGGGACTCGGTCTTCACGGGACTCGGTCTTCACGGGACTCGGTCTTCACGGGACTCGGTCTTCATGGGACTCAGTCTTCAAGGGACCCAGTCTTCTTGGGGCTCAGTCTTCTTGGGGCTCAGTCTTCTTGGGGCTCAGTCTTCTTGGGGCTCAGTCTTCTTGGGGCTCAGTCTTCTTGGGGCTCAGTCTTCTTGGGGCTCAGTCTTCTTAGGACTCAGTCTTCATATGACAGTCTTCTTGGGGCTCAGTCCTCATAGAACTCAGTCTTCATGGGACCCTGTCTTCTTGGGGCTCAGTCTTCTTGGGGCTCAGTCTTCATAGGACTCAGTCTTCATAGGACTCAATCTTCTTGGAGCTCAGTCTTCTTGGGGCTCAGTCTTCACGGGGCTCAGTCTTCACGGGACTCAGTCTTCACGGGACTCAGTCTTCACGGGACTCAGTCTTCACGGGACTCAGTCTTCACGGGACTCAGTCTTCACGGGACTCAGTCTTCACGGGACTCAGTCTTCACGGGACTCTGTCTTAATGGGACTCAGTCTTCATAGAATTCAGTCTTCATGGGACCCAGTCTTCTTGGGGCTCAGTCTTCTTGGGGCTCAGTCTTCACGGGATTTAGTTTTCACGGGACTCAGTCTTCACGGGACTCAGTCTTCACGGGACTCAGTCTTGAGCTCTGCAGTCACTTTTGTAGCAGTTTTTTTCTTATTCTGTGTCACAATCCTGCGCAATGTCCTTTTGTATTTTTCGGTGACTTAACCATGACAACCGTGGTTATGCGACAACGTTTTCTCTGAAACTGTATGCGCCGTCATAACCTTTCATACTACACCTCACAACGCGACAAATAAATTGGCGACTTCAGTCACAAAGGCACCAGCTAAGGGGCACCAACAATTTGCCCTCTTTGAGGTTCAGTAAGCTCTGACATGACTCTGTATTGCTAGGAACGCATGCAGCGAATGAGGAAAGTGAGGTTTTCCACCTGTTATCTAGGTGTCTCATCACACAGTAAAAGCAAAAGAATGTTACACCACTTCTGCTTACACCGCCAAACATGGCATCACTTTCACACCTAAAAATCATGGAGCATTTCCATTTTTTTGTCCAGCCCCTGTATACAGTATGTAACATTGGTATTCC
The DNA here is from genome assembly GCF_062004578.1 of Staurois parvus. Lineage (NCBI taxonomy): Eukaryota > Metazoa > Chordata > Amphibia > Anura > Ranidae > Staurois > Staurois parvus. The sequence continues at coordinate 285,430 of NW_028318904.1, read as the reverse complement.
CTGTAACGTGATTGCTGATGAGAGACATTTCCATCCAGTTCTCAGATATATAGAACCTGTGATCAGACACCTCTTTATTGGCCTTTGAGGAGCTGCCATATGTTAAAGCCACTTTATCACTAGTACCTCCAGCTAAGCTAAGTGATGTCATCACCTCTCAGCCAGATTGCCAGAGCCCACGAACCCAGAAAGAAGACCTGGTGAAGATGGAAGCCCCAGCAGTGGTGACAGTGTGCCGCATGAGGGCTTCATTTTAAGGGAAGTCTTTCGTACTGTGTTAGTGTGTGGTGCATACTAGTACATTATGAAACTAACTTGCAGAGGGATTTTTTTTTATTCAAGACTTTACTAGCACTTTAATGTACGGGGATCATGTTTGTGATGAACACCAAATCTGTCCTGATATGATCTCCAAGTGTTATCTCCTCCAGCTGAGATGAAGGATCCACCCCCAATATCTACAGAGAAGATTCTTCATCATTTCTTGGTGATTTCACTGTGCAGAGATGGAGCTCCGTCTGCTCCTCATCCTTCTGTGCATGCCCACCTCGCTCTCCATAGAGGACAATGAGACAGAGGGTGAGTTTCCCCCATTCTAGTATTGTAGAGTAATATATTTTATGTGTGTCCACCTCACTCTCCATAAAGGTCAGTGAGACAAAGGGTGAATACCCCCATTTCAGTATTGTAGGGTGATATCATTTGTGTGTGTCCACCACGTTCTCCATAGAGGAGAGTAAGATAGAGGGTGAGTACCCCCAATTCAGTATTGTAGGGTGATATCATTTGTGTGTGTCCACCACGTTCTCCATAGAGGAGAGTAAGATAGAGGGTGAGTACCCCCAATTCAGTATTGTAGAGTTATATCATGTATTGTGTGTGTCCAGCTTGCTTTCCATAGAGGACAATAAGATGGAGGGTGAGTACCCCCATTTCAGTATTGTATAGTGATATAATTTGTGGGTGTCCACCTCGCTCTCCATAGAGGACAATGAGATGGAGGGTGAGTACCCCCATTTCAGTATTGTAGGGTCATATCATGTATTGTGTCCCCACCTCACTCTCCATAGAGAACAATGAGATGGAGGATTTGTACCCCCATTTCAGTATTGTAGGGTGATATACTTTGTGTGTCCACCTTACTCTCCATAGAGGACAATGAGATGGAGGGAGAGTACCCCCATTTCAGTATTGTAGAGTGATATAATTTGTGTGTGTTCATGTCGTTCTCCATAGAGGACAATGAGATGGAGGGTGAGTACCCCCATTTCAGTATTGTAGGGTGATATCATTTGTGTGTGTCCACCACGTTCTCCATAGAGGACAATGAGATGGAGGGTGAGTACCCCCATTTCAGTATTGTAGGGTGATATCATGTATTGTGTCCCCACCTCACTCTCCATAGAGAACAATGAGATGAAGGATTTGTACCCCCATTTCAGTATTGTAGGGTGATATAATTTGTGTGTCCACCTTACTCTCCATAGAGGACAATGAGATGGAGGGTGAGTACCCCCATTTCAGTATTGTAGGGTGATATAATTTGTGTGTGTCCATGTTGTTCTCCATAGAGGACAATGAGATGGAGGGTGAGTACCCCCATTTCAGTATTATAGAGTGATATAATTTGTGGACACACACAAATTATATCACTCTACATTACTGAAATGGGGGTACTCATCCTCCATCTTATTGTCTTCTATGGAGAGTAAGGTGGGGACACCATACATGTTATCACCCTACAATACTGAAATGGGGTACTCAGCCTCCGTCTCATTGTTCTCCATAGAAAGACGGAGACTGAGTACCCCATTTCAGTATTTTAGGGTGATCTAATTTGTGTGTGTCCGTGTTGTTCTCCATAGAAAACAATGAGACGGAGGCTGAGTACCCCATTTCAGTATTGTAGGGTGATAACATGTATGGTGTCCCCACCTTACTCTCCATAGAAGACAATAAGATGGAGGGAGAGTACCCCCATTTCAGTATTGTAGAGTGATATAATTTGTGTGTGTCCATGTTGTTCTCCATAGAGGACAATGCGGGCGGGGGGGTGAGTACCCCATGTCCACCCTATGGTGACACACAGAAGCCTCTGTCAACATTGAGCTCAACCTCTTGGCCAAACAATACCAATGTCTGCTCTCCAATCGCAGATACTTTGCAGCACCAATCCATCTGCCCAAGGAGACACAGAAGAACAGACTGGCTTAGCAACAGACATATTACACATGTCATGCTTCACCATTGCAGTCCATAACACTTCGATTTTTATACATAGCAGATTGTAATACCGTACTCGTAATACCATACTCTCACCACCTTGTTCTGGTGGCCCTTCACCAACCACGTGAGTATTTTTACAGTCAGTACATTACAAGAGCACACCCTTAATATAAAGTGCAGATCCACTCCATCCCACCAGACCGGCATAACAGTTGTCCTGGGCAACCTCTTGCTGCACCACGCTAGGCTCCTTGGAGGGTTCTAGGGAAATCTCTGATGTCTTATCCACCTCTGCCAGGGAAAACAACACCTTTCTGAACATAATGCTTTGTCTTCCCAGCAACAGTACATTTTTCATGAATGTACTTATCACCAGCATTAACCAAGCTCATCTCCACACCAGCACTTATCTCTAGTGGGCTGCCTTAGCCCATCACCACCCTGAACCTGTGGCCTGTCTAACACACGTCCATTTACTTTTAAAAAGGGACATTCTGGCTCCGCAGTTGTCTTGGTAGCCCTCAAGCTCTTCCATTCTGGGCTCCTGGGAGGTTTCCGGAGACACCTCGGTTGCACCTGATACTGTCACTAGGGTAAATGGCACACACAGGAGTGTAAATGGGCGTGTGTTAGACAGGTTACAGGTTCAGGGTGATGATGGGGGTCACCCCATGACTTCTACCTCAGCACTTTGCTGGATTAAACCAGGTTCACCATTAGATAAAAGCTCAGTTACGAGTTTGGTTTTAACCCTTGCCTCCCCATTGTGCAAGGCACTGCACAGAAGCCGGTCTCTCACTGCATGGACAACAGGTCTCCCAACTGGGGTCACCCCCATTTACATTGGTTACAGTCTTACCCATCAGCAGAGAAGGTGTTGCAATCTTCATTCCAGAGTGTTGCCTCTGGAACCACTCATCTGCTGCACTTCCACTGGCCAATTACCCCATGCGGCCACAAAATTCCAGCTGGCCTCTCAAGCTATTTGGCAACCTGTAGGCCTGTTGCAACCGCCAACACTTTCTCACCACAAACTTGGCCATATCCCATGCAAGGTACTGAATGCTGTGCCGCATTTCCTCAGCAGCTCCTCCTTTTAGGCGACTTCTCTTTGTTTTCATAGGAGACCACATCCTGTCAGTGGAAGCTTCCTGGTTTTCCAAGACCGTCAGCACCGACTCCTCCTGATGTCATTTGCCACCATAACTCTTGGTAGACAAACTCCACGACACGCTTAAAGGCTAAGTTCACTTTTTTTTTTAAATTCCAGCTCCCCTACATACCAATATGCCATTAATGTACCACAGTTTCAGAAAAAAATAAAAACTTTTTATGACTTTTAAAACTAGGCCTCACCTCTGCCCTGATGTGTTCCATAGAAAAGTTCACGGTTTCCTGGTATGTAGATGTTGGATGCAAAAATTGTTAAAACCCAGGAAGGAGGCAGGCCCTTTCACTACATCAGGGACGTCTTACACACAGCCTGTGGGCCACATATGGCCCCAGAGAGTTCAGACGGGCCCATCTGGAGGGAGAGATCATTTATGGAGGAGGGGGGTGGGGGGTATTTGTGTTGGTAAGGATAATAGGGAGGGAGATTTGTGCTAGGAAAGGGGAGCTGGAGGGGATTTGGGAATGTGTGCTAGGAGGAGGTATGGGGGGTGATATGTGCTAGAAGGAGGAATGGAGGGGGGTGATATGTGGTAGGAGGAGGAATGGGGGGGTGACATGTGCTAGGAGGAGGAATGGGGGGTGATATGTGCTAGGAGGAGTAATGGGGGGGTGACATGTGCTAGGAGGAAGAATAGGGGGGTGACATGTGCTAGGAGGAGGAATGGGGCGGGTGATATGTGCTAGGAGGAGGAATGGGGGGGTGATATGTGCTAGGAGGAGGAATGGGGGGTGATATGTGCTAGGAGGAAGAATGGGGGTGTGACATGTGCTAGGAGGAGGAATGGGGCGGGTGATATGTGCTAGCAGGAGGAATGGGGGGTGATATGTGCTAGGAGGAATGGGGGGGGGTGATATGTGCTAGGAGGAGGAATGGGGGGGTGACATGTGCTAGGAGGAGGAATGGGGGGGTGACATGTGCTAGGAGGAGGAATGGGGGGGTGACATGTGCTAGGAGGAGGAATGGGGGGGTGACATGTGCTAGGAGGAGGAATGGGGGGGTGACATGTGCTAGGAGGAGGAATGGGGGGGTGACATGTGCTAGGAGGAGGAATGGGGGGGTGACATGTGCTAGGAGGAGGAATGGGGGGTGATATGTGCTAGGAGGAGGAATGGGAGGGTGACGTGCTAGGAGGAGGAATGGGGGGGGGGGTTATATGTGCTAGGAGGAGGAATGGGGGGTAATATGTGCTAGGAGGAAGAATGGGGGTGATGTGCTAGGAGGGGCATTTGGAGAGAATTGAGCCAGGAGGGGGATTAGTGGGAATTTTTGTGCTGGGAGGTTGTGCTCAGAGGGGGGGATTGTGGTGAATTTGTTCTGGGGGGTGGGGGGATTGGGGGAGGTTGTTCCAGGAGGGGGGGTTTAGACTAATAGGGGGGACTAGGGGGTGTTATGAAAGGAGGGGAGATTGGGGGAGGATAGGAGGGGGGAATTTGTATACTGCCCTGCTGACCCCTGTCCTCTATCCTGCTGACCCCTGCACAGTGCCCTTCTGACCACTGTCCTCTGACCCTCTTTCTTTGCCCTGCTGACCCGTATTCTGCCCTGATAACACTTGTTCTCCTTCCCGCTGACCCTTGTCTCCTGCCCTGCTAAACCCGAACACTGCCTGGATAACCGACTGTACACTGCCTTACAAACTAATGGCATGTGTACTAAAAACTGCTGGCCCTATTCTCTGCCCTGCTGACTCCTGTCCCCTGCCCTGCTGACCTCTCATCCTCTGCCCTGCTGACCCCCTATATACTGCCCTGCTGACATACTGCACACTGCCCTGCTCAAGCCTGTCTTCTGCCCTGCTAACCCCGAACACTGCCTTGATAACCGACTGTACACTGCCTTACAAACTAATGGCCTGTGTACTCTGCCCTAAAAGCTGCTGACCCTGTTCTCTGCCCTGCTTACCCCCGTACACTGCCCTACTGACTCCAATACACTGCCCCGCAGACCTCACATATTCTGTCCCCCCCCCCCCAACATTTTTTGCTGCTCCCCCATTTCGTACAGGCTAGATCCGGTCCTGCTGAACCCGAGGACAAGGAACACTGGGTGACAGCATGTCCCCACTCACTACAATGCAGGCAGCATTAGCCGGAGGTAACACTGCCAGATGCTGCTGGCACCAGGTCACAGCAAATTAAAACATGGGAAGGTTCTCTGGACTGGTCATCTCACATGGATACATCCTCTCCAGCCACACTGAGCCATTATACAGTTTGGAATGGAGCCCTGCCTTCTCAAGGGCTTCTCTGTTCTTACTGGTACACCACCTGCTGCGCACACTGCACTCGTCCTGGCTCTGCACCACCTGCTGCGCACACTGCACTCATCCTGGCTCTGCACCACCTGCTGCGCACACTGCACTCATCCTGGCTCTGCAACCCAGGCAGGATTCAGTCGATTCCACAGCTTTGCCCACTTCAAGCACCATTTGTGATGTTGGGGAAGTTACCTCAATGGTGTAGAGCTTGTTAGTGAGTTCACATCAACCAAAAAATGAATGTTCAGGGCTCGTTGGCCCACTTTTATTAACAATGAAAGTAAAGTTCACACAAAGCAGTTGCTCTTGCAGGAGTTTCCACCATCGTTTCTAAAATGAAAGTAAGTGTTATTGAGCCTCCTGGCTTCTCCTCATGGTCTTTCCTCAGGCATGTTGCCCTTGTCCTCCAGATCGACTAACAGCACATCTGTACTCACATACAACAACTGTACTTTGTCAGTCCTCTCAACTTTCTCAGTCTCAGCTCCCTGCTGCACAGGCCCATGCCCTGGCCACTGGACAGAGGACCTCCTGACACCTGCATGGCATGCTCTTCTCTCTTGGTGGAGCCCATCTGTCTCCTGGATGGAGCCCAGCTGTCTCCTGAATGGAGCACACCTGTCTCCTGGATGGAGCCCACCTGTCTCCTGGATGGAGCACAACTATCTCAAGGATGGAGCACAACTATCTCAAGGATGGAGCACAACTATCTCAAGGATGGAGCACAACTATCTCAAGGATGGAGCACACCCATCTCCTGGATGGATCCCACCCATCTCCAGGATGGATCCCACCCGTCTCCAGGATGGATCCCACCCATCTCCAGGATGAATCCTACGCGTCTCCTGGATGGATCCTACCCGTCTCCTGGATGGATCCCACCCGTCTCCAGGATGGATCCCACCCGTCTCCAGGATGGATCCCACCCATCTCCAGGATGAATCCTACGCGTCTCCTGGATGGATCCTACCCGTCTCCTGGATGGATCCCACCCGTCTCCTGGATGGATCCCACCCGTCTCCTGGATGGATCCCACCCGTCTCCTGGATGGAGCACACTCATCTCCTGGATGGAGCCTACCCATCTCCTGGATTAAGCACACCTGTCTCCTGGATGGAGCCCACCTGTCTACTGGATGGAGCCAACCCATCTCCAGGATGGAGCCCACCTGTCTCCTGGATGGATTCCACCCGTCTCCTGGATGGATCCCACCCGTCTCCTGGATTGAGCCCACCTGTCTTCAGGATGGAGCCCACCTGTCTCCTGGATGAAGCATACCTGTCTCCTGGATGGAGCCTGGAGCCCACCTGTCTCCTGGATGAAGCATACCTGTCTCCTGGATGGAGCCTGGAGCCCACCTGTCTCCTGGATGAAGCATACCTGTCTCCTGGATGAAGCCCACCTGTCTCCTGGATGGAGCCCACCTGTCTCCTGGATGGAGCCCACCTGTCTCCTGGATGGAGCCCACCTGTCTCCTGGATGGAGCCCACCTGTCTCCTGGATGGAGCCCACCTGTCTCCTGGATGGAGCCCACCTGTCTCCTGGATGGAGCCCACCTGTCTCCTGGATGGACCCCACCTGTCTTCAGGATGGACCCCACCTGTCTTCAGGATGGACCCCACCTGTCTCCTGGAAGGAGCACACCTGTCTCCTGGATAGAGCCCACCTGTCTCCTAGATGGAGCCCACCTGTCTCCTGGATGAAGCCTACCTGTCTCCTAGATGGACCCCACCTGTCTTCAGGATGGACCCCACCTGTCGTTAGGATGGACCCCACCTGTCGTTAGGATGGACCCCACCCATCTCCTAGATGGACCCCACCTGTCTCCTAGATGGAGCCCACCTGTCTCCTGGATGGAGCCCACCCGTCTCCTGGATGGAGCCCACCCGTCTCCTAGATGGAGCCCACCTGTCTCCTAGATGGAGCCCACCTGTCTCCTAGATGGACCCCACCTGTCTCCTAGATGGACCCCACCTGTCTCCTAGATGGACCCCACCTGTCTCCTGGATGGAGCCCACCTGTCTCATGGATGGAGCCATAATAATAAGGACATTTTCTGTCATACTGCATATTAATAAAGGTCATTGAAATAAAAAAATGAAAAAGAAAAGAAATGTATAGTTTGCATAAAGATATAAATCCTAAGAATGGATGGAATTCTAAACAATTTTCTCTTTTCAGGCCATCCCACATCTGTCTCCAACATCTCTTCTGAATATGACGAGTGGATGCAATTTTTAGATGGTATGTAAAGTATCGTATATTTCTACACATACCAGTTTTAGGTGGAGAAAATATTAGGGCCAGGGACTTGTCATGAGCGATGGGACTTCTGTAGATCCATTTGTGCTCCTGATCATCAATCCCATTCAGTAAGATTTTCAGATAGCCAATGACTCCTCACTGCATTCATGCCACGCCCTTCCCTGGTGTCCGTCCCCGGAAAGGAGATCATTGTCCAGTTGATGGTGGAGGAAGTGATGTGGAGACATGGCAGCCTGAACCTCACCTCCTCCCATACGGGTCTGAGCCGGGATTACGAAAAAAAAAGAATACACTTTTGTGTTAAAAATCTTAAAACCTATATTGCTAATAGACGTGTGCAGAACGAAAACATTTGTTTTGATTCGTTATTGAAATTATTTAGTTTAGCTAAATTTGTTTAATTTGTTTCAAATTCAATCCAAGTTCTCGGAATTGAATTGAATTCGACCGAATTTGGAAAATTCCAATTGGCATTCCATTTCGAATGCCAATTTGAATTTGATTTTTTTCTATTTGATATTCGAATTTCTGAAGACGGTTATATTTTTTCTGTTCAAATCTATTCTATTTTTTTCCTATTCTGTTCTTTTCTGTTCTATTCTCTTATTTCCTATTCTATTCTTTTCTGTTCTATTGGAATTCAAATGTACTCTATTCGAAATTCGGATTTCAGAAGACTGTTCTACTCTATTCTTTTGTATTTTATTCTCATCTATTTTATTCAAATTTGAATTTATTCTGTTCAAAATTTAAATTTTGTATTCTTTTTATTTTGTTTTATTGTTTTTTTTCTGTTCTGTTCTTTTCTATTCTATTTTTTTTATGTCGGGTTAGAGTCCTCTTCCCTCTCAATGCTCTTCAAAGCCTCTGTGCTCCAGAACATATTCCGGGAAGACCAAAAGAGAGTTGCAAAGCGATCGGGACCCGGGACTCCCGCTTCCGGGTCACATGATCTCTGTGATAACCTCTGATTGGCTATCGCAGTGATCAGTCACTGTACAGCCGGCCCCCTTGGGTTTTTTCTCTCTCTTTCAATGGAGGAGAGAGATACATTTTATCTCTCTAACTCCTGGCATAAAAAGGGAAAAAAAATGTTTGTGAAAAAAAAAAGAAAAAAAAAAGAAAAATAAATAAATATAAAAAAGTTAAATAAAATAAAGAAAAAATACCTAGATGAAGGTTTGATCTAGTTCAGTGCCAGGGTTAGTGTTTGGGTCAAGGTCAGGGTCAAAGGTCAGGATTTTTTTTTTATTTGTTATCAGTGTCAGTGTGTTTTAGGTAAAAAAAAACCCCAAAAAACAAAATGCACACTATTGTTTTTGGGCTGTACTACGGGTACAAACAACAACAAACATATACATATATGGGTTAGTGTTTGGGTCAGGGTCAAAGGTCATTGTTAAAGGTCAGGATTTTTGCTTTCATTATCAGTGTGTTTTAGGTAAAAAAAAAAACAAAAACAAACAAAACAAAATGCACACTATTGTTTCTGGGCTGTACGACGGGTACAAATAACACCCACATATATGGGCTAGTATTTGGGTCAAAGGTCAAGTTCAAAAGATCAGGGTCAAAGGTCAGGATTTTTTTTTTAATTGGTATTAGTGTCAGTGTGTTTTAGGTAAAAAAAAAACAAAAAAACAAAATGGGCACTATGGTTTCTGGGCTGTACTACGGGTACAAACAACAACAAACATACACATATATGGTTAGTGTTTGGGTCCAGGTCATGGTCAAAGGTCAAGTTCAAAAGGTCAGGATTTTTTTTTAATTGTTATCAGTATCAGTGTGTTTTAGGTAAAAAAAAAACAAACAAAAAACAAACAAAACAAAATGCACACTATTGTTTCTGGGCTGTACTACGGGTACAAACAACAAATAACATACACATCTATGGGTTAGTGTTTGGGTCCAGGTCAGGGTCAAAGATCAATTTCAAAAGGTCAGAATTTTTTTTTTAATTGTTATCAGTATCAGTGTGTTTTAAGTAAAAAAAAACCCAAAACAAAATGCACATTATTGCTTCTGGGCTGTACTACGGGTACAAACAACAAATAACACCCACATATATGGGTTAGTGTTTGGGTCAGGGTCAAAAGTCAGGATTTATTTATTTTTTTATTGTTAGTGTGTTTTAGGTAAAAAAAAAACCAAACAAAACAAAATGCACACTATTGTTTCTGGGCTGTACTACAGGTACAAATAACACCCACATATATGGGCTAGTATTTGGGTCAAGGTCAAGTTCAAAAGATCAGGGTCAAAGGTCAGAATTTTTTTTTAATTGTTATCAGTATCCTTGTATTTTATGTAAAAAAAACAAAAACAAATGCACACTATTGTTTCTGGGCTGTAGTACAGGTACAAACAACAAATAACATACACATATATGGGTTAGTGTTTGGGTCATGGTCAGGGTCAAAGATCAATTTCAAAAGGTCAGGATTTTTTTTTTTAATTATCAGTATCAGTGTGTTTGGGGGGAAAAAAAAACAAACAAAAAAAACCAAACCAAACAAAATGCACACTATTGTTTCTGGGCTGTACTACTGGTACAAACAACAAATAACATACACATATGTAGGTTAGTGTTTGGGTCAAGGTCAGGGTCAAAGATCAATTTCAAAAGGTCAGGGTCAAAAGTCAGGATTTTTTTTTTATTGGTATCAGTGTATTTTAAGTAAAAAAACAAAAACAAAAAAACTAAATGCGCATTATTGTTTCTGGGCTGTACTACAGGTACAAACAACAAATAACATACACACATATATGGGTTAGTGTTTGGGTCAAGGTCAAAGATCAATTTCAAAAGGTCAGGGTCAAAGGTTAAGTTCAAAAGATCAAACGTCAGTATTTTTTGTTATATCAAACAATAAAATAATAAAATAAAGAAAAAATACCTAGATGAAGGTTTGATCTAGTTCAGTGCCAGGGTTAGTATTTGGGTCAAGGTCAGGGTCAAAGGTCAGGATTTTTTTTGTAATTGGTATCAGTGTCAGTTAGTGTCTTTTAGGTAAACAAAAATGCACATTGTTTCTGGGCTGTACTCCAGGTACAAATAACATCCACATAGATGGTATCACTGCGATCGTCAAGAACTGGAGAATTTATTTTGGGTTGTTCTTTGGTGGTAGGTTATGGTAATAACAAGAAACACACAGCTACATTAAAAAAAAAATTTTTTTTTACTATTTTGGTCAGTTTTCCTTTGATAATAAAAAAAATCAGGAGATATCCATTACCATTTACCACCAAATGAAAGCCCAATTTGTCCTGAAAAAACCGCGGTATAATCCACCCGGATGTACGAAGTAGTTGTGATGATACGGATGGTTTTACTAACACAGGTCAACGTTGCAAAATTGTGCTTAGGCATTAGGATTTGTTTTACCCTCAGGGGTTAAAGAACAAAATGTAGCAAGTGAAGAGTGTAAAATTTTCTTTGCTGTGAAACTAAATCTTGAGAAGGGATAGTGAATGGTTTTCTCTTTTCAGGTCATGCTGTCCTCAACCTCTCTAGTGAAGATTATGGATCCGCCCTTTATTTCGATGGTTAGTAACGTATTGTACATTATCCTGTCATACGTTCCAGTTTTAGGCGAAGAAAAATGCACGGAATAAAGAAACAAAAAAGGGGGCGCTATACCTATGTGAATATATAAAAATGTCACTTAGGAATTTCCAATACCCAAAAATGAGTGTTTGATGCTACAGTGCCGAGCATCCTTCACCGCTTCCCATCCACCCTATATGAGAAGCACTGCTACAGGGCGGAGAGGGTGCAGATCTCTGCCATCAGCTCCTGCACACTGCTTTGTATGGCTCTGCACAGCACTGTGATTACAGTGAAGCACACCCCCCCACCCCCTAGTAAAATACTCCCAGTTAACCCTTTGATTGCCCCTCATGTTAACCACTTCCTGCCCAGTGCCATTAGTACAGTGTCAGTGCTTTTTATTAGCCCTGATCACTATATTGGTGTCACTGGGGATGTCAGTGACACCAAGTCAGTTCCCCCTCTGTCAGAATGCCCGCCACAGTCCCGCTATAAGTCGCTGATCGCCGCCATTAATAGTAGAAAAAAAAAATTTCAGTATCTATACCGCGCATTTGTAGATGCTATAACTTTCACGTAAACCATTTAATTTACACGTATTGGGATTTTTTTTTAGCAAAGACACGGAGCAAAATATATTATGGGCAATTTATGCCGAAATTTGATTTTTTTTAAAATCTGAATATGTTTAATAGCAAAAAGTCAAAAATATATTTTTTCTCAAAATTATCAGTCTTTTTTTTATAGCACAAGAAATAAAAACCTCAGAGGTCATCACATAACACGGAAAGAAAGCTCTATTTGTGGGGAAAAAGGATGTAAATTTCATTTGGGTGCAGCGTTGTATGATCGCGCAATTGTCACTTAAAATAACGCAGCGCCGCATCGCAAAGAAATGGCCAGGTCAGGAAAGGGGGGAAATCCTCTGGAGAGCGAGGGGTTAATAGTGGTCATTATTATCGTTTACAAACTTAGTACAGTGCTTTTTATTAGCACTGATCACTGTATTGGTGTCACTGGGGATGTCAGTGACACCAAGTCAGTTACCCCCCAGTGTAAGAATGTCCGCTGCAGTCCTGCTATAAGTCGCTGATCACCGCCATTAATAGTAAAAAAAAAAAATCCCAGTGTATATATCCCGCCATTTGTAGACACTAGAACAGGGGTGGGCAAACTTTTTGACTTGAGGGCCGCAATGGGTTCATATATTGGACCCGGGGGCCGGACCAAGAGTAGATGAATGATGTGTATGTGTCATCCATAGTAAGTATAGTAATATTCCCCCATAGTAAGCATAGTAATTCATCCCCCATATAGTAATTCATCCCCCATATAGTAATTCATCCCCCATAGTAATTCATCCCCCATATAGTAATTCATCCCCCATAGTAATTCATCCCCCATATAGTAATACATCCCCCATATAGTAATTCATCCCCCATATAGTAATTCATCCCCCATATAGTAATTCATCCCCCATAGTAATTCATCCCCCATATAGTAATACATCCCCCATATAGTAATTCATCCCCCATATAGTAATTCATCCCCCATATAGTAATACATCCCCCATAGTAATTCATCCCCCATATAGTAATTCATCCCCCATATAGTAATTCATCCCCCATAGTAATTCATCCCCCATATAGCAATTCATCCCCCATATAGTAATACATCCCCCATATAGTAATTCATCCCCCATATAGTAATTCATCCCCCCTATAGTAATTCATCCCCCATAGTAATTCATCCCCCATATAGTAATTCATCCCCCATATAGTAATGCATCCCCCCTATAGTAATTCATCCCCCATATAGTAATTCATCCCCCATAGTAATTCATCCCCCCTATAGTAATTCATCCCCCATATAGTAATTCATCCCCCATATAGTAATTCATCCCCCATATAGTAATTCATCCCCCATATAGTAATTCATCCCCCATATAGTAATACATCCCCCATATAGTAATTCATCCCCCATATAGTAATTCATCCCCCATATTAATTCATCCCCCATATTAAGTCCCCAAGTCCCCCCTGTGTCAATTCACTTACCTTTGCTCCGCGCGTTCCTCTCGCCGTGTTCCCGCGCCGTTCCGGTGTAGCATGAAAATCTGTCTCCTATGAGGATCTGTCCCCCTCGACGTATCTGCGCATGTGCCAGTTTCAGGCATTAGCAGCCGATCGGCGATCTCCGGCACATGCGCAGATACGTCGAGGGGGACAGATCCTCATAGGAGACAGATTTTCATGCTACACCGGTCTTCAGGGCGGACTGTGAGAGGAGCCTAGCGGGAGCCTAGCTCCGCGGGCCGGATTAAAAGGTCCGCCGGGCCGTAGTTTGCCCATTGCTGCACTAGAACTTTCATGTAAACCGATTCATTTACATGTATTCTGATTTTTATTTTTTAGCAAAGACACGGAGCGGAATACATTTTGGCCGAAATTTATGACAAAATTTGATGAGAATTTTGAATGAGAGATGTGGAACTTCTGGTGTGAGGCCCAGGGTGGTCCACCTAGGGACCACAAGAAGATGCAAACTCACACGTTTGTTATCTGTACTGTAGTGGGGTTGATGCCGTGTATACATGGCGGCCATTGAGGCGGCCTGACATGACGCAAAGATGTCCGCTCCTTCAAGCTCCCGCCTACAGCAAACTCCTTTGCTGTCCTTTGTTTGTCCTGTTTATTGGAAGGAAGAGTAGTTGGCCATTGACAGAAGATTCCAGTCGGAAGGGTGGTTTGGTGTTTGTCTAAATATGACCTCCTCAGTGGTGGGTCCCCATCTCAGGGCCACTGCAGTAGGGAACAGGGCCTGGACCACGAAAAAAGTGAGGCCATGTGGGTGAATGGTGTTCCCCTTCCAAGCCTACGGACTGGAGCAAGACATGTGCTGTGCCGGAGAACTGGTGGAGGATAGACCTGCTGTGTGGTCTAGTGCCAGGACCGGTAGGACTAGACCAGTGTTTCTCAACTCCAGTCCTCATGGACCCCCAACAGGTCATGTTTTCAGGATTTCCATTATTTTGCACAGGTGATTTGATCAGTTTCACTGCCTTAGTAAATACCACAGCTGTTTCATCTGAGGGAAATCCTGAAAACATGACCTGTTGGGGGTCCATGAGGACTGGAGTTGAGAAACACTGGACTAGACCATGTCACCGAAGAGATGGTGTCCTTCTGGATGGTTTGAAGTTTGGCCACTGTAGGGGTGTCAGACCACACAACTTTCCTACTTCCTGTGATTGGGGAAGGCGGCACGTACTGAATGGTAGCCCTGTGCCGCCAGGGTGGCAGGGGCGGAGTGACAACTCATGGGGCCCCCGGGCAATAGGGGATCATGGGGCCCCTGTGTCCTTGCCCAAACTCAAAATAGCCTATGAAAAAGGTACCAGGGGCATCTCATGGGGCCCCCTACTGACCCTGGGCCCTCGGGCAGTGCCCGAGTTTCCAAATGGTCAGTCTGCCCCTGCAGATTGGTGGCCCCCTTTTGGCAGTTGCTACCCTCTCTCTCCTACAGATGGGCTTTATTATTCGTCTGAATATCCAAACAGCCAAAGTTCAGGCCGAACCAACGGATCATTCCTAGTGTCCAGAACCTACTAACACAGGAGTCATTAGTGACCGACCCAATTCCCAGATCAAGAAACAAGTCCTGGCTTTCTGGGCACTGCTAACATCAGTAATGTACAAAGTTATTGCCATTGGCTCCCCCTGCTGTCAATCACAGCCAGTGAGCCAATCGGGAGAGGAAGGGGACAGGGCTGAGCCATGGCTCTGTGTGCGAGTGGAACACGCAGAGCTGCAGCTTGGGAGTGCACCTGCTTGGGTGTCCCCATAGCAAGCTGTTTGCTATGGGGGCACCTGATGAGAGGGAGAAGCCAGGAAAGCCGGCAGGGGAACATGAGAAGAGGAGGATCTGGGCTGCTCTGTGCATAACCATCACACAGAGCTGGTAAGTATGACCTGTTTGTTATTTTGAAGAAAAAACAAAGACTTGAGTATCACTTTAAAGAGCAAAATTTAGCAAAAGAAAAGCAAAATATTTCATTTGGTGTGAAAAAGTAAATCCTGAGAGCAGACTGAATGGTGAATGATTTTGTCTTTTCAGGTCACCCTCTGCCTGTCCTCTCTGGTGAAGATTCTGAGCGCATATTTTACGTAGAAGGTCAGTGATGTCATGCGTGGGATCATTACACGGGGAACCTTCTATAAATAACACGCGTGGGATCATTACACGGGGAACCTTCTATAAATAACACGCGTGGGATCATTACACGGGGAACCTTCTATAAATAACACGCGTGGGATCATTACACGGGGGAACCTTCTATAAATAACACGCGTGGGATCATTACACGGGGAACCTTCTATAAATAACACGCGTGGGATCATTACACGGGGGAACCTTCTATAAATAACACGCGTGGAGTCATTACACGGGGAACCTTCTATAAACAACACGCGTGGGATCATTACACGGGAACCTTCTATAAATAACATGCGTGGGATCATTACAGGGGGGAACCTTCTATAAATAACACGTGTGGAGTCATTACACGGGGAACCTTCTATAAATAACACGCGTGGAATCATTACACGGGGAACCTTCTATAAATAACACGCGTGGAATCATTACACGGGGAACCTTCTATAAATAACACGCGTGGAATCATTACACGGGGAACCTTCTATAAATAACACGCGTGGGATCATTACACGGGGAACCTTCTATAAATAACACGCGTGGGATCATTACACGGGGGAACCTTCTATAAATAACACGCGTGGAGTCATTACACGGGGAACCTTCTATAAATAACACGCGTGGAGTCATTACACGGGGAACCTTCTATAAATAACACGCGTGGGATCATTACACAGGGAACCTTCTATAAATAACACGCGTGGAATGATTACACAGGGAACCTTCTATAAATAACACGCGTGGGATCGTTACACGGGGAACCTTCTATAAATAACACGCGTGGGATCATTACACGGGGAACCTTCTATAAATAACACGCGTGGAATCGTTACACGGGGAACCTTCTATAAATAACACGCGTGGAATCGTTACACGGGGAACCTTCTATAAATAACACGCGTGGAATCATTACACGGGGAACCTTCTATAAATAACACGCGTGGAGTCATTACACGGGGAACCTTCTATAAATAACACGCGTGGAATCATTACACGGGGAACCTTCTATAAATAACACGCGTGGAGTCATTACATGGGGAACCTTCTATAAATAACACGCGTGGAATGATTACACGGGGAACCTTCTATAAATAACACGCGTGGAGTCATTACACGGGGAACCTTCTATAAATACCACGCGTGGAATCATTACACGGGGAACCTTCTATAAATAACACGCGTGGAATCATTACACGGGGAACCTTCTATAAATAACACGCGTGGGATCATTACACGGGGAACCTTCTATAAATAACACGCGTGGGATCATTACACGGGGAACCTTCTATAAATAACACGCGTGGGATCATTACACGGGGAACCTTCTATAAATAACACGCGTGGGATCATTACACAGGGAACCTTCTATAAATAACACGCGTGGAATCATTACACGGGGAACCTTCTATAAATAACACGCGTGGGATCATTACACGGGGAACCTTCTATAAATAACACGCGTGGGATCATTACACGGGGAACCTTCTATAAATAACACGCGTGGGATCATTACACGGGGAACCTTCTATAAATAACACGCGTAGAATGATTACACAGGGAACCTTCTGTAAATAACACGCGTGGGATCATTACACAGGGAACCTTCTATAAATAACATGCGTGGGATCATTACACGGGGAACCTACTATAAATAACACGCGTGGAATCATTACACGGGGAACCTTCTATAAATAACACGCGTGGGATCATTACACAGGGAACCTTCTATAAATAACACGCGTGGGATCATTACACGGGGAACCTTCTATAAATAACACGCGTGGGATCATTACACGGGGAACCTTCTATAAATAACACGCGTGGGATCATTACACGGGGGAACCTTCTATAAATAACACGCGTGGAGTCATTACACGGGGAACCTTCTATAAATAACACGCGTGGAATCATTACACGGGGAACCTTCTATAAATAACACGCGTGGAATCATTACACGGGGAACCTTCTATAAATAACACGCGTGGAGTCATTACACGGGGAACCTTCTATAAATAACACGCGTGGAATGATTACACGGGGAACCTTCTATAAATAACACGCGTGGGATCATTACACGGGGAACCTTCTATAAATAACACGCGTGGAATCATTACACGGGGAACCTTCTATAAATAACACGCGTGGGATCATTACACGGGGAACCTTCTCTAAATAACACGCGTGGGATCATTACACGGGGAACCTTCTATAACTAACACGCGTGGGATCATTACACGGAAATCCTTCTATAAATAACACGCGTGGAATCATTACACGGGGAACCTTCTATAAATAACACGCGTGGAATCATTACACGGGGAGCCTTCGATAAATAACACGCGTGGGATCATTACACGGGGAACCTTCTATAAATAACACGCGTGGGATCATTACACGGGGAACCTTCTATAAATAACACGCGTGGGATCATTACACGGGGAACCTTCTCTAAATAACACGCGTGGGATCATTACACGGGGAGCCTTCGATAAATAACACGCGTGGGATCATTACACGGGGAACCTTCTATAAATAACACGCGTGGGATCATTACACGGGGAACCTTCTATAAATAACACGCGTGGGATCATTACACGGGGAACCTTCTCTAAATAACACGCGTGGGATCATTACACGGGGAGCCTTCGATAAATAACACGCGTGGGATCATTACACGGGGAACCTTCTATAAATAACACGCGTGGGATCATTACACGGGGAACCTTCTATAAATAACACGCGTGGAATCATTACACGGGGAACCTTCTCTAAATAACACGCGTGGGATCATTACACGGGGAACCTTCTATAACTAACACGCGTGGGATCATTACACGGAAATCCTTCTATAAATAACACGCGTGGAATCATTACACGGGGAACCTTCTATAAATAACACGCGTGGAATCATTACACGGGGAGCCTTCGATAAATAACACGCGTGGGATCATTACACGGGGAACCTTCTATAAATAACACGCGTGGGATCATTACACGGGGAACCTTCTATAAATAACACGCGTGGGATCATTACACGGGGAACCTTCTCTAAATAACACGCGTGGGATCATTACACGGGGAGCCTTCGATAAATAACACGCGTGGGATCATTACACGGGGAACCTTCTATAAATAACACGCGTGGGATCATTACACGGGGAACCTTCTATAAATAACACGCGTGGGATCATTACACGGGGAACCTTCTCTAAATAACACGCGTGGGATCATTACACGGGGAACCTTCTATAACTAACACGCGTGGGATCATTACACGGAAATCCTTCTATAAATAACACGCGTGGAATCATTACACGGGGAACCTTCTATAAATAACACGCGTGGAATCATTACACGGGGAGCCTTCGATAAATAACACGCGTGGGATCATTACACGGGGAACCTTCTATAAATAACACGCGTGGGATCATTACACGGGGAACCTTCTATAAATAACACGCGTGGGATCATTACACGGGGAACCTTCTCTAAATAACACGCGTGGGATCATTACACGGGGAGCCTTCGATAAATAACACGCGTGGGATCATTACACGGGGAACCTTCTATAAATAACACGCGTGGGATCATTACACGGGGAACCTTCTATAAATAACACGCGTGGGATCATTACACGGGGAACCTTCTCTAAATAACACGCGTGGGATCATTACACGGGGAACCTTCTATAACTAACACGCGTGGGATCATTACACGGAAATCCTTCTATAAATAACACGCGTGGAATCATTACACGGGGAACCTTCTATAAATAACACGCGTGGAATCATTACACGGGGAGCCTTCGATAAATAACACGCGTGGGATCATTACACGGGGAACCTTCTATAAATAACACGCGTGGGATCATTACACGGGGAACCTTCTATAAATAACACGCGTGGGATCATTACACGGGGAACCTTCTCTAAATAACACGCGTGGGATCATTACACGGGGAGCCTTCGATAAATAACACGCGTGGGATCATTACACGGGGAACCTTCTATAAATAACACGCGTGGGATCATTACACGGGGAACCTTCTATAAATAACACGCGTGGGATCATTACACGGGGAACCTTCTCTAAATAACACGCGTGGGATCATTACACGGGGAGCCTTCGATAAATAACACGCGTGGGATCATTACACGGGGAACCTTCTATAAATAACACGCGTGGGATCATTACACGGGGAACCTTCTATAAATAACACGCGTGGAATCATTACACGGGGAACCTTCTCTAAATAACACGCGTGGGATCATTACACGGGGAACCTTCTATAACTAACACGCGTGGGATCATTACACGGAAATCCTTCTATAAATAACACGCGTGGAATCATTACACGGGGAACCTTCTATAAATAACACGCGTGGAATCATTACACGGGGAGCCTTCGATAAATAACACGCGTGGGATCATTACACGGGGAACCTTCTATAAATAACACGCGTGGGATCATTACACGGGGAACCTTCTATAAATAACACGCGTGGGATCATTACACGGGGAACCTTCTCTAAATAACACGCGTGGGATCATTACACGGGGAGCCTTCGATAAATAACACGCGTGGGATCATTACACGGGGAACCTTCTATAAATAACACGCGTGGGATCATTACACGGGGAACCTTCTATAAATAACACGCGTGGGATCATTACACGGGGAACCTTCTCTAAATAACACGCGTGGGATCATTACACGGGGAACCTTCTATAACTAACACGCGTGGGATCATTACACGGAAATCCTTCTATAAATAACACGCGTGGAATCATTACACGGGGAACCTTCTATAAATAACACGCGTGGAATCATTACACGGGGAGCCTTCGATAAATAACACGCGTGGGATCATTACACGGGGAACCTTCTATAAATAACACGCGTGGGATCATTACACGGGGAACCTTCTATAAATAACACGCGTGGGATCATTACACGGGGAACCTTCTCTAAATAACACGCGTGGGATCATTACACGGGGAGCCTTCGATAAATAACACGCGTGGGATCATTACACGGGGAACCTTCTATAAATAACACGCGTGGGATCATTACACGGGGAACCTTCTATAAATAACACGCGTGGGATCATTACACGGGGAACCTTCTATAAATAACACGCGTAGAATGATTACACAGGGAACCTTCTGTAAATAACACGCGTGGGATCATTACACAGGGAACCTTCTATAAATAACATGCGTGGGATCATTACACGGGGAACCTACTATAAATAACACGCGTGGAATCATTACACGGGGAACCTTCTATAAATAACACGCGTGGGATCATTACACAGGGAACCTTCTATAAATAACACGCGTGGGATCATTACACGGGGAACCTTCTATAAATAACACGCGTGGGATCATTACACGGGGAACCTTCTATAAATAACACGCGTGGGATCATTACACGGGGGAACCTTCTATAAATAACACGCGTGGAGTCATTACACGGGGAACCTTCTATAAATAACACGCGTGGAGTCATTACACGGGGAACCTTCTATAAATAACACGCGTGGGATCATTACACAGGGAACCTTCTATAAATAACACGCGTGGAATGATTACACAGGGAACCTTCTATAAATAACACGCGTGGGATCGTTACACGGGGAACCTTCTATAAATAACACGCGTGGGATCATTACACGGGGAACCTTCTATAAATAACACGCGTGGAATCGTTACACGGGGAACCTTCTATAAATAACACGCGTGGAATCGTTACACGGGGAACCTTCTATAAATAACACGCGTGGAATCATTACACGGGGAACCTTCTATAAATAACACGCGTGGAATCATTACACGGGGAACCTTCTATAAATAACACGCGTGGAGTCATTACACGGGGAACCTTCTATAAATAACACGCGTGGAATGATTACACGGGGAACCTTCTATAAATAACACGCGTGGGATCATTACACGGGGAACCTTCTATAAATAACACGCGTGGAATCATTACACGGGGAACCTTCTATAAATAACACGCGTGGGATCATTACACGGGGAACCTTCTCTAAATAACACGCGTGGGATCATTACACGGGGAACCTTCTATAACTAACACGCGTGGGATCATTACACGGAAATCCTTCTATAAATAACACGCGTGGAATCATTACACGGGGAACCTTCTATAAATAACACGCGTGGAATCATTACACGGGGAGCCTTCGATAAATAACACGCGTGGGATCATTACACGGGGAACCTTCTATAAATAACACGCGTGGGATCATTACACGGGGAACCTTCTATAAATAACACGCGTGGGATCATTACACGGGGAACCTTCTCTAAATAACACGCGTGGGATCATTACACGGGGAGCCTTCGATAAATAACACGCGTGGGATCATTACACGGGGAACCTTCTATAAATAACACGCGTGGGATCATTACACGGGGAACCTTCTATAAATAACACGCGTGGGATCATTACACGGGGAACCTTCTCTAAATAACACGCGTGGGATCATTACACGGGGAGCCTTCGATAAATAACACGCGTGGGATCATTACACGGGGAACCTTCTATAAATAACACGCGTGGGATCATTACACGGGGAACCTTCTATAAATAACACGCGTGGAATCATTACACGGGGAACCTTCTCTAAATAACACGCGTGGGATCATTACACGGGGAACCTTCTATAACTAACACGCGTGGGATCATTACACGGAAATCCTTCTATAAATAACACGCGTGGAATCATTACACGGGGAACCTTCTATAAATAACACGCGTGGAATCATTACACGGGGAGCCTTCGATAAATAACACGCGTGGGATCATTACACGGGGAACCTTCTATAAATAACACGCGTGGGATCATTACACGGGGAACCTTCTATAAATAACACGCGTGGGATCATTACACGGGGAACCTTCTCTAAATAACACGCGTGGGATCATTACACGGGGAGCCTTCGATAAATAACACGCGTGGGATCATTACACGGGGAACCTTCTATAAATAACACGCGTGGGATCATTACACGGGGAACCTTCTATAAATAACACGCGTGGGATCATTACACGGGGAACCTTCTCTAAATAACACGCGTGGGATCATTACACGGGGAACCTTCTATAACTAACACGCGTGGGATCATTACACGGAAATCCTTCTATAAATAACACGCGTGGAATCATTACACGGGGAACCTTCTATAAATAACACGCGTGGAATCATTACACGGGGAGCCTTCGATAAATAACACGCGTGGGATCATTACACGGGGAACCTTCTATAAATAACACGCGTGGGATCATTACACGGGGAACCTTCTATAAATAACACGCGTGGGATCATTACACGGGGAACCTTCTCTAAATAACACGCGTGGGATCATTACACGGGGAGCCTTCGATAAATAACACGCGTGGGATCATTACACGGGGAACCTTCTATAAATAACACGCGTGGGATCATTACACGGGGAACCTTCTATAAATAACACGCGTGGGATCATTACACGGGGAACCTTCTCTAAATAACACGCGTGGGATCATTACACGGGGAACCTTCTATAACTAACACGCGTGGGATCATTACACGGAAATCCTTCTATAAATAACACGCGTGGAATCATTACACGGGGAACCTTCTATAAATAACACGCGTGGAATCATTACACGGGGAGCCTTCGATAAATAACACGCGTGGGATCATTACACGGGGAACCTTCTATAAATAACACGCGTGGGATCATTACACGGGGAACCTTCTATAAATAACACGCGTGGGATCATTACACGGGGAACCTTCTCTAAATAACACGCGTGGGATCATTACACGGGGAGCCTTCGATAAATAACACGCGTGGGATCATTACACGGGGAACCTTCTATAAATAACACGCGTGGGATCATTACACGGGGAACCTTCTATAAATAACACGCGTGGGATCATTACACGGGGAACCTTCTCTAAATAACACGCGTGGGATCATTACACGGGGAGCCTTCGATAAATAACACGCGTGGGATCATTACACGGGGAACCTTCTATAAATAACACGCGTGGGATCATTACACGGGGAACCTTCTATAAATAACACGCGTGGAATCATTACACGGGGAACCTTCTCTAAATAACACGCGTGGGATCATTACACGGGGAACCTTCTATAACTAACACGCGTGGGATCATTACACGGAAATCCTTCTATAAATAACACGCGTGGAATCATTACACGGGGAACCTTCTATAAATAACACGCGTGGAATCATTACACGGGGAGCCTTCGATAAATAACACGCGTGGGATCATTACACGGGGAACCTTCTATAAATAACACGCGTGGGATCATTACACGGGGAACCTTCTATAAATAACACGCGTGGGATCATTACACGGGGAACCTTCTCTAAATAACACGCGTGGGATCATTACACGGGGAGCCTTCGATAAATAACACGCGTGGGATCATTACACGGGGAACCTTCTATAAATAACACGCGTGGGATCATTACACGGGGAACCTTCTATAAATAACACGCGTGGGATCATTACACGGGGAACCTTCTCTAAATAACACGCGTGGGATCATTACACGGGGAACCTTCTATAACTAACACGCGTGGGATCATTACACGGAAATCCTTCTATAAATAACACGCGTGGAATCATTACACGGGGAACCTTCTATAAATAACACGCGTGGAATCATTACACGGGGAGCCTTCGATAAATAACACGCGTGGGATCATTACACGGGGAACCTTCTATAAATAACACGCGTGGGATCATTACACGGGGAACCTTCTATAAATAACACGCGTGGGATCATTACACGGGGAACCTTCTCTAAATAACACGCGTGGGATCATTACACGGGGAGCCTTCGATAAATAACACGCGTGGGATCATTACACGGGGAACCTTCTATAAATAACACGCGTGGGATCATTACACGGGGAACCTTCTATAAATAACACGCGTGGGATCATTACACGGGGAACCTTCTCTAAATAACACGCGTGGGATCATTACACGGGGAACCTTCTATAACTAACACGCGTGGGATCATTACACGGAAATCCTTCTATAAATAACACGCGTGGAATCATTACACGGGGAACCTTCTATAAATAACACGCGTGGAATCATTACACGGGGAGCCTTCGATAAATAACACGCGTGGGATCATTACACGGGGAACCTTCTATAAATAACACGCGTGGGATCATTACACGGGGAACCTTCTATAAATAACACGCGTGGGATCATTACACGGGGAACCTTCTCTAAATAACACGCGTGGGATCATTACACGGGGAGCCTTCGATAAATAACACGCGTGGGATCATTACACGGGGAACCTTCTATAAATAACACGCGTGGGATCATTACACGGGGAACCTTCTATAAATAACACGCGTGGGATCATTACACGGGGAACCTTCTCTAAATAACACGCGTGGGATCATTACACGGGGAGCCTTCGATAAATAACACGCGTGGGATCATTACACGGGGAACCTTCTATAAATAACACGCGTGGGATCATTACACGGGGAACCTTCTATAAATAACACGCGTGGAATCATTACACGGGGAACCTTCTCTAAATAACACGCGTGGGATCATTACACGGGGAACCTTCTATAACTAACACGCGTGGGATCATTACACGGAAATCCTTCTATAAATAACACGCGTGGAATCATTACACGGGGAACCTTCTATAAATAACACGCGTGGAATCATTACACGGGGAGCCTTCGATAAATAACACGCGTGGGATCATTACACGGGGAACCTTCTATAAATAACACGCGTGGGATCATTACACGGGGAACCTTCTATAAATAACACGCGTGGGATCATTACACGGGGAACCTTCTCTAAATAACACGCGTGGGATCATTACACGGGGAGCCTTCGATAAATAACACGCGTGGGATCATTACACGGGGAACCTTCTATAAATAACACGCGTGGGATCATTACACGGGGAACCTTCTATAAATAACATGCGTGGGATCATTACACGGGGAACCTTCTCTAAATAACACGCGTGGGATCATTACACGGGGAACCTTCTATAACTAACACGCATGGGATCATTACACGGAGATCCTTCTATAAATAACACGCGTGGAATCATTACACGGGGAACCTTCTATAAATAACACGCGTGGGATCATTACACGGGGAACCTTCTATAAATAACATG
This sequence comes from Staurois parvus, assembly GCF_062004578.1. NCBI lineage: Eukaryota > Metazoa > Chordata > Amphibia > Anura > Ranidae > Staurois > Staurois parvus. Next base: position 259,519 of record NW_028318904.1, on the reverse strand, counting down.
CGTGGGATCATTACACGGGGAACCTTCTATAAATAACACGCGTGGGATCATTACACGGGGAACCTTCTATAACTAACACGCGTGGGATCATTACACGGAGATCCTTCTATAAATAACACGCGTGGAATCATTACACGGGGAACCTTCTATAAATAACACGCGTGGAATCATTACACGGGGAGCCTTCGATAAATAACACGCGTGGGATCATTACACGGGGAACCTTCTATAAATAACACGCGTGGGATCATTACACGGGGAACCTTCTATAAATAACACGCGTGGGATCATTACACGGGGAACCTTCTCTAAATAACACGCGTGGGATCATTACACGGGGAGCCTTCGATAAATAACACGTGTGGGATCATTACACGGGGAACCTTCTATAAATAACACGCGTGGGATCATTACACGGGGAACCTTCTATAAATAACACGCGTGGGATCATTACACGGGGAACCTTCTATAAATAACATGCGTGGGATCATTACACGGGGAACCTTCTATAAATAACATGCGTGGGATCATTACACGGGGAACCTTCTATAAATAACATGCGTGGGATCATTACACGGGGAACCTTCTATAAATAACACGCGTGGAATCATTACACGGGGAACCTGCTATAAATAACATGCGTGGGATCATTACACGGGGAGCCTTCGATAAATAACACGCGTGGGATCATTACACGGGGAACCTTCTCTAAATAACACGCGTGGGATCATTACACGGGGAACCTTCTATAACTAACACGCGTGGGATCATTACACGGAGATCCTTCTATAAATAACACGCGTGGAATCATTACACGGGGAACCTTCTATAAATAACACGCGTGGGATCATTACACGGGGAACCTTCTATAAATAACATGCGTGGGATCATTACACGGGGAACCTTCTATAAATAACACGCGTGGGATCATTACACGGGGAACCTTCTATAAATAACATGCGTGGGATCATTACACGGGGAACCTTCTATAACTAACACGCGTGGGATCATTACACGGAGATCCTTCTATAAATAACACGCGTGGAATCATTACACGGGGAACCTTCTATAAATAACACGCGTGGAATCATTACACGGGGAACCTTCTCTAAATAACACGCGTGGGATCATTACACGGGGAACCTTCTATAAATAACACGCGTGGGATCATTACACGGGGAACCTTCTATAAATAACACGCGTGGGATCATTACACGGGGAACCTTCTCTAAATAACACGCGTGGGATCATTACACGGGGAGCCTTCGATAAATAACACGCGTGGGATCATTACACGGGGAACCTTCTATAAATAACACGCGTGGGATCATTACACGGGGAACCTTCTATAAATAACACGCGTGGGATCATTACACGGGGAACCTTCTATAAATAACATGCGTGGGATCATTACACGGGGAACCTTCTATTAATAACATGCGTGGAATCATTACACGGGGAACCTTCTATAAATAACATGCGTGGGATCATTACACGGGGAACCTTCTATTAATAACATGCGTGGAATCATTACACGGGGAACCTTCTATAAATAACATGCGTGGAATCATTACACGGGGAACCTTCTATAAATAACATGTGGAAAATTCCTGCACTTATGGAAAACAAAGTCTGAAACTAGGACAGCTGGTACACTATGATAATCTATACCAGCATGCTCGGAATGGTCTAGGAGTGTTAGTGGGGTCCCCCAAGGCTCAGTGTTATTAGTGGGGTACCCCAAGGTTCAGTGTTGTTAGTGGGGTTCCCCAAGGTTCAGTGTTATCAGTGTTGTACCCCAGGGTTCAGTGTTATTAGTGGAGGACCCCAAGGTTCAGTGTTATCAGTGGGGTACCCCAAGGTTCAGTGTTATTAGTGGTGTACCCCAAGGTTCAGTGTTATTAGTGGGGTACCCCAAGGTTCAGTGTTATTAGTGGGGTACCCCAAGGTTCAGTGTTGGGACCCTTACTTTTTAATATATTTATAAACAATATGGGGTCCAGGATTATAAATCCCATTTCAGTCTTTGCAGATGACACCAAGCTGTGCCGGGGAATAACGTCCTTACAGGATGTCTCCAACTTACAAGCCGACCTCAATGCTCTGTGTAATTGGGGGGCTATGGGGCCAATGAGGGCTAATGGTTCTGTACTTGGGGGCTAAGAATATCTGTCAGAGATGCGGGTGTGACCAGAAGTGTGTGGACTGACACAGGGAAACGCAGGCTTCAGATATGGTGTAAATAATATAATTTATTAAAGACTAACAATACAAACATAAACGCAGTGCACCAAACCCCAAGCTAATACAAATACATACAACAAGGTGAATCAAACCCAAACCTAAACGGATACAGATACACAGGTACATACACATGTAGAGCACAACGTAGTTAGGCAGGCCGGGTCGATAACTATCGGGCAGGAAGGTACAGGAGGAGCAGGCGGAGAGAATGGTCAGGGTCACAAGCCAGGGATCAAACAGGAGAAGTCAGCAGAGGTCAGGATCAGGCAGGGTCGGCAACAAGTCAGGCAGAAACAGAAACAGGAATGCAGGTTACAAGGTACAGGGGCCCATGGAAAAACACACACCAAGGCACAGACTGCAGGTCTGGCCATCCCTTAAATACACCACCTGCAATCAGCCCCAGGTGATGGCTAATTGCCGAAGTGAACCTCTGGTTGTTGAGAGCACCCGCTAGCCAGCCCTGGTACTGCAGCCCACAAGGCAGGTGAGTCCCACCACTATTGGCAAGTCCATTCCTGACAGTACCCCCCCCCTCAAGGAGCGGCCTCAGGACGCTCCAAACAGTCCTAGCTGGGCAAAATGTTCCACCGCCCGGGTCTGGTGACTGGCGAGATATCAAAGACTGGCACATCGGGCTGGGCACCGGAAGGAGGCACTTCGGGCTGGGCACAGGACGGAGGCACTTCGGGCTGGACACCGGACTGAGGCACATCAGGCTGGACACCGGATCACCAGGCGGAGCAGCGGGCACCGGGCCACCAGGCAGAGCAGCGGGCACCGGACCACCAGGCAGGGCAGCAGGCACCAGGCCACCAGGCAGAGCAGCGGGCACCGGGCCACCAGGCGGAGCAGCGGGCACCGGGCCACCAGGCAGGGCGGCGGGCACCAGGCCACCAGGCAGGGCGGTGGGCACCGGGCCACCAGGCAGGGCGGCGGGCACCGGGCCACCCGGCGGAGCGGCGGGAACCGGGCCACCAGGCGGAGCAGCGGGCACCGGGCCCCCAGGCAGGGCGGCGGGCACCGGCCACCAGGCGGAGCAGCGGGCACCGGGCCCCCAGGCAGGGGGGAACAGCGGGCATCGAGTCGTCTGGCAAGACTGCGGGCACCAAGTCGTCTGGCAAGACCGCGGGCTCTGAGTCATCTGGCAAGACAGCGGGCACCGAGTCATCTGGCGGAACAGGATCATCAGGCTGGATCAGTTCATCAGGCTGGGTAGAAACATCATGCTGGGTAGAGACATCAGGCTGGGTAGACACATCAGGCTGGGTAGACACATCAGGCTGGGTAGAGACATCAGGCTGGGTAGAGACATCAGGCTGGGTAAGGACATCAGGCTGAATAGAGACATCAGGCTGAATAGAGACATCATGCTGGGTAGAGGCATCGGGCTGGGTAAAGACATCAGGCTGGGTAGAGACATCAGGCTGGGTAGAGACATCATGCTGGGTAGAGACATCATGCTGGGTAGAGACATCATGCTGGGTAGAGACATAATGCTGGGTAAAGACATCAGGCTGGGTAGAGGCATCAGGCTGAATGGAGGCATCAGGCTGGGTAGAGGCATCAGGCTGGGTAGAGACATCAGGCTGAATTGTGGGCGCCGAGGCACCAGGCTGCACCACGGAAGGCAGGTTCTCAGATGGGAGGCTGACCGGTTTGGATACTGGCAGGATGGTATTGGTTGGAAAGAACTTTCGCCTATTCCTGGTTTTAGTTACTGGAGCACTGTAAGTAAGCGCAGGTTTGTAAACGGATGGAGCAGCTGGAGACAGAGAAGAGCTGGAGGATGGAACAGGGGTGGGAACAGTTGCTACAGAGGACTTCTTTACAGGGTTGAAGAAAGGATAAGTGCAGCGAGTGGGAGCAGGGGACTGGTATGTGGTAGTTAGCAGAGTATACTGGGCAGTCACTGGGGGTGCTGTCGGGGATGCAGGTAGAGTGCCTTGAGCGGAGGAATGATGTTGTAAGCCGACTGAGGCTGGGTGTAACAAATCTGTCCATGTCTGCAGTACTGGTTTAACAAAACTCAGCTTACACCTAGCCTGTCTGACCAAAGACTGCACTGCGTTTATGCAATCCATAAGCACATGTGATGGACATGCTGCATAGTGCTCATGGAAACAATCTGGATCATCCTCCAACAACCATACCAGTGATTCCACTTGATCCACACTAAATGGGGGAAAAAAGTCATCCCTGCTTTCAGGGGTACAGGACCGAGCCAACTCAGCACAAACCTGGATCAATGGCTGCACCTCAGAAAACTCTGTGCCCTGATCTACTAGAACATGAGCGATCCGTATACATTCTAGCAGTTCATCCCGGGGATACTCCCTCAGAGTCTGATAAGCATAGTCTTTGTCATCAAACACTAGCAGAGACAAATACACAACCTCATCAAGATCCATCCTTCCCAGCAACAAGCCAAGATGGCCTCCCTGTGCAGCCACTTCTGGTCAGGATTGGCCATGGTGTAATGTCAGGGCTCCGGGTATGACCAGAAGTGTGTGACTGACGCAGGGAAACGCAGGCTTCAGATATGGTATAAACAATATAATTTATTAAAGACTAACAATACAAACATAAACACAGTGCACCAAACCCCAAGCTAACACAAATACATACAACAAGGTGAAACAAACCCAAACCTAAACTGATACAGATACACAGGTACATACACATATAGAGCACAACGTAGTCAGGCAGGCCGGGTCGATAACTATCGGGCAGGTAGGTACAGGAGGAGCAGGCGGAGAGAATGGTCAGGGTCACAAGCCAGGGATAAAACAGGAAAAGTCAGCAGAGCTCAGGATCAGGCAGGGTCGGCAACAAGTCAGGCAGAAACAGGAACAGGAACAGGAATGCAGGTTACAAGATACAGGGGCCCATGGAAAAACACACACCAAGGCACAGACTGCAGGTCTGGCCATCCCTTAAATACACCACCTGCAATCAGCCCCAGGTGATGGCTAATTGCCGAAGTGAACCTCTGGTTGTTGAGAGCACCCGCTGGCCAGCCCTGGTACTGCAGCCCACAAGGCAGGTGAGTCCCACCACTATTGGCAAGTCCATTCCTGACAATATCATACATACTAGGGGGGTACAACTGGGGGGGTCAATGGTGGAGAAGGATCTGGGGGTTCTGGTAGATCACAAGCTTAAAAATGGCAGAAATGCCAAGCTGCTGGTTCTAAAGCGAGAAAAATGTATTAGAAGAGGTATAGACTCCAGAGAGATAGACATCCCCCCCCTCTCGGTACAAATCATTAGTAAGACCTCATCTGGAATATGCAGTTCAGTTTTGGGCACCAATTCACAAAAAGAACATTGGGGAACTGGAGAAAGTACAGAGAAGGGAAACCAAACTGATACGAGCCATGGAGGAGATCAGCTATGAGGAAAGATTAGAGGAACTGAATGTATTCTTTACTGAGAAGAGGAGATTAAGGGGGGATATGATCTCCATGTATAATACATAAGGGGGGATATGATCTCCATGTATAATACATAAGGGGGGATATGATCACCATGTATAATACATAAGGGGGGGATATGATCTCCATGTATAATACATAAGGGGGATATGATCTCCATGTATAATACATAAGGGGGGGATATGATCCCCATGTATAATACATGAGGGGGATATGATCTCCATGTATAATACATGAAGGGGGGGATATGATCTCCATGTATAATACATAAGGGGGGATATGATCTCCATGTATAATACATAAGGGGGATATGATCTCCATGTATAATACATAAGGGGGGATATGATCTCCATGTATAATACATAAGGGGGGATATGATCTCCATGTATAATACATAAGGAGGGATATGATCTCCATGTATAATACATAAGGGGGGATATGATCTCCATGTATAATACTTAAGGGGGGATATGATCACCATGTATAATACATAAGGGGGGATATGATCTCCATGTATAATACATAAGGGGGGATATGATCTCCATGTATAATACATAAGGGGGATATGATCTCCATGTATAATACATAAGGGGGGGATATGATCTCCATGTATAATACATAAGGGGGGATATGATCTCCATGTATAATACATAAGGGGGGATATGATCTCCATGTATAATACATAAGGGGGGATATGATCTCCATGTATAATACATAAGGGGGGATATGATCTCCATGTATAATACATAAGGGGGATATGATCTCCATGTATAATACATAAGGGGGGATATGCTCTCCATGTATAATACATAAGGGGGGATATGATCTCCATGTATAATACATAAGGGGGATATGATCACCATGTATAATACATAAGGGGGATATGATCTCCATGTATAATACATAAGGGGGATATGATCTCCATGTATAATACATAAGGGGGGGATATGATCTCCGTGTATAATACATAAGGGGGATATGATCTCCATGTATAATACATAAGGGGGGGATATGATCTCCATGTATAATACATAAGGGGGGATATGATCTCCATGTATAATACATAAGGGGGGATATGATCTCCATGTATAATACATAAGGGGGATATGATCTCCATGTATAATACATAAGGGGGGGATATGATCTCCGTGTATAATACATAAGGGGGATATGATCTCCATGTATAATACATAAGGGGGGATATGATCTCCATGTATAATACATAAGGGGGGGATATGATCTCCATGTATAATACATAAGGGGGGGATATGATCTCCATGTATAATACATAAGGGGGGATATGATCTCCATGTATAAAAACATAAGGGGGGATATGATCTCCGTGTATAATACATAAGGGGGGATATGATCTCCATGTATAATACAGTTGCAAGAAAAAGTATGTGAACCCCTTGGGATTACGTGGAGTTTTGCATGAATTGGGCATAAAATGTGCTCTGAACGTCATCTAAATCACAACAATAGAAGAACACAGTCTGCTGAACATAATACTACACAAACACTAGATGTTGCCATGGTTTAATTGCACATAACATGTAAACATTCACAGTGCAGGGAGGAAAAAGTATGTGAACCTTTGGACTTAATAACTGGTTGACCCTCCTTTGGCAGCAATAACCTTAACCAAACGTTTCCTGTAGTTGCAGATCAGACCTGCACAACGATCTGGAGTCATTTTGGACCACTCCTCTTCACAAAACTGTTTCAGTGTGCAATATTCTTGGGATGTCTGGTGTGAATCGCTCTCTTAAGGTCATGCCACAGCATTTCAATCGGGTTGAGGTCAGGACTCTGACTGGGCCACTCCAGAAGGCGTATTCTGTGCTGTTGCAGCCATTGTTTTGTTGAATGACTTGTATGCTTTGGGTCATTGTCCTGTTGCATCACCCATCCTCTGCGGAGCTTCAGTTGGCGGACAGATGGTCGTACGTTTTCCTGCAAAATGTCTTGATAAACTCTGGAATTCATTTTCCCATCAATGACAACAATCCGTCCAGGCCCTGAGGCAGCAAAGCAGCCCCAAACCATGATGCTCCCTCCGCCAGGTTTCACAGTGGGGATGAGGTTTGATGTTGGTGTGCTGTGCCTTTTTTTCTCCACACATAGTGTTGTGTGTTCTTCCCAAACAACTCAATCTTGGTTTCATCTGTCCGCAGTATATTCTGCCAGTAGTGCTGTGGAACATCCAGGTGCTCTTTTGCAAACTTCAAAGGTGCTGCAATATTCTTTTTGGACAGCAATGGCTTCCTCCGTGGTGTCCTCCCATGTACTCCATTCTTGTTTAATGTTTTCCTTATTGTAGATGTGTCAACAAAAATGTTAGCATGTGCCCGAGATTTCTGTAGGTCTTTAGCTGACACTCTGGGATTCTTCTTTACCTCATGCAGCATTCTGCGCTGTGCTCTTGCAGTCATTTTTACAGAACGACCACGCCTAGGGAGAGTAGCAACAGTGCTAAACTTTCTCCATTTGTAAACAGTCTTAACACATGAACATCAAGGCTTTTGGAGATACTTTTGTAACCCTTTCCAGCTTCATGCAAGTCAACAATTCTTGATCGTAGGTCTTCTGAGAGCTCTTTTCTGCGAGGCATGGTTCACATCAGACAGTGCTTCTTGAAACCAGTAAACCCAAAACAGGTGTGTGTTTTTTAAGGGCAGGACAGTTGTCAGCAACACATCCAATATCATCACACTGATTGGAGTCAAGGTTGGCTCACTCCTGGCTCCAATTAGCTCTGGGAAAAGTCATTAAGCTAGGGCCTCACATACTTTTTCCTCCCTGCACTGTGAATGTTTACATGTTATGTGCAATTAAACCATGGCAACATCTAATGTTTGTGTAGTATTATGTTCAGCAGACTGTGTTCTTCTATTGTTGTGACTTAGGTGACGTTCAGAGCACATTTTATGCCCAATTCATGCAACACTCCACGTAATCCCAAGGGGTTCACATACTTTTTCTTGCAACTGTACATAAGGGGGATATGATCTCCATGTATAATACATAAGGGGGGATATGATCTCCATGTACAATACATAAGGGGGGATATTATCTCCATGTATAATACATAAGGGGGATATGATCTCCATGTATAATACATAAGGGGGATATGATCTCCATGTATAATACATAAGGGGGGATATGATCTCCATGCATAATACATAAGGGGGATATGATCTCCATGTATAATACATAAGGGGGGGATATGATCTCCATGCATAATACATAAGGGGGGGATATGATCTCCATGCATAATACATAAGGGGGGATGTGATCTCCATGTATAATACATAAGGGGGATATGATCTCCCTGTATAATACATAAGGGGGGATATGATCTCCATGTATAATACATAAGGGGGGATATGATCTCCATGTATAATACATAAGGGGGGATATGATCTCCATGTATAATACATAAGGGGGGATATGATCTCCATGTATAATACATAAGGGGGGATATGATCTCCATGTATAATACATAAGGGGGGATATGATCTCCATGTATAATACATAAGGGGGGGATATGATCTCCATGTATAATACATAAGGGGGGATATGATCTCCATGTATAATACATAAGGGGGATATGATCTCCCTGTATAATACATAAGGGGGATATGATCTCCATGTATAATACATAAGGGGGGATATTATCTCCATGTATAATACATAAGGGGGGATATGATCTCCGTGTATAATACATAAGGGGGGATATGATCTCCGTGTATAATACATAAGGGGGGATATGATATCCGTGTATAATACATAAGGGGGGGGGGATATGATCTCCATGTATAATACATAAGAGGGGATATGATCTCCATGTATAATACATAAGGGGGGATATGATCTCCATGTATAATACATAAGAGGGGGTATGATCACCATGTATAATACATAAGGGGGGGATATGATCTCCATGTATAATACATAAGGGGGGATATGATCTCCATGTATAATACATAAGGGGGGAAATGATCTCCATGTATAATACATAAGGGGGGGATATGATCTCCATGTATAATACATAAGGGGGGATATGATCTCCATGTATAATACATAAGGGGGGGATATGATCTCCATGTATAATACATAAGGGGGGATATGATCTCCATATATAATACATAAGGGGGGGATATGATCTCCATGTATAATACATAAGGGGGGATATGATCTCCATGCATAATACATAAGGGGGGATATGATCTCCATGTATAATACATAAGGGGGAATATGATCTCCATGTATAATACATAAGGGGGATATGATCTCCATGTATAATACATAAGGGGGGGATATGATCTCCATGTATAATACATAAGGGGGGATATGATCTCCATATATAATACATAAGGGGGGGATATGATCTCCATGTATAATACATAAGGGGGGATATGATCTCCATGCATAATACATAAGGGGGGATATGATCTCCATGTATAATACATAAGGGGGGATATGATCTCCATGTATAATACATAAGAGGGGATATGATCTTCATGTATAATACATAAGGGGGGATATGATCTCCATGTATAATACATAAGGAAGTATTTGATCTCCATGTATAATACATAAGGGGGGATATGATCTCCATGTATAATACATAAGGGGGGATATGATCTCCATTTATAATACGTAAGGGGGATATGATCTCCGTGTATAATACATAAGGGGGGATATGATCTCCATGTATAATACATAAGGGGGGATATGATCTCCATGTATAATACATAAGGGGGGGATATGATCTCCATGTATAATACATAAGGGGGGGGATATGATCTCCATGCATAATACATAAGGGGGATATGATCTCCATGTATAATACATAAGGGGGGATAGGATCTCCATGTATAATACATAAGGGGGGATATGATCTCCATGTATAATACATAAGGGGGGATATGATCTCCATGTATAATACATAAGGGGGGATATGATCTCCATGTATAATACATAAGGGGGATATGATCTCCATTTATAATACATAAGGGGGATATGATCTCCATGTATAATACATAAGGGGGGGATATGATCTCCATGTATAATACATAAGGGGGGGATATGATCTCCATGTATAATACATAAGGGGGGATATGATCTCCATGTATAATACATAAGGGGGGGATATGATCTCCATGTATATTACATAAGGGGGGGGGATATGATCTCCATGTATAATACATAAGGGGGGATATGATCTCCATGTATAATACATAAGGGGGGATATGATCTCCATGTATAATACATAAGGGGGGGATATGATCTCCATGCATAATACATAAGGGGGGATATGATCTCCATGTATAATACATAAGGGGGGGATATGATCTCCATGTATAATACATCAGTGGTTCATATAGTGAACTCGGTGTAGTTATTCCCCCTGAGGTCATCAGAGGACAAGGGGGGCGCTCTTTACATCTGGAGGAAAAGAAATGTAATCTCCAAACACGGAAAGGTTTCTTCACAGTAAGAGCTGTGAGAATGTGGAATAGACTCCCTCCAGAGTTGGTTGTGGCCAGCTCAGTGGATTGCTGTAGGAAAGTCCTGGATTCTTTCTTGGATACACAGAATATAACTGGATATAACATTTATAGGGAAAGTTGATCCAGGGAATATCCGATTGCCTCTCGGGGGATCAGGAAGGAATTTTCCCCAGCAGGAGCAGATTGGATCGTGCTTTGCTGGGTTTTCGCTTTCCTCTGGATCAACTGTGGGTGTAGGATTATAGCTGTTTTATTTTTTTTTCTATGGTTGAACTGGATGGACTTTTGTCTTTATTCAGCCAGACTAACTATGTATAATTATATAGAAAAAATGCGCCATGCTAGTGATAACGTGATAAAACGGATATGAAAACCCCTCAGTCTGTAATAATATAATAGCACAAAGTCTATTATGAAGTGATTCCAATAACCTTCCAGAAAAAGTCTCCACTGTGATCCACAACCACCAAGAGATCCAAATCTGCTCACCAGAATTAGTAACTCCTAAGAGATTCACTAACATTAGGCAAAGTCTCCATAAAGCCAGGGGTGTATTTAGTGTTTGTGCTGCCCTAGGCAACTCAAAAACTGTGCGCCCTCCCCCCCCCGCCCCCTCGCCCCTTCCCCAGTGAGAGAGAGGCTGCATGGTGACAGTAGCAACTATGGTGTAAATGGGGGTGACAGAGAAGGGGTGTATACAGTGTATTATGGGGGTGATGGGGGAGCCATAGCTGTACGAAGGGTGTGATGGGTGTAAGCAGGAATTGTGGGGTGTGAAGGGTGGTGGGAGGTGCAGGAGGGTTGATGTGATTGGTGTAT